>NC_061116.1:225149473-225212145 GCF_002878395.1 Capsicum annuum | reverse complement strand
CTATTAACCATGTAATTTGTGTTATAGTATTATATTTTCATTTTATGTAAAGACTATTTATTATATTAATAAAATCTTTATTTAAATAAATTATTATGTTAACATGTGCGTCCTTTGCTTATCTAGTAGACAATTTTGTGTATGGAGTATTTTAACTCATGCATAGAGGTTTAGAATTGTCGGTTCTTATGAGTAATAAATTATCATTCACAATCAAAGATAAGGTAAGACAAACATCTTGATGATTGTAGCACAAGATTAAATATAATTTGATCTTAATTATGAGAGTGGTAATATTCCAATTTCTTATGCTAGTACATTCCGTATGTATTGAACGGATCAATTAGAGATATTCGTTTATGTTCTGAATATTAATAAATGTTTTCTCTAGTCCATTATATGTACTTATACTCTTAATTTTGATATAATTATTATGATCTATGTGGTTTTTTTTGTCGTTTTAATCTATTAAAAGATGAGACTCTTTTGTGAGTCAACATATTCCTAATAGGCTAGATGATGACAAATTACGTAGTGAAATATTAATTAATTGATAGAACCATGTCTCAGACTTGAGATAGAAGACACCCTTTATGTTGCTTATAAGTTTACACGTGAAAATCCTGCAGGTGGATTTTGTATCCGTCATGTGAAATAAGTTAAGCATTATAAATAAAGGATTAAATTAATCAATGGGTTAAATTTTTCAAAGAATTTAATTTAATTGATTGGTGTCGGTAATTCTAACATGAGAAGTTAAATAAGATGTAATGGTAGATTTTGAAATTAAATCAAGGAGTACAATCATAGTTTTTTAGTGGAATAATTTGTAATTTATTATGATATGATAATTCACTTACTACCGAATTAATATCATAATTGGAAGCCTCAATTAAAATCTGCGGTCCCTACTATGCCTCATTAACTAATTAAATTTGTAAATAAGGAATAAAAGAATTAAGAATTAATTTTGGCATTATGACAGATTTAAAGTTGAAAAAATATTTTAGCATTAAAGGGAATTAAGGCTGAAAACATTTTTTTTTTTTTTTGGCTTTAAGGTTAAAATAAAGGCTTAAAGGTTTGCCTCTTTCTTTTCCTCATTCAATTGAAAGTGGGAATAAGTAGAGGCTAATTTTTGAGAATTTCATTATCCTTTTCCAATTCAAAAGTACTTGCCCACACAAGGTTGATTAATAAGGTTAATTAGGAAATAGTAGAAGGCAGCAGACCTGGCAAACAAGGTGTTGAATGAATTGTGTGAAAGCTTCAAGTGGTAAGTTTTTTTATTGTCGTTTTGATTATGTTTGTCACGACCCGAGTTGAGACCCTAAATGTGGCATACACCCGATACTATAGCTAGTACGGGCGAACGTTCTGGCATATCATTCGAGTATACTTTTATTTCAAATAGATAAAGCGGAAGTAATATAGAATTCAATTATAATTTTCCTCAAGATATAAAACCTCACCCAAGTTTACTAATACCGCAATATGTCCAACAATATCAATAGTTATGATAAATGAAAACTGGAAATTACAAAGTTTGCTTGACAACTACGCCAATCTATGAAGCCTCTAATAAGTACTAATACTGAAAGGAAAGAAAATATATAATAATAATCATCATATCTCGTCCGGTCTCCTGGTGGGAAAGAGGCTCACCAATAGCAAAAGATAGAGATCCTACTTAGATGCCTAGCCGCGAACTTAAGCACTAAAACCTATATCATGAAACGATGTAGCGCCAAAGGCGGTCTATACATGGAATGTATTGGTATGTAAAGTCATTTCAAAAGGGTAATACAACAAAAGATTAGAAATGAGAATAAAATTTAAATATAAGTGAAAGCAAATGGAAAGGAACAAGAATATAAAATAAATTTATATTTGACCAAGTAAGATAGATTCAATTTCTTTGATTATTTATGAGAGAAAGTAGTGAACCGTCATAAACCACTATGTGAGCGCATGGAGTCTGATCTCGACCCGATCAGCTAAGCCGTCCTATACCTTGCCGGGCATAGGATGTAACATGACATAATTTGCTAGCAAGTATCCATGATTAGTCCCTTTTCGGGACACATGAAAAAAAGAGTCTTCCGACTTGCAAAATGATCTCTATCCTATGTCGGCAAATATAGTTTCGGGCATTTATCGTTTAGACCTATGCCTTCATGGTCAGCTAACCAACTCCCTTATGCTCATGACGTTATCTTATTTGTTTATCTTCAAAGTGTTAGCCATATTAGGCTCATGCTCGTGGTTTAGCCTTTTAGGCTCATGTACATAATTTAACTGTTCTAGGCTCATGTTCATAGTTTAGTCGTTTTATGCTCATATTCATAGTTTAGCCGTTTTAGGCTCATGTACATAATTTATCCCTTTTTAGGCTTATGCTGGGAATTCAATCACTTTGAGTTCATAAGATTTTTGTTTGATACTTTTTTATAGTATTTTGGACAGTAAAAAAAAACATTCTGTTAATGGTTCATGAACATGACTTTCACAACTCTAACAGTTGGGATAAGCCAAATTTGTTCGGAAGCAAACTTTTAAAAATAAAATGATTAAGATAATAAGATTTCAGAACATAGAATTTCCATTCTTTAGCCGCGCACAATTTTGATTGCCAGTATTAGCCAAGATTATGAAGTTTGTGGTAATAAATTATTTATTTCAGAAGTTCAAGAATTCCAAAGAAATGGCAGTCCTTCCTACTTGTTAAGCTTACAGAATTTCAGCATGCCACATAAACTCAAACTGGATCGGACATCAAATTAAGAGATAAAAGGGACGTTCTTTATGTTAATTAATCCTAACGTCTTTTAAGAATTTTAAAAATAGAAAATATTTATTGAAGATTATTGAGAACACTAGGTTATTGACTCAGGTTCCAGATTTAGCCAAAACCAGTCCATACGTTATGAATCCATAAGCACTTGCTAAGACGCCAAGAGGCAATAGAAATAGAACTTGACAGGTTAATTTGTTTTTAATCTAACTGCTGAATTCAAACACCTAGACACCATCTGTTTGGAAAGGAAATTACAAAACAGATTTGGAGAATAAGAAAACATCATGAAACGTGAGCAAAAGATGGTTTTACATACCTCAAAACGTTTAATGAATTTGAGGTCGGAAGACAAAATTTTGAACTTGATTCCCAACCAATTCTCTTGTGTTTCTTAGAAGTTGTGATTGAGAGGAGGAAAAGGAATATTGACTGCTGAAACTTATGAAAACTAATGAAAGAAAAGGGGTATCGACTGCTGCTGGAAAGCTTTGAAAAAAAAAATTATGAAAGAAAAAGGGAGGCTTTTATCATGTGATTTGGAAAAACATGAAGATTTGGTAGGTGTAGGCAAGTCTTCATTGGCTGCATAGACTAGATTTGGTAGATGTAAGCAATGACATCTACATGAGCCTGAGATGTTACAATGTTATCTAGATATTATGTAAGTTATTGATCCTGTAGAATTATTGCTTCTGTCGTGCATGTTCAAACAATGATGCTCTTGAATCCTTTTCCAGTGTGAGTTATTGAGCCAATAATGCACCAAAGACAAGAACACGTTCTTCTGTAAGTGTAAGCAAAACAACACAAGATATCAATTTAAGCTTATTTCAATGCTCTATCTTTTATTCATCAGTTTGGTAACTATATTTCTTTTCTAGGAGACTTCATTTGCTTGACAGTTCCAGAACAAGTCAGGTGTTGGAGGGCCAAAGCCAACATTTTTATCTACCACAACCTTCTCCAACAGGACAAAAGGCTTCTTCAACTAAAAGTTCTGTTGATGATCTATCTTCAGGTACTTACTTTTTTTGCGGCTTCACTAGTAAAATTGAGGGGCTTAGTCTGAACTAGCTTCGTGGGCTAGAGTAACTACCTTGGCGGATTTTCATCTCCTCCAACTTTACCTTCAATTGAATAATCTGACACAATTACAACTAAACTCAAAGTAGTAGTTTTCTTGAACAATTCCCTTAATTGTACAGAAGATTAACTTCTTGAAACCATTTCAGTTTCTTACCATTTGATATTGTATTGTATTTATACTTTAAGAAGTTATCTAGGCAATAATATTCTTACAGATAAACTCTTGGCATACCAATTGTGTGGAACTTGTTGGTTTTAAGTCTGTCTAATCTATTTCCTGGATACTGAATTATGTTACTTAACCAGCTGCAATGTCGTATGGAGATCTCCAAGAGGTTGAAGAGGATACCAGAAAGAAGAATAGCTAGATTGGAACGCCATCAATGTACTCGGGAGTCTGCGGTATGCCCCCTTGCACATATGTCATGTACAAGTAATATCATATTTTGCAGATATTAAATTTTGTACAAGTAACATCATATTTGATACTAGCTAATAAGCAAGTTATTTATATATAAAATTAATATAGCATTTGACTTGTCATTTACAAACTGGCATAATTGTACATGTATAATTAAGTTACGAGAATTTATATAATATTCTCTACTTCTTCGCACCAGAGAAGAGCGACCTTATACAAGGAAAGAAACTGATTCCATTTTGTTTTCTTCAAGCTTTGAGCTCTTTTTCTCCTCTCTATGATCATCTACCAATTGGAAACAACTTCTCTACTTCTTCGGAGGTAGTGGTATGGACTGCGTATATTCTACCCTCCCACCCCACTATATGAGATTATACTGGGTTTGTTGTTGTTGTTATTGTTGTTGTATGATCATCTACCAAAACCCAGATGATTTTCTTAATTGATTTACCTATTTTAATTTAGCACGGAATTGAAGAAATTTGAAACGGACTAAAAATAGAAGTCCGTCAAAACATATGGCCACTTGTCCAAAGAATCTCCACGCGGATAGCCATTGACTTTATTGTGCCATTTCTGCTAAAAACACTTTTTCCTAGATTTGTAAATGTTGGAATTTTTGTCAAAACTTTGAAAAATCCACGCGTCTTAGATCCTAACAAGGGGAGCAGTTCATTGACAAGATAGAAATGCTAAGGAAGTTTGAGAAAGACAGTATGCAAAGGCAGCAAGGAGTGGTGTAAATTAAAGCCATGCATGCATGAGACACAAGAAAAAGAACCGCGAGAAAACAAGGCGAGAGATAAGAACGTGAACGTCAATAGAGGGAAAAAAAAGAATAAGAAGAGAGATCGAGCACGATAGAAGCTTGAGATGGAGAGGGAGAGAGCTGCTGCTGAAGCTCGAGAACAGGCTGCTGTTCAAGTTGAAGCTCGTAAAAGAGCTGCAGCAGAAGCTAGAGAAAGAGCAGAAAAGGTAGCTTCAGAAGAACGTGAAAAAGCTTCAGCTGGAAAGGCTAAGGCTGAGGCTGAGGTAAGACGTAGAGCAGAACGAGTTGCAGTAGAAAGAGCTGCCGTAGAAGCTGGAGAACGACAAAGGGCAGTAGCAGTAGCTAGAGAGAGAGCTGCTGCTCAAGCTCGAGAACGGGCTGCTATTCAAGTGGAAGCCCAAAAAAGAGCTGCAGAAGCTAGAGAAAGAGCAGAAAAGGTAGCATGGGAAAAAGCACGTGAAAAAGCTGAGGTAAGACATCGAGCAGAACAAGCTGCCGCGGAGGCTCGAGCAAGGCCAACCCAATAACTTTTGTGTGGATCTAATATTTATATAAAGAAATATATGTATTGTTGGTCTAGTTGAGTAGAGAGACCTGTAAAAGTTTTATTGACCTCTTCATTGTAGGTTGTGTTAGGAAATAAGATTTTTCTAGAAAGATATTTTTGTAGTCGACAAGTGTTTTAGTTAAAATGAGTGGTTGTTAGTTAGCCACATATGCATTTAGTATTGTGTGAGATATTTTGCATATTTTGTGGTTTGTAATCCCCCACTATATATATATATATATATATATATATTCAATAAGTTTCAGCTCCTTTTCTTCCTTGCAGTTTTATAGCAATTTATAACTGCATCTTTTTTTTACTGTTTCAGCTTGTTACTTTTTTTATTTTTCTTGCCTTTTCAGAGCTCGTTTCTTAAGGGATCTGAATTTGATTTTGTTGATTGACTTATCTTATTTTTTTGTTCTCTTCTTGGATCTATTTGTTGGAAAGTCGTGGCACCAAAAAATTAGCCAACGACGAGTTCTCCGATTTTATGGAAGAAAATTATCATATTTGGGCTATTAAGATGAAAGCTTATTTGAAGGCTCTCAACTTGATGTTGTTGAGAGAGAACCTGTTGTCCAGCCATTGAGAGAGTTTCAACTCTCAGTGAAATTAAAAAGTATAATGAGTTGGTTACTAGATCTCCAAGAGCTCTCACTTGTATACATTCAAGTCTTACGAAAGTGATGTTTATAAGGATTATGGCTTGTGAAACAGCCAAAGAGGCCTGTGATAAGTTAAAGGAGAAGTTTGAAGGCAGCAACAGAGTGAAGTCTGTCAAGGTCTTAACTTTGAAGAGGGAGTTTGAGCTCTTGAAGATGAAGGACTCGGATAGTGTGAAAGAATGCTCTTCCAAGTTGATGGATATTGTGAACCAAATAAGGATACTTGGTGAAAATTTTTCAGATCGGAAAGTTGTTGGGAAGATCATGGTCAGCCTTTCGGACAAGTTTGAATAAAAATCTCAGCTATTGAAGAGTCTTGTGACTTGACTACCCTTTCAATAGCTGAGCTAATCTCTAAATTGTAAATCCAAGAGCAACGGATAACTATGAGAAGTGAAGGGATAGTCAAAGATAATGCCTTTCAAGTAAGGCATAAATTCAATCAACAAAAGGAAGGCAGAAAAGTTTCTTTAGACCAAACGCTGGAGAGATGAAATCTGGTGGATACCACGGTGAATCATTAAGGAAAGCAAAATCTCCGCCTTGTGGTATTTGTCAGAAGATAAACCACTTGGAGAAGAGTTGGCACAAATCAAAGATGTCTCCTATTCAATGTGGATATTGTAAGAAGTATGGACACATTGAAAGGTATTGTAGGCAAAAGCAAACTCAAAGTGGCTAGTCTTCCCGACGAGTAAATTTCGCGAAAGATCACTAAGTTGAAAAGTCAGAGGAGGTATTCATGGTCTGGCACACATCATATGCTAATTGATGCAATTGGTATGTCGATAGTGCGTGCACAATGCACATGACGATTGATGAAAATCTGTTTATTAGCTTGGACAGGTCTGATAGGACTAAAGTGAAGCTTGAAAATAGTGCACTGGTGCAAGTTCAAGGTAGAGGGTCACTGAAATTTCCTACGGATGAAGGTATGAAAATCATAAACGATGTTTTTTATGTACCAAGCTTGACTCAACTTGTTGAGTGTTACTCAGTTGCTTTATAATAATTATTCACTTAATTTTAAGGATAAAAAATGTGTCATTTATGATCCTAAAGGTTGTGAAGTAGCAAAAATTAACATGATTGAACGGATATATATGTTCATGTTTCAGGCGGGTTAGGGGGAGGCCAAAGAAATACTGGAGAGAAGTGATTAGACGTGACATAAAACAGTTACAGCTTATTGAGGACATGACCCTAGATAGGAAGGTATGAAGGACGCATTGTCACGACCCGAACCGGGGCCCTGGGCGTGACGAGCATTCCCGAACCCAAAATCCCGGAACGCCCTCTGTCTATCTGGTAATCATGCACATAATTCATATGATCAAAGTAATACAGAATAGACACAATAATACGAAAACATGGTCAACAATTTAAAACAGTTAAAGGCCTGAAAACATGCTCAACAATATTTAATAAACATCTGCAACAGTCTACGAAATCTCTATTAACATACTATCTGAATAACTGGGACAAGGCCCCCAGCAGACCAAAAACCATACTGAAATAAATACCTAAATGACTAGGCCTTCCAAAGCAAAGAAAGCTCACCAACTGAACTCTGAGACAACCCTGTTTGTAGACTCTACTGAGGATCTGGACCCCTAGACTGCGCCTCAGTACCTGGGAGGAAGGGGGGTCAGCACAATTATACTGGCACGCGAAGCAATCCAAAATAGAGTAATTGAACATATATATATATATATATACGTGAGAGCAAATGTTCATCAAACATTATGCATAAAACAGTTTCTGAAAAACACATGGGCAACTTCTGAAAACATGTAACCTATCTGTAAATCTCAAACTCTGATCTGTGTATTACTTCTGAGTTAGGTGGTATCCCCTACAAGTCTGATATTCTACGGGCGATATGGAATCCACCATTGACTCGGCGGGAAAGCCTCCAACCCGAGTATGCCGCAAGGGTTGGAGTTCCTGAATCTGATACGCCACACGACACTTAAGTCAGCGTATAATAATATACCTGAGTCGGCAAACCACGGTTTTAGGCAATGAGTTGCTTGAACTCAAGCCCTCTTCAGGGAACCACCTAACATCTCTGTATGCCCATTTTTAACCTTTTCTGTACATGCAACATTCTGAATGTCTAAAATCATGATAGTCTGAAATGTCTATTAGTCTGAGTCTGATATGGCATTAGTCTGAATTGGTATCGTCATACCAAGACTTGCAAGTCATGATTTCTGAGCCATAATACATTAAGCTAAATCTTTCATTTAAAGCATAATTTAGACCACCAAAAACATGCAACTGATATAGAAGATTTCGTGTTTCGAAACTCAAGTCAAAATCATGCAAAAACTTCATCAACATATGGTGGTCTAGTGCCTTTAGAAAATCCATGCACTCTTTCATTACATGCATTATGAACATTAAACATTCATGCTAGATTCCCTTTTTAGTGATTTAAAACCACCTTTAAATCATAACAAGAGTTCAATCATTTCATATAGTGCTTTTCAAGAATGCATTGCAAAACAATTCATATGCTATGAGAAATCTGAAAAATTCATAATAAGAGGAAATTCACCGAAAATCATGCTCTCAACAAGAATTCATTCTTAAATACATGGTTTCACACATTCATATTCTCAAATCACTGTGGGAAAAGTCAAAAGACCAAAACAATGATGTTAAAACATTTAATACATGAATATATACATAGATTCAAAAACCTCATTCTAAAACATGATTTTTCTATGCCCCATGAGAATTTAGGAAAACCCTGCGTACCTCTATTTCGAAAAATAATGGGTGCTTCTTGAAGCCTGTGGATTGGGGATTCCAAATCTCTAATCAATTTTGAAAACTCACGGTTAAATCTTGATTTATTTGAATTTTTAGTTTGAAACCCTTGGGAGTGTTCTTGAGAATTTTTAGATGAATGTGGATGTATTTTGGAGAATTGGGGACTGAATTTCGCGTTTATGGCTGAATAAAGGTGGGAAAAGGACCATTTTTCTCCAAAAACGGAGTGTTTAAGTCACTTGAAACCATAAGATATGCGCCGCATATGATATCGCATATATTTACATAGGCGCTGCATATGATATCACCTATATTTACATAGGCACCGCATATGATATGCCTATATTTACATAGGCACCGCATATGCTATCGCATATGCTTTCCAGTGGCCATGTGCGATTGGTTAGGCGACGCATACTACTTTGAAAGGCCATAACTTCTTGCTCGGGTGTCGGATTTTAGCAAAATTGGTATCATTGGAAAGTTAACTCGAAGACCTATCATTTGACACATAGTAGGCTTTCTAATTTGACATATACAGAGAGTTATGGTCGATGGAAACTGACACAAATTACAACGTCCACTAAAACTTAATCGATCGAAATAGTTTCAATTCGTCCTTGAGTTGAAGGACCTCTATGGTCTAAATTCATGCTCAAATGGATTCACATACTACATAATTGATTAAGATGCCAAATTGGCATAGGATTTAAGGCTCTGGAATTATCAACGCGTCAGAGTCATGGTTTTTGTTCTAGCCCGAAATGTGGGGTGTTACATGCATATTAAGATAGAGGGTTAATATGTGTGTGGCTGAGTTGTAGTCAGTAGTTAGGAGTACCTTGGGGTAGCGACGCTTGTAGTCGTAGGGCTTTGTACATAGGTTGGAGCTTCTAGTTAGGTGGATTGGGGGGAGGTGTGTTCCTTTGGTTTGTTAGTATATCGTATTTCCTTGTGGGTGTTGTATCTCTATTATTATATCTTGTTTCTTGTTCTATGACAATTTTGTTTACAATCATTGTGTCCTGAGCCAAGGGTTTATCGGAAACAGCATCTCTACTTCTTCAGAGGTAGTGGTATGGACTGCGTATATTCTATCCTTCACAAACCCCACTATGTAGGAATATACTGAGTTTGTTGTTGTATATGTTCATGAAAGAACACGACTACTGAAAACTTCTCTTAAGTTCTATAAAAAATATAAGGACTCTCTTGAAGTTACCTAAGAAAAATCTGCAGGTATAAACATGAGCTTTTTTGTATCCAGAAGAAAATTAATTGTATTTTCCCAAATTTGTATACGGGAAATGTCTGTTAAGGAAAGTCGAACAAAGTCATTTCTTCTTCGATCATGGTTCTTATTTTCTAACAACAAGTATATAAAGCAAAAACAATGGAGAAAAGAACAATAGCAACAACAATAATACGATAATTGAAGCAAAAAAAGAACATAGATAATACGAAAATCAAAGAATGAGATAATGGCAAACTTTCTTTCGGTTAAAGAGTAAATATTTCAAGGGACAAACATCGATAAAACCAAACATATATTTATACAATAGAATGATACATGACACAACTAACCAACAACCAGTAGGTTGAAGGTTCAAAGTTGTATGAAAAGGAAAATGCTGTGTTGTAGGAGATTTTAGACAATGCAAAGCAATATCTTTGTGACTAATAGCTATAAATTCATTCCCTATGCATTTGGATTCTTGTCCGATGAGCTATCGGTCATGATTTCTTCTTCTTCATCGTAATTCAGCTCCTACAAAAGAATACAAATTTTTCATATCCACATCACCAAAAGAAACAAAAACAACATACCCAATGTAATCTCACAAGTGGAGTCTAACGAGTATAGTATGTATGCAAGACCTTACTTCTACCTTTACGAGATAGAGAGGTTATTTTCAATAGATCCTCGGCTCAAAGAAAATGTAATAAACTAGACTCAATGAGCTAAAATTAATAAAGTTCCAACATGTAAATGAATCAAGTTTCATTGTAGCTCTGTTTATAGAAGAGGAGATTAGCTAGTAAATGTTCTACTTGCCTTTAAATGATCTCCCTTTATCTTCCTTTCTTCTACCTTCTCCCTGAGCGTTCGAATTGGAGAAATCTTTTGCTGCAATATACATGCACCATCATTCAATCAACTTCATCTCAATGTCAAACAAATTATTCTTCGAATTCTCTATACTCATTTCATAATAATCATGTTCATTTCATTCTAATAATTGTCAAAAATGCACCTAAAGTAGCCTAACTTTTTGAGTTTCATACCTAAACTATTAGATGGGCGAGATTTCTATCTGAACTATCAACTATCAATGTTTACCTTTCCTACCTGAAGGATGGTGATATTTCAGGTAAGAGAAATGAACAATTGATAGTTTGTGTGTGTTGACAAATACTCACTCCTTTTCATTTTACTTGGCCCTGTAAAATAAAAAGGGAGAGTGATAATTAAGGTAGGAAACACACACCTTATAGTTTAGGTATGGAACTCGAAAAAAAAGTATACTTTAGGTATGTTTGAATCTCAATAGGATTTATATTTTAATTCCTTGCATCTTCAATTACAAAATAAAATCTTCGAGATTCAAAGACAGATTTGGAATTTCCTTTTTTAACTTTCCATTTTTGATCAAACAAAAATTCACCTGAAATCAATCAGAACAAAAAGTAGATTTACCGCGCAGGCTAATCTGAGCTCATTCAATCGAAAAAGCCGATCAACTTCAAGTTCAAGCTCTTTCTGCAGCTCTCCTCTGTTTAACAGCTCCTTCCTCCGCAAATCCAGAAACAGATCTCTTTCTTTCAGCATCTTCTCCGTCTTCTCTTTATCGCTTTTCAGCCTCTCGAGCTTTTCACGAATAGCACTGAGCTCCTCAGCTAACGATGAATCGAATGGTTGTTCTACCTGAATACAGCTGACTGGATTTGTTGCCTTTTTTGGAGTTGAAACATCTGGATGAAGTTGAAGATGAAGATGAAGATTCTCTTTGTTTGAGTTTTGTGCTACTGAGATTTCTATTTGTTTTTCTTGTTGTTTTGGAGGAATAGACGGAGTGTTCTTCGGTTGAAGAGGTTTCCGGCCAAGTTTTGGACTTGGCCGGGGGATCTGGTTGTTTTCCGGAAAAGGTGGTGGAGCTGGTGGTGCCATTTTGTTTTTGTTTTTTTTGTCAATGGCTTTTTAGTTTGTAGGTTCGAATTTGAAATGGGGAAGGCGGACAACAACGGCTACTTATAAAATGGAAGTATACAGAGACTAGAAACAGAATCCAATGTTTTGTGAGAAATATGGGAATTGAGTTGAAGAATAATAATTGACTGCATTTGTACAACAGGGCCCATTAGCTCAGTTGGTTAGAGCGTCGTGCTAATAACGCGAAGGTCGCAGGTTCGAGACCTGCATGGGCCATAGTTATCTTTTTGCATTCATTTCTCTGCTAAATTTGCATACAGTACTTGTTTCAACCAAAATACATCCTCTTTTCTTTGTTAAAAAAATACACTTTCGTGTAATTGTATACACTTTTGAAACAAGTAATTTTCTTGTCTATTTTATGTGCTTTCATTGTGTGTTTTATGTTAGATATATATTTTTAATTCTATTTTATTTTAAAAAAATAATACTCCCTACCTTCTATCATTAGTAATTTTTTATTTTGAAATTTATAATATCTCAATTAATAAGTTAGATCACAAAAATCAAATGGATAGAGATGAAGTATAGTGAAAAAAGACAATGTTTAAATTTTAGTACGATATACAATGATATAAATCGTATAATCACTTACCATCAGCCACTATTATATATTTTTAATCACAATTATAGGAAGATTATAAGTCACTGTTACTATCAGTTGTCATTATTATAAGTATTAACTGTAATGTCAATTATATACCACAAGCTTAAACACTAAGATGACTTTATCAATTACTATTCTTGCTAGCTACCGTCCATAACTACTATCATCAATCAACATATCGCCAACCATCATCTCAAGCAGATATAAGCGACTACATTATTAACCATCATCAGTTATCACCGCCAACTATCATGTTCTTTTTAATTGAGTGAATCAAATACATAAACACCAAAAGAATATATTCAACAAATTAACTTGTCATTATTTAATCTAGATATTGCTATTTCCATATTATAACTCTAATATAATTTGTTTGCAAATCAAACGACCCCTTATAAATTGTTTCACATAATACATGTGAGTTTGATTTTCACTTCTCCTTTTTTCTCTTTTCTTTATTCCATAATTAATAAAAAATGTGATTAGATAATTTATATTTGATCTAATTTTATATAATTCAACTCTCAATCAAAAAACAAATTAATGGACTATATACTAAATCCAATAAAATATCACAGAGACCTTTTCTTTGATCGCAAAATTGTCCTATAAACATGGGAATAAATACATTTCAACTTAAGCATTTGATTCCATTGTAAATAAATTTGGCAAAATGCTCTTCTGAACCCTTATACTATGCCCGTTTTGTAAGTTGAACACTTCTACTTACATGTTTGTCATCTGGACCCCTGAACCCACTGAAAATCAATATTTTGGATCATTTGACCGTTGACTTTGCCTATGTGGCATTGAAATGGCTAACTAAGACTAAGAGAGTGTAGTCACTCTCCTGGGGTACGAGTGGCGATCAATTTTTGGCCAATTTTATATTAAAATAATTTTTAGAAAATAAATTAATACTAAAATTAAAAAAAGAAAATACAAGGACCTGCCTTGTTTTCCTCCATCTTTTTCATTTAAAAATATTTTTAAAAATAATAAATTAAAAAAATAAAAAAATCCTACCCCAACACCCTCCCCCATTCAGCCACCCCCTACCCCAGCCACCGTTCAACCACCCACACCCCTCCCTAACCCCCATTCATCCACCCCCACCCCACCCCTCCCTCCCTCTACGCCGGCCATCACCATTAACGCCGGCAAGCACCACTACACTGCCCCCCTCCCCGACAAAACCTCACCGAAAAGTTTTTTTTGATCTCCACAAAAATCATCACACACTACACCACTGATCATTGAATTTCTTTTTTTTTTCAACCTATTCACAAAAAATTCTTAAGTTTTTTTTTCTTCAACCAATTCACAAAAATTTCAAGAATTCTCAACATTGAATTTTAACCAATTCACAAAAATATTCACATTGTGAATAAAAATTGACAAATATTCACAAATATTCCAACATTCTTGAATTATCCAAATCATTTCAAGAATTTTCAACTTTCTTGAATTACCCAAATCACAAAAAAATTCATAAAAATTGAATTTTTACATTGAATTTCAGAATTTCAAACTTTCTTAAATTACCCAAATCATAAAGAATCTAAAGAAAGCATAAAAATTGAGTATTTACGTTGAATTTCAAGTTTCTTGAATCTCCCAAATCACAAAAAAATTCTTATTTCCATACTTCTTAAATTTTTTGCCCCACTTTTTAAATTTTTTGTAGAGTAAGAAGTATAAGAAGATGAAGATGATAAAGGAAAAGAAGAATGAGAAGAGGAGGAAGAAGAAGAAAAAAAAAAGGAAGAAACAGAGAAAGAAAAAACGAAAAGGGGAAGAGAGAAAGAACTAAAAAAAGAAACAAAAAGGGGAAGACAGAGAAAGGGGGTTGGTTTGTTTGTTTGTTTGTTTATTTATTTATTTATTTTAATAGTTAATATTTTTTATATATTAAAATGACGTGGTAAGTGACGTTGCAGCTAACGTAGGGAGAGTGTGTTACACTCACCAAAAAATGATTTAAAATATTACTTTTTAGTGGGTTCAGGGTTTAGATGACAAACATGTAAGTCGAAGTGTCCAACTTATAAAATCGACATAGTACAAGGGTCCAGAAGAGCATTTTGCCAATAAATTTTATTTGTTTTCACTATAATGAACAAATCAACTAGACAATTATTACGTAAAAAATATGATATTCATTTAAATAAAATGGTGTAGCTATTTTTTCCAAAATAATAAAATATAAATAATGGCATCTAACCTTAACTAATTAAATATATGAAAATGTCAAATATATTGTTAAACTCATCTATATTACTTAATCCCATTTATTTTTTGGACAGGGTTGTACCCACTTAAAACAAAAGGAAAAAGATATGACATTCTTGATAAGGCAAGGTACAAAACAAAAATAATCGGAGGACATATGCTTAGTGAAAAATTGATATATAAGTTTGCTAGAAAAAAAAAACTTCTTACCAAAATTTGCAACAAGTCCACATAATTCTAAATTTCTAATCAGGTAATAATATCTAATTTGATGTCCTAATTCAAATTCGTACGAAAAAAATATTTTGACATATAATAGTCATCATAAAAAAATATTAAAATTCAAATTTAAAATTTATAATTAAAAATTAAATTCTCGACAGGCTTTCGCGCTTTTGATTCTAGCACATTTCAATTTTCATCAAAACTTTAAATATTTAACATTCTCTAATAAATTCGGTCAAAAATCAAATTTTAAGGGCTCATTTGGTTGGCAGAATACACGTGGGATAAAAATAAACTATAATTTTCTTGAATAAATCATCTCGCGCTTTTATGTCAACCAAACATTTGATCGATTCATCCTAAAATTAACTCCATAATTAGTTATTTCTTATCCCGTACAAACGAGTCCTAATTTCATAATTAAGAATAAAAATATATTTTATTACTTTACCATTTTTATATCTAACCAACAATAATATATCCTTTAATCGGATTCGAGCCCTGAGTATAGAGAAAATTCTGTTGGGCGCGCCAATTCAGCAATCTAAATTAATCGGGGCTTCAATACGAATACCGAACACTGGGTGATTTTTTTTTTTAAAAGCTAAAATCAAAATTCTTTATAGAAAAAAGAATCAACATTTTGTCTAAAAAAAGTTAAAATTTTCTTCCATGAACAATGAAGAGTAAATTCCCTGAATGATCATCCATGTTTGAGAAATTGACTACAAATATTATTTTTATTTTATTTAGGGCACGAATATCATCCAACTTTTCTTATTTTCCTTAAAATATATTTAACACCTCAAAATCTTTCTCTCCCCTACTTGAAATGTCATGTCATTATTTTTTATAAATGTATAACTTATCAACATTATTTAACTAAAGGTTTATCCTAATTCTTTTTTAAAAAAAAAAAATTACATATGATATATTAATCATTGAAGATTTATTTAATTACACCAAAAGTTTGGGTTATTTTATTTGATATGTACTCTTTAAAATTTCTTTTATTTACTTATTTATTTCACCACGTAATAATAGTTTTAAAATACAAGTACTTATACAAATTGGTACAATAATTTTTTTTGTAGTTTATTTTATATACTAAAAATTCTTAAAATGTAAAAGAAATAAAACGATGGATTTCATATTCTAGACATCAATAGCCCGTTTGAGATTGCTTATTTCCCAAAATAAGCACTTATTTTGAGAAAAAAAATACTTTTTAAAAAAAAGAAGGGTGTTTAGTAAACTTGTAAAAGTACTTTTAAAAATAACTGCTTCTCAAAATAAGCAGAAACAGTTTTTCTGCTTTTGAGAATAAGCAATTGCTTCTCAAAATAAGCAGAAGTAGAAAATTATTTTTTTATGACAAAAATATCCCTATCACACATACACAAATATATATATATATATATATATATATATATATATATATACACACACACACACCCCCACACACACCCCTTATTAGTTAATTAACATATCTTGCGAGTTTGATTAATGTTTGTTTTTTTAAAATTTATATTTTATATTTACGTCATAATTCTTTATGATTTATATATTATTATTTTATTTTCACTTATTTTCTTTAAATAAATTTGAAAATATCATTGATGATGATGACTAAAGAATATATGAATTATTTTTTTATTATTAATGATAACAATTGACAGATGAATCACGTTACAAGATTATATTTTGCTATCACATATAAATTTTTTCTCGAATATTTAATTTTAAATAAATAATTCATGGAAAGTGACATATTTGTTAAAATATAGCGTGTGTATATATATGAATTTGATAACTGCTTATTCGTAGTAAATTTTGACACCGTAAAAATATATTAAAAAAGACTTTAACTATTGTTCTAACGAAGGCATCATCACAGAGATCGAAGATGCAGACCAATTTTTTGGTATACCTTCAGAAATACAATATAGATGTTCTACAAGTATGAAGACATTGTGTAGTAAAATTAGGGATGAAATTGTTGAGAATTTTTGTGATGTATGGAGGTCTAATTATTTTTGTGGTTAATTTTTTCATATATAGTGATTTCATTTATGAAATAACTTCTGTATTTATTTTTGTTTGATGTTTTAAGTAATATTTAAATTATTTAAATAATATATCACCATTTAATTTGTTTAATGTATTTATGTATATAAATATTGATTGAAAAATTTAGAGTAAGTAATTTTTAATTAAATTAAAAATATTATAATAGATATTTAAAATATTTTTTCTCTTTAATTTGATTTTAGTAATAAAAGTCTATTGATAGATGTCTTTTTTAGTCATTTGTCTCAAAAAAAACACTTCTTGAAAAAAATTATCCAAACACAATTTGATTATCAAAAGTACTTTTCGAATGAATTATCAAACACAAAATATTTTTTTTTTAAAACACTTTTCTGCAAAGCCATTTTCTAAAAGTGTTTCTCAAATAAATAGTTTTATAACCGCAATCCCAAACGGGCTCTAAGTTGAGAATAAAAGAATAATATCCCCATTTTTGAAGGAAAGAAAAATTATGTAGTCTTGAAACAAATAAACTTTTTTTAAGAAATATTAACAAAATGATACCTTCTTCAGTACTATTACAAATGAATTTTAAAATATTACTCAATCAATTATTCTTTACTTTTGATGGATTTAGAATGAAGTATGGGTATAAATTAGCGTTTAATTGTATGATAAAATAAAATAAAATATAAATATAATGATCACAAAAAAAAGTAAAGAAACTAAATTAAAAATAATAATTTCTTTTCTAAATTTTATATCTTATCTTACGGATTTACTTGTTTTATTTATGGACAATTACTTGTAAAAAATTTGCAAGAAAAAAAAATCTTCTTTTCACTATATATTTATAAAAAATTATCTTGCACAATAATTTACAAGTAATCTATGTCCAAATTAAAATTTCCAGGTAATAATACATATTAAAATTTTCTTATTGAATTTTGTTTGGCAACAAAAAATACCGTAGATTTGTCATCAATATTTTAAATAACAAATTATATTTTTGTATTCTCTATTACTCTATATTTGTAGGTAATATAATATCTTTGGAATATATTAATCCAAAAATTCTTTTGTATAATTCAAAAAAGTAAATTTTATTCTTTTATTCTCATATAAATAAAACATTTAATTTCTAAAATATAAATTCATCGTTTTTATTTCGTTTTACATTTTAAGAATTTTTAATATATAAAATAAATAACAACAAAAAATTAAATGAGTAGTATTTTTTATAAGTACTTGAGTTTTAAATATTATTAAGTGTGGAAATAAATAAGTAAATAAAAGAAACTTTGAAAAGTACATATCAAATAAAATAATTTAAGTTTGTGTGATTAAATGAATCTTCAATGATTAATATATTATGTGTAATTTTTTTTATAGAAAAAATTAGACTAAAATTTTAATTAAATAAATCTATTTATCTAATGATATGACATTTCAAGTAGGATAAAGAAGATTTTTAAAGTGTTAAGTATATTTAAGAAAAATAGAAAAAGCTAGGTGATATTTTTATTCTAAATAAAATAAAAATAATATTTATAGACATGTAGGGAATTTACTCAACAATGAACCCAATCAATAAGAAGTGAGAAACAAAAAAGAAAACAACAAAAACGGAGGTGGAGGAAGAAGAATCAAAGGGAAAAAAGAAAAAAAGAAGAGAGAGAAACAGTCACCGCTACTCAGTCCTCCCCCTCTTCAAACCCTAATTCAGCATTTTTCTCTCTCTACCTATACATACATATATAGATATAGATATAGATTTTTATTTAATCATGTTGTTGTGATTTTCAATCATTCACATTTATTCAGGTTTACCGTATTTGCCTTGCAATTTCTTCTAATTTTCAGATCGTACAAGCAGCAATTGCAGTGTTTTCAAGGGTAATTTCGTCCAGATCTGAGAAAATTGAATACTGGTTGGTTGTTCAATGGATGATCTTGATGTGTTGGCTCGTGATTTCGGGTTAAGACCCGCCGGAAAATCGGCTCCGATGAGATCCGACGGTGGAGATCGGCGCCGATCATCGTCGTCTTCACCATTGTATGATGATCATTCTGATGATTTATTATACAAAGACGTCTTCGGTGGACCTCCAAAATACACTAATAACAGCAATAAATCGTCTTCGATGAATGATATCAATTACGATTCCATTTTCAATACTGGCAAGGATTCAAATAAAACGTCGTCTGGTCCGGTGTATGATAAGCCAGTGTATGATGAGGATATTTTCGAGGGATTGCCAGGACTGAAGAGCAAATCGGTATCTGAGAAAACTGCCTCTACTGTCAGATTTGATGATGATGTTTTTGCTTCAATGACTTTGCCACCACAACCGAAGATTAAGGATGAGCATTTTGGTGATCTGCTTGGGAATTTGAGGTCAAATGAGAAGGTTTCAGAGCCTAAGAGGAGTTCGAGCTCGAATGCTAAAGAGTTTGATGATTTGTTAGCTGGTTTTGGGAGTAGTAGTACTTCCACCACTAATAAGAGGTGCTTTGTCATATTTATCAAAGCTTCATTTGTTTACCTGATTGCATTCGTTTGAATAATTTAAGCTATATCTCAGTGAAATTGAAGTGATGATTAGAACTCGTACAAAATTAAGGCATTGTTGTTCTAAAGTTGTTTATATAGCTGATCCCAACTAGTTTGTGATAAGGAGGTTATGAACTAGCATAAGAGAGAACATTTTACCCTTTTAGGATCATACGGTAAACACAAATATGTATACTGCAGAAGGCGATCTGCTCACTGGTCAGTACATACTGCTGTCTAGGCTATTTGAATACATCTTGAAAGTGCTAACATGTAACAAATGTTGCCGTCTTGCATGTTGAATAGGATATATGGAATGTATTCCAAAATTCTTGCATCTTTTAGCTTTTGGAAACTCCGTAGTTCTTATTATTGTTAGTATATGGAATTGCTTGCCATATTATGTCTATATATGCGCCCAATAGGAAAAAAATGCTTTAATTAGGTGAAGAACAGTGTATTAACTCGAAGAATGAATATGTAACTGAGGTTCTTAATTTGTACTGAAAAAATGGTGGTACTTTCTCCAAACAATAAGTTACAAACATGGAACTGTTTTAGTGGAATACATATGATTCTGGTTAGCTTTCTCAAAATTGTGGTCAATGTTCGTGCTTAGTAGTTTGTGTGTCTTGTCGTTAGACAAAGCCAGTTTGTTTCTCCATTAGCCCTTTCACTTTTCATGAATTTCTTTTGACATTATCAGACTGACTGGAGAATCCACTTGGTGGGAGTATACTGGGTATGCTGTTGTTTTTGCAGACTGACTGGAGAGAAATAGCCTGACTTTTGAGCAATAAATATAGAAAGAAGAAAAGATAGAACAGGGTGTCTCAATGAACGACATCGATTAGACTGTTTTTGACATATATGTGCATTTTTCCTTGGCCTATCAGTTGCGATTAGTGTTGTTGATTAGAATAAATTGATGTACTCAAATGTATGGCCAAATTGTTATCTGATCTTTCTTATCCTGCAATTTGATTGTCTAATGAGGGACAGGTGATTTTGCACAGGTCGTTTACAGAGTCTAGTCATTACTCCAAACCCACTGGAAATTCAAATCGAAGTTCTAGTGTGCTGGATGACCCTTTTGCAGGCTTAGGGTCAACCTCAATGCCGGCTTCATCTTCCCCAGAGGATTTCATGGATCCACTTGAACAGATTGGTCAGCTTGGTAAATCTGGAAATGCGAAGTCTGAAGCTTCATCAGTTAGTGGAGGAGTTCTTGATGATTTAGATCCACTTAATGGTTTTAGTAAGTCTGGTCCTCCATTATACCCTGGTCGGAATAACAGAGGGATGGGAGGTAGCCCTCAGAGGGCAGGATCAGGATCAGGAAGGAGTGAGACACAAGCCTCTACTTCTAGAGAAAACATTGGAAAATCTTCTGATAATCGCTCACAGAAAAAGGTGCCTGGGGATGGTTTTCCGGACTCTCCTCTGTTTGATATGCCTCCAGCTGATCCTCAGAGATCTTTTGTTGAAGCTGGTTTCCCACCTCCATATGCAAGTAGCAATATTCATGAAACACCTTTTGGTGAAGCTGGTTTCCCCCCTCCATATGCAAGTAGCAATATTCATGAAACACACTTCGAATCAGACACATCCCCAAGATCAGAGGAACAAGTGCAACCTTCTGATGATGTATGGCTTAGTGTGTCAGAGATTCCTCTTTTTACACAACCTACGAGAGCTCCACCTCCATCACGACCTCCACCTCCAATTCCACGGCGAAATTTAAAATCAGAGACCAGTTCCTTTGCTTCAAATGCAAGAAAGAAGGGTGACAGATATTCTTCTCCTCCAAGTTACAACCAATATTCTCAAAGTCCTAAGCTTGTTCGCCCTGCAGCCAAGAGCCCTCCAACTTCTCAGTTGGACGAACTTGATGAATTTGCCATGGGTAGGTCTCACCATAGTGTGGATGAAAGTGCAGAGTTTGTTTCTGGTGAAGATATGAATGCAAACTCAGTAGCTGCTGCATCAGCAGCTGCGATGAAGGAGGCTATGGATAGAGCTCAGGCCAAATTTAGACATGCTAAGGAAGTAAAAGAAAGAGAACACGCAAAGGCAGCTAAGAGTAAGGAGGCTGTAAACCTGGACAAGGATGAACAAGCCATGCATGATGCACAAGAAAAAGAATTGAGAGAAAACGAGAGATTAGAACGTGAACGTCAACTGAGGGAAAAAGAAGAGGAAGAGAGAGCACAATTGAAACTTGAGAGGGAGAGGGAAAGAGCCAGAGAGATAGAAAGAGATAGGGCTAGGCAAGCTGTAGAAAGGGCTACTAGGGAAGCACGAGAAAGAGCAGCAGCAGAGGCTAGAGAAAGAGCTGCTGCTGATGCTCGTTTAAAATCCGAAAGAGCTGCCGTGGAGAAGGCTGCAGCTGAAGCTCGAGAGCGGGCAGAAAGGGCTGCAGTTCAGCGAGCACAAGCGGAAGCCCGTGAAAGAGCTGCAGCAGAAGCTAAAGAAAGAGCAGAAAAGATAGCTGCAGAAGCAAGGGAAAAAGAAGCACGTGAAAAAGCTACAGCTGCAAAGGCTGAGACTGAGGCAAGACGTCGAGCAGAACGAGCTGCAGTAGAAAGAGCTGCCGCAGAGGCTCGTGAGAGAGCTGCTGCAGAGGCTCGAGACAGGGCAGCTGCTGCTGCAAAGATGAACCAACAAAAGAACGATGATGATCTTGAATCCTTTTTCAATATGGGTTCTAGAGCTAATAGTGCACCAAAGACAAGAACAAGTTCTTCTGTAAATGTAAACAAAACAACACCAAGATATCAATTTGAGCCTCTTGTTATGCTTTATCTTTTCTCTTCATTTTTGTAATTATTTCATTTCTTCACCTGCCATTTCTAGGAGTCTTCATTTGCTTCGCAGTTCCAGAACAAGGCAGGTGCTGGAGGGCCAAAGCCAACATTTTCATCTTCCACAACCTCCTCCAACAGGACAAAGGCATCTTCAGCAACAAATTTTGTTGATGATCTCTCTTCAATATTTGGAGGTACTTAACTTTTTGTGGCTTTATTAGCAAAATTCAGGGGGTTTGTCTGTACTACTAGTAAAGCCTTGCAGGCTAGAGTTACCACCTTAGCGGCTTTTCATTTTCTCCAACTTTATCTTCAATTCAATTAATGTCACGCGATTACAACTTAATGCAGCACATCAGTCATAAGCAGTTTTTGTTGAATGATTCCCTCAATTGTACAGAAGATGCTTTTTTTTTTTAACCGTCTCACTTTCTTACCATTTGTTCTTGTATTGTATTTATTCTTTAACAAGTGATCTAGGCAATAATATGCGTACAGACAAACTATTGGCATACAAAATGTGTCATGTTGGTTTTAAGTCTGTCTCATCTATTTCCTGAATACTGAATTATGTTACTTAACCAGCTGCCACGTCATCTGGAGATTTCCAAGAGGTTGAAGGGGAAACAGAAGAAAGAAGAAAAGCTAGATTGGAACGCCATCAACGAACTCAGGAGCGTGCGGTATGCTCCCTGGCACAATGTGTTTTCACTCATGTTTGGATTGTTGGGGCAAATTTCTGTTTACAGCCTTTGACCATGTATTGCATTGTTTAGCTCTATATATGATTTACGGTATGTATTTTCTCAGGCCAAAGCTTTGGCTGAAAAGAATCAACGTGACCTTCAAGTTCAGATGGAGCAGCAGGAAAGACATGTAAGTATTGTTTCAACAAACAACTTGCGAAAGTTTATTCTAAAAAAATAATAAACTTGCCAAAGTACTTATAAATTATTGTGTTCTCATTGCAATTAGTAAAAAAGAGGCAGCCCGGTGCACTAAAGCTACCGCTATGCGCGGTGACCGAGGAAGGGCCCCACCACAAGGGTGTATCGTACGCAGCCTTACCTTGCATTTCTGCCAGAGGCTGTTTTCAAGGCTTGAACCCGTGACCTCCTGGTCACATGACAGCAACTTTAACAGTTACTCCAAGGGGCTCCCTTTCAATTAGTGGCATACTCAAAAAAATAATGCCTACAATTTCTTTGTGTATCACTTTTATATGCCTATATCGAATTACAGAGTTAATCATGTATTTAGGTGCTTGTTTAGATGCTCCTCATAATTTTTGAAGTGTACTTTTGAACTCTGCTGTGTGTGTCATCCTTCTTCTTTTTGCTCTGTCATCTATTGTATGTCTTTGCTGTGATTTTTACTATTTTATCTATGTTATAGTTGCTGACTTTTTGTTACAGAGAATATCGGAGACTGTAGATATTGAAATCAAGCGATGGGCTGCTGGGAAAGAAGGAAATCTGCGTGCGCTGCTATCAACTATGCAATATGTATGTTCCGTTTTGTCCTCTTATATGCGGAGATCAGTTTTACCCCAGAACTGCTGGATTCCACTTAACACACCACCTGGTTATTATAACAAGAGAGAGCAGAAGATTTGAAAGGAGTTTCATTCGTTGAATAGAAATTACCAAACAAATGACACACACATCCGATCTATTTTCTTATCTCTGTATTTACTTGCCTTGCTAATCATAGTCATTTTTTAAAAACTTTTGTGGGGTTAGGGGATTGTTTCCTTCTACCTATTCATATCTTGAACAGCACTGATATTAAAAGTAAAAAAATAAAAATAATAATAATAATTATAAGCGCACAGACATACACAGAGGAAGCCATCATATCAGCTAACAGATTTTTCTTTCAACCATAGAAATTTATGCATCAAAAGATTTACACACGCATTGAACATCTACAGAGACCAAAATACTCTGGATCTTAGGAAAATAGTTATTGTTTTGATTGACATTCACAGATAAATCATTTCTGAATGGGAAACCCTATAATTTCTGAAACATTTGATCGTTTGTGCTTCTAATTGAATGGTCTTGATATTGGCTTGTGCCACAGGTGCTTTGGCCTGGAAGCGGTTGGCAGCCTGTTTCTTTGACGGATTTAATTACTGGTACTTCTGTGAAGAAGGCATATAGAAAAGCAACATTGTGTATCCATCCTGATAAAGTGCAGCAGAAAGGCGCAACCCTTCAACAGAAATATGTTGCTGAGAAGGTGTTTGACATGCTCAAGGTACTTTTATTGCTGTTCAACCTGATGTTCCATCAGTACAATATGAATTTGGTTTTTCATTGACATGCCATTCACATTTCTTGTTAATCGGAGGTTTTACTCCTATATTACGAGACACTAATAACCAATTAGTCTGTGATTATGGGCTGACTGGACCACCCATCAAGTCCAATTTCCCAACAATCCCACTTTCTTTCTTGGTATGTTACTTTTAAAGTCATGGCTCAAGGGTTCTGAACTTTATGAAGCCTGTTAAAAACAGATCTTCTGTGGTTTTATAGGAAGGGTTCTTATGCAGCCAAATGGCAAGTTTCATTTCCTGGCGTCTTTCCTTATTGCCTCATCTGAATCATCATTGGAAGATCGTTTAGTTGTCACTGCTTATGTCAATTCCTTTACTCTCTCTTGTCCTCTTTATTAAGTTCTATATCTTGCAATAGGAAGCATGGAACAAATTCAATTCAGAGGAGCTTTTCTAGATGCTGCGGCCATTCATTGGACTTCTGATAGAAGAGGTAGGTACAGTTTCAAAGCAATGCTCATGGTGACTCTGCATTATAATCTTCTCTCATCATGTGGCATTTGCTGGGCCGGCGAAAGGGCGCGTTATAGCAGTGATGGTAAAGTGAAATATATTACTCTGTTGCTGTAAAATTAGTGCCAGTGCCAAAGACATTTATGGCTAGTGGCACTTGAATTGACTGGTTTCTGGAAAAAAATATCAGGCGTTTTGCATTATGTGCAGCATGAAAGGAGCATTGCATAATTTGAGTTGTGAAGTTATACAAAATGTATTTTTCCTATTCATTTATGTCTTAAAGTTTTTGTTTCTGCACGAGAAGAACAAATCTCTCTTGCATCATTTTTTGAACTGAGGTTGTATTTAGTATCAGAATGATATTTTTGCACGATGTGAATGGTGAATGTTAGTTGGGACGATGTGATGCAAGTGTTTTATCCCTGCAATTGAGTTTTCACGTTTTGGAATCTCGTATGCTTTATACTTGGTGCCGCATGCTACTTACATGGGAAGCAAAATTCCTTTTCTATGAAATTTTGCTTAATGTTTCAGCCGAAAAAAATTTCAATTCCCAAACGACAAGCACTAGGTGATTTCTTCTCATTTATTATAGCCATGGTGGATAGGGTTATTTGGTACTTGTTGCTGGTGGGAGATGATAAATATGTCGTGAAATTAGTAGAGGTTTGTGTAAGCTGGTTCGGACATTACGGTTATCCAAAAAAGAAGTTTTAGCCAAAAATTTTATTGTGTTGTTAGTTTAACTATATATTTTATTTTTAACGTTACTTAAATTTTATTTTATCGTATAAATGAGAAGTCTCCTTTTTTCTAAAAATCGATTTTGTGTGATTGCGTTATTATCCCCTCATTGTCTTTGTTTATTATTTGTTTATTATTTAGTGATTGTATTTATCCTCCTTTTTTATAGTAAGTTTCACCCGGTATTATATTTTACTTGTACATTTATTTTTCAAATAATTAATGTGTGACAGTATCCAAGAAAATTGATACTCTATAATTTATCTAAATGTTATAAATTAATATGATACAATTCATTATGAAATCCTTAATATGTTGTGCGGACAAACAATTCTTTGATGTCAGGGCAACAATAATTGATGAAGCCAAAAAAGAGAAATAATAAAACTAAACAGGCGGATAATATGTTGTGCGGACAAACAATTCTTTGATGTCAGGGCAACAATAATTGATGAAGCCAAAAAAGAGAAATAATAAAACTTAACAGGCTTTCCTTTAATTCTTGAAAAGTTCGGGGATGAAAGTTGAAATTGGAGAGTACCTTCACTCTCCAGGAAGCGCGTGACTTCCATTTCTTAAATATCACAATCGATCAATCAAAAACCCTCCCTTCATCCCTCCGAGTCGCAGAAATTATGAACTCATCACGCGTTCTTTGATGCTCAGCTGAGAATACCGCCGGAAGTTCACAGTTAACAAGTGTCGGCGGCGGAGGAGGCGGCGCCTGCCTATTGTTGATCACCAAGCAGAGATGCCGGAATATCCTGCTGCAGAGTCATCCAGCGACAGCACCGTTACCGTCAAACGTTATGCTCCTCCTAATCAACGGTATCATAATGAATTTGATATACTGTCAATTGATCTTTCTAAATCCGGAACATGTTTTATTGAATTGCTAAATCTGGACTTTCCTTTTTACCAGGAATCGTGCACTCGGTAGGCGAAAATCTGGAGGAGGTAGCTACTTTTGATACAGCTAGTGGTGAAATTTTAGCTATTAATTGAAATTCTGTTAAGCTCAATGCCTTAATTTACATGTAATGTACTGTTATCATTAGGACTAATCTCGCATAAAAGATGAACAAACACAACTACTGTTATAATTAGGACCAATCTTGCTTAAAAGACGGGTATTTTTTTTTGTTTGTTCTTTAATGCCGTATCTATAAAGGATCTCCGCTTGCTGTCGAACATAGAATGCACATCAAATCTGATGGTGTATTTAAGTGGTGATCATATATCAGAACTTGCCTTTGTCGATAGCGACTAGTTTGAAAGTGGGAAATAAGTTATGATTTGAGTAGCTCTAGTTGGACATGATAAATGTAAAATTGTTTCCATACTAGCTGCCTATCAGTAGAAGCTATCCTTTCGATCTTTTAAGCTAGCATATAAAGTTGATCACTTCAATGTAACTCCAAATATTTCTCTTTTATTTATTATTGTAGCCTTGGAGTAACTGGTAAAGTTGCTGCCATATGACTAAGAGGTCACGGGTTCAAACCTTGGAAACAGCCTCTGGCGGAAATGCAAGGTAAGGCTGCGTACAATACACCCTTGTGGTGGGGCCCTTCCCTGGACTTGCACATAGCGGGAGCTTTAGTGCACCGGGCTGCTTTTTTATTTATTATTATTTATTATTGTAGCATCAACAAAGATTGCAGCTAAATGCAACTGTTAATTTTTAGAAAAGAAAGAAGTTTTCATTTTTGGTTTTGCTACGGATGTCTTCTACTGGATCTTATAAGTTTTTTTCTAGGGAAAATTTGTATCACGTGTCTTTGCTGTGATCAACTAGTAGAATTGACCCTTCTTTAAGGTTATACATAGACTAGTAGACGCCAACAAGATGAGCCAATGTCTAACCCCTGAGAAAACACAGGTTAGGGTAAAGACACTCTATCATTGATGTCCTAGACTCATTATAGGGATAGGACAATACATTTAGAGCTTTTGTAAACATGGTTTCAGTACAATCCATGTACTGTCTTACAGATATAGAAACAATTACCAATTTCAAAAAGAAAACACAGGGTCGGGTAAATACTTCCGAAAATCTGAGTTGAACTATTGACATATAATAAAACCTTCAAAGTGTGTTATACTTTAAAGTGGTTGACTAATTTTATTTGTGATACATGTTTCGAAGAAATAGGATTACTTGTGTTCTTTGCCTGTGGATGTGTGGCTGGATTTATTCTTCTATACTAGGAATCCAGATAGACCTTTGTCTAATGGTTTAGTTTACAGATCGACTCGAACGAGCTAGCAGCTATGCTAGTGATGGAGAGAAGAACCAAATGAGTGCCTCTAAGTTTATATCAACTGTAGCTGATTCTGGCGTCAATCGAGTGAATGAGTATCCTCCAACAAAGTTAATACCACTACAAGGGTGTTGTACAAGCGAAGCTTTTCAGCTTCTCAATGACCGTATGTTTCTTTAATCAAATCATGAACTCCTAATTTTATCAATTCCTTTATCTATTAAATCACTTTTATCTTAATTACATTGTCATACCTTCCATATCCTTTTTAGTTCTCCCTTTTTTCTGATGCAGCTTTTGTGCCATCTAGTTATCCAAATTCAATTTTTTCCCGTGAAGTTTTGTTTTGTGTGTTCATTCATTCTCTTTGTTATAAACACCAATGTTGAGCTCTCAATAGATGTTGAATCGTACAGTAAAGTATAAGAGATCAATGGTGATTTAGTTTTTGATGTGATTCTTCCATCATTTATGAGCACGTACTGGTGCTCTTCAAATTATTTTATTGAATTTAGCCTATATTTCATACCAATCCTCTTGGACCTAATTGTTGAAAAATCCAATGTACATGTCAAAGGGTAGTAGCTTTTATAACGTTTGACTTATTGGAGTCCACCAAAGAATAGTTCTCTCAGTCTTCGGCATGGCAATTTTTCCATTGGGTATCTCATTTTGCATTTTATTTTGATGAAAAGCTTACCATTTCATCTTGATTGAGGTGATTCAAAGTGAAAGTTGTCATTCAAGATGACATTTTAGCGCCGAGTACCATCATCCTTGTTGATGAGAGTCATGTCATTCTTGTCACAATGTGTGTATCAAGAAAATAACCAAAATTTTCATGTTCTTAATATTCATATCAAGGAGATGACGAATTAATCAGGTTTAAGAGGAAAGAGCAATTGTTGCTTCTGACAAGTGACAATAGGAAACTGTCAACAATAACAATAACAAAATCTGAGTCCCATGGTTGACCTTTGGAGTTCGTTACACAACTTGTAATGAGACTTTTATCTCTAAATACTTTCCAGCAGTTTTGCTGCTCTTTAATACAATACCTTTACTCATAAAAAAGTGCAAAAAAAGCATCGGAACTTCGATTCTAGGCAGTAGAACACCAAAGTAGTATGCTGACATCGGCAGTCCCTGGGAGAAGACAGGTCAATGTTCCGTGAGTTGGGAGGGGGTTCCCCCTTCCTAAATGTCACCGTGCCATAATTTAGATATTTTGATGGTGTATTTTGTATGATATTATGATAATTTGGTAACCAGTTTCCAGTCTTGTGCATGAACATTGTATGATACCTTTAGTCACTATGATCAAGAAGTCACAAGTGAGAATGATGATGAAGTTCATTTTTTTATAGGCTGGGCGGCTGCTCTGAATGCTCACAATAATTTACCAGAAGATTCTCTTGGTAAGTAAAAGGGTACCTCTCTGCTAATCAATTGCTCTGAATTCTTCCTTGATTTGCCATGTAGAGAAGTTATTTGGAATGCTTTTTTGCTATCTTTAGTAATTTAATTTGGGTTAGATATGCATATTTCGGGAACATCTATATTCACTGCATAGTGATCCATTCTGGTGCTTCTTTTGAAGTAAACTTCATTTATTCTTTTGGATCGTATGTTGAACACTTCTAAGCTTGGAATGAGTTTGAAGTTTTTTTTTCTATTATATCATGCACTTGCCGGGTATCCTCAATGCTCACACTTCCAATAAAAGTAATAAAATTGAACCTCATTCATCATAAAAAGAAAAAATGTTCAACACTTCTTGGTATGCTCTGGGATTGTTGAATTGTACAACTTCATGCTGACTGTTTAGTAATGCCAAGTTTGAATGGCAGGCCTGGATTTTAGCATTTATCATCTTATATACTAATGCCATGTGTTGATGTCCTTGAATCTAAAATATGCTTAGAGCAATAAAACGGATTTGCATTATATTGGAGGTAAAAGAAAGATATGCGTGAGGCTGAAAAAGTGCTCTCAGGCACATTCCCCAAGACCACCCTCTCTCCTACTTCCTAGGAGGGAGGACCACCCCCTTTTTCGGTGTTCTTAGCCGGAAAACACCATCTTTTGACCCGAGCCACCATATTCTGTGGTAGTTCCAAACCCCCTTCTTTTTTTTTTCCTCCTTTTCTCCTTTCCTTTTTAATTTTCTCATCCTGAGATTCTTAATTTCTATGGAGGAAAACAGAATCTATTTCAACGCTGGATTCAAATCCTTTGACATTCCCAGATGGACAGTAGGTAGGGACACTTGGTATGAATGGGTAGAGAGAAGCCGAAATATGATGAGAAGATCAACCATGAGCACGAAGGTCTTGAAATGGATCTGCAACACCCTCAAAGAAGCTTCCAAAGATGAGAAAATGGCAATAAGGAGATGTTCTGAATTTTTCTGTACAAGGAAAGCTAATGAATGGCAGATACATGAGTATTATATCTCTTCATGGGCTGGAAAGACCAGTAATCATTATTCCATTATTCCAGAGATAGCCGTAAATGCAGGGTGGAATGAGATAGCATTTAAGATAGAAAGGTTCATTCGACGCTTCAATCATAGTTTGCTGACAGAACAACTCAGACCTATTAAGGAAGATCTTTCTTATGCGACTGTCGCAGGGGAAAGTAAATGGCACTCTGGCATCTTGCATGATTCGACAGTTACATCCAGCAAAGGAGACATTAATGTCACAGTGTCTTTAGTTGTTTATTCAAGAGATGTATTGTGGCATCCTTTCTTGAGGGAGATACAGAGATTTCGACACTATCAGATATCAGAAAGTGGTGTGCAATCTCATGGAATGCGGTTTTTGGGATCAACATCTATGAGATGGCTAAGAGTAGGTTCCTCTTCTAATTTCCAAATAGGAATATGGTGGAGCAGATTATTCAGAGGGAATGGAGTTGGAAGAAGACCAAAACCAGACTTCATTGGTGGAACCCAGATATCAAATGCTCATCTTTTAATCAAAAATCCAGTAATACCTGGATTCGAGCCCTGGGGGTGCCGCTGCATCTATGGTCTTAAAGAACCTTAAAAAAAATTGGAAATCTTTGCGGAGGCTGGGTAGCAACTGAAGAAGAAACAGATCTGAAGAACCATCTAAAGTGGGCGAGAATCCAGATTGCAGGGGACGGTGAGAATTGTCCTAAAGAGATTTTAATACAAATAGATGTAATCATATTCATCATCCCAATTTGGGTAGAGAAAGGAGTTCGTTTTCAATGAAACTTGCCGGAGATGGAGGATTACAGTGCTATAACTTCTGGTCCAAAAGATCGCATGGACCACTAGGCAAAAGACCCGATCTCTGTTGGTAAAGGACATAGGAGCACGTGTGATCCTGAGAGACCACAGAGAGAACATGTGGGGTGTTCAGTGTTGGAGGAATTTTAAATTTGAGAACACAAGCACGTGACGAGGAGGTAGGGTTTTTTAAGTCTTACACTCAACAAGTGGGCCGGTGCAAATCAAATAAATTGATTGGGCCTGATGCAACTCAGGTCATTTTTAATGATTTGGCAGGCCCAAAGAGTGATTATTGATTGGGCCTGATGCAACTCAGGTCATTTTTAATGATTTGGCAGGCCCAAAGAGTGATTATTATTTCGATCCTCTTTCTGAATAAGTGATTAGAAACAACTCAAACAATACAGTGGCGGCGATGGAGTCTTCTACGCATGGGAGGATGAGAACCAAGGAAAAACTGATTCCAACACAGGTATCAAGGATATGCAAAGTAAAACGGCTCTGGAAAACATGGCAATCGAGGTTAGCAGAAAAACTGGATGGGGGGATTCAAAAGACCATAGAACAACAGATTGTCACGATCACGCAAGATGAAACAGAAATTGAAGAGTGGATTGTGGAAGACGTAGAACCAATCCAACATAACCATAGCTCAAATATACAAAAGGAGAAAGAGACCTCCATGTGGGTGAGACAAAAGTTGATCAAGTTGGGGAAAATTTTCGGGGTTGATTTCCAAGGACACGAGGAAGAACCATTGGAATTATTGATGCAAATTGACAGTTGTAGACAGGCAAGAAAGATGCAGAGTGATTCCATTATTAAAAGGCCAAGATACAAAGGAACTCAAGAACTTACAAGGCTCACTTTTGATGTTAAGTTCAAAGATGATGGGAAAAGGGATAGGGGAAGGAAGGGAAGCTGTTATAATGAAGGTAAAGCTGGTGACATGGAATGTTAGGGGTCTAAATAGTATGGATAAAAGAAGGTTTGTGAAGAGTTTAATTTACAACTGGAATGTAGATATTGTTTGTTTTTCAGAAGTCAAAGATTTGATAAAGAAATATGGGGTGGGAGATGGGTGAAGTTGTCTACAAGCTAGTGGTACTAGAGGGGGAATCCTGATGATTTGGGATAGCATGTCTTGGAAGGGGGAAATTCTGGAAGTTGGATCCTATACTCTTACTTGTAGTTTTGAGGCATTACTGCAAGACTTCAACTGTCATATAACAGGAGTATATGCTCCAAATTGTAGATTGGAAAGAAAACATGTATGGGAGGAATTAGGCGATGTCAGGAGTTTGTTTGAAGGTTCATGGGGTGTTTGTGGAGATTTTAATGTCACAAGATTTCCATCAGAAAAAAGAAACTGCATTAGAAGAACCACAACTATGGAGGATTTCTCTGATTTCATTGAAGACATGGAGTTGCTGGACTTGCAATTGGAAGGGGGTAATTATACTTGGTTTAAAGGAGATAGTAGTAATGTTGCCTCCAGAATTGACAGAATACTAGTATCCAAAGAGTGGGATGACAGTTTCGGGAAAATTAAACAGGTTGTGTTGCAAAAATTGGTCTCTGATCACAATCCTGTGGCATTACAATGTGGTGAATGGGACACTGATGGTTTTGTGGATAGAGTTAGAGAGGATGGTGGCAGTCTTTTGATTTTGTAGGAAAGCCCGATCACATCCTAGCATGCAAACTAAAAGCTCTAAAAGGCAAGCTAAAAGAGTGGAGCAAGACCACAATGGGCAATTTGGGGATGCAAAAGACTCAGATTTTGAGTCAACTGGCTACATTAGATGCTGCTCAAGAGATAAGACTGCTGGCCGAAGAAGAGTCTGTGTTGAAGTCAACTTTATTGATGGATTATGAGGAACACCTGAAAAATGAAGAAATAGCATGGAGGCAAAGATCTAGGGCACTTTATCTTAAAGAAAAGGATAGGAATACCCCCTTTTTTCATAAAGGTGCCAATGCACATAAGAGAAGCAACCACATTGACCAGCTAGTGATTCAGGATACAACTATAGTAGAGCCACAGAGAATTAAGGCGGAGATTATTTATTTTTATCAAAAGCTTTACTCAAAGACCCTGAACAGTAGACCTATAAGCTATCTGATTGACTGTCAAGTACTTGCTGAAGTTGAGAGGGAGTCTCTTCAAGGGGAATTTATGGAGGAGGAAGTTTTTTCATGTTTGAAGTTGTGTGCCATAGACAAAGCACCTGGTCCAGACGGTTCTTCATCAAATACTGGGACGTGCTGAAAAAGGACATTATGAAAACTTTCAAGGATTTCCATGATCATGGAATCGTTGAGAAAAGTTTTTATGCCACATACATTGCACTAATATCAAAGAAGAAAGGAGCAAAAGAGCTGAGAGATTTCAGACCAATCCGCCTAATTGGCAGCGTCTACAAACTGATTTCTAAGGTTCTAACAGAAAGATTGAAAAAAGTAGTAGACAAACTGGTGGACGTCCAACAGATGGCTTTCATTAAAAACAGACAAATAATGGATGCCATCTTGATCGCTAATGAAGTCGTGGATTCCAGAATCAGTCAAAGGGAAGGCTGGAATACTTCGTAAGTTGGACATTGAAAAGGCATACGATCACGTTAATTGGGAATATTTACTGAAAGTGCTCTCTTGTATGGATTTTGGGAGGAAATGGATCAAATGAATGAGATTTTGCATATCCACTGTCAGATTTTCAGTTTTGATCAATGGGTCACATGAAGGATTCTTCCCTGCTCAGAGAGGTCTAAGGCAGGGAGATCCATTGTCTCCTTTTCTCTTCATCATTGCCATGGAGGGGTTGAACAATATGATCAAGGTAGCAAGAAGTAATGAGTGCCTTAGAGGTTTTGAGGTGGCAACATACTCAAACTCTAATTCAAATGTCAACATGGAAGTCACACATCTCCAATATGCCGATGACTCGTTAATTTTCTGCGATGCTAATGAAGGTCAACTGTTAATTTTGAGATCAATTTTGGTTTTGTTTGAAGGTGTATCTAGGTTACACATCAACTGGAGGAGCATGTTGTTTCCAATCATTGAGTTTCCCAACATGGTTGAATTGTCTAGGGTTCTGGAAGTGAAGTAGGGTCCTTGCCTACTACCTATTTAGGAATGCCGTTAGGAGCCAAGTCAAAGGCTTTAAACATTTGGAGCACGGTGATTGAAAAGTGTGAAAAGAAGCTAACTAGATGGAAATCACAATATCTTTCTCTAGGAGGCAAAGTAACTCTCATAAACTCTGTTTTGGATGTCCTTCCAACATACATGATGTCTATCTTTCCCATTCCAGTTGGAATCACTCAGAGATTGGACAAGGTGAGAAGGGACTTTCTCTGGAAAGGGAACAAAGAAAATGACTCTACTGTACTATACTTAGTGAAGTGGAACAAAGTTTTCTTAGGGAAGAAACAAGGGGGTCTAGGTACAAGGAATCTAAAGCTACAAAGCAAAGCGCTTAGATTAAAATGGCTTTGGAGGTTCTCCCGAGAACCTCAAGCATATTGGAGCAAGATCATCAAGGCAAAATACGGAGAAGAGAATAGGTGGATGACAGAAGAGGTTCATATTCCCTATGATGTTGGTCTCTGGAGATCCATCAGAGAACTTTGGCCTTTTTTAAAAAATCACATTGTCGTCAAAGTAGGAAATGGTCTCAAGACTTCCTTTTGGGATGACAAATGGTTGGGGTCAGATAGTCTTAAAAGTTTGTTCCCTCAGATTTATGGGGTGGCTGTGCAAAAACAACTGAATGTTGCAGAGACTCTGCACACATAAAGGGTGGATCAATGACTGGGAAATGAATACAGTGTCTGAATTTTTCGAAGTGTTGGAGGAATTTAAAGGCACAAATAAAGAAGCTGATAGATTGTGGTGGAATCTGGACAGTAAAGGTAAGTTTAAGGTCAGCTATGCATACAAATTTCTGGTCCAAGGTAGTCAGCAGTCACATCAGTGGCCTTGGAAGCATATTTGGAAGCTGAAGATACCTTTCAGAGTTGCCTGTTTCACCTGGATATTAGCAAGGGAGGTGGTTTTAACTAAAAAAAAAAACTTAAGAAAAGGAAATTTTCCCTTTGTTCCAGATGTTACCTCTGTGATGAAGAGGGTGAGACAGTACATGTCAACTATGGAGGATTTTTCTTAGCCTCAGGGGCATTGTTTGGGTTATGCCCAACAAAATCACTCAATTATTATTTAGCTGGGAGGAGGCAGGAGCAAGTGTTGCAGAGAGAGACAGATGGAGGGTTGTCCCAGCTTGTATCTGGTGGACAATATGGAAAGAGAGAAACTCTAGATGTTTTGAGGGCAAAAACTGTGATCTACAGAAGATCAAGCTGAATTGTATCAAATTGTTTTATTTTTGGTGTAAACAGATATACTTAGAGGATATTGAGTCAATCATTGACATCCTAGGCTCTTGTTAGGATTTTGATTCAGTTATCTATTCTGATATGATGTAAAGATGGTTTCAGTACAACCTATGTACTATCCTTTGTTAATTAATATACACAAATGTTACCTTCTCAAAAAAAAAAAAAAACGGATTTGCATTTTCCTGGGGATATCATTCTGGCACTTTGATTTGGGTTATTTCTTTGTATCATTGAGTTAGTCAACACATTCTTCTGAGAGTTCTAGCTTTGATTGTATGACTAAAACTGCAGGAAGTAATATTCTTGTTGCTGTAGCTTTAATACAATTGATTGTTTTCAGCATAATTGTGTATTGCTAACTAAGTGTTGATAACTGTGGGTCGTAGATCAGAAAGAATTCCAGGAGACATTGAGCATAAATAAATCTCACTTGTGTTAGTAATGGAATTAGATGATTTCTCCAATTATCATTTAGAAACCAAAAAGAAAAAGATAATTTCTCCATCTGGGCTTCTCAAATATATACATATATATTTTAATTAACGAAGCAAAAGACACATCTGCATTTTTTTTAAAAAATTTATCATATATAATATTGGATTGCCCTATAAAGATAGGGTAAGGTCTGTGTACTTCTTATCCTCCCGAAACCCCAGCTTGTGGGATTACATTGTGTATGTTGTTGCTGCATATATAATATTCAATTAGCAAAAACAGAAAGTAAGGGTTCATATAGTTTCTACTTGCTTGGAATTGACACACAGTCGTTGTACTTGTTTGTACTCTTCTGATCTGATCACAACTAATTTGGCTGTCGTTCTGTTTACCCAGAAAGGCCTGTAATGTATACAAAAAGATCACCTTGGGGGCATGGTCTGCTTCCACATCAAGTAAGAGATGGTCAGCTTATTCTCTTCCCCTTCCCTTCCCCGGGGTCAGCTCTTCATAAATACTGAACATTTATCGTTTGTCTTCAGTTAATGTCGCAACCAGGAGCTGGATCTTCTACTGGGCACAAGGATTTTCTAAGCAAACTTCAGATGGCAATGCTCAATCCACATGTCAATTTCGATGCCTAATTGCTACCATCAAGTGCTCAAAAATTTAGGCAGTTTCGAAATCATTTTCCATGCAATGTTAGATACCCTGTTATAAGCCATCATCAATCCTGAATTATTACTTCATATTTAACCTGTTTGAGAAAGAAAAACTCTTTCTAGTGCATCATTAAAGTGGTCTCCGCATTTTTCTGTTTTTTATGTTATTTACTGCACTTCTTTTAAAAAAAAGTGTGATGGTGTTTGGGCTAGCTTGTGTGAACCTTAATCTACTGACTCTTTTCGTCTATGTTAGAATTTGAGCTCTGGTCTTTTATGAGTTTCGCTCGCTTCATTGACAGTTAGGTCACACGCTTGAGTGTTCCTGCACTGATAATATAGTGATTAGGGTCTTCCCCATCAATGCAAATACCAATTTGATAGGAAGAAAAGCACCTCAAAGCTTACAATTTGGAAAAGGGGAAGAACCCTCTCCAACTGTGACAACAGCATTTAGAAATACAAACCAAAGCTGGCAAATGCAGGCTGTGGACAAATGGTACATTTCACTGATATCAAGTGCTAGACATAGGAAATTAGATATATCCAATTCATTTTACATCAAAATGTCAAGGGAATACACAATGCCCCTTCCTCTTAGTGATAACCTCAGATACAGTATAACTATGCCTCAGTCCGAAACAAGTTGAGTTCGAATGTTTTGAATTCTACTGACCATGATTCTCCATTTCAATTCATCTGAGTTCGAATGTTTTGAATTCTACTGACCATGATTCTCCATTTCAATTCATCTTGCACAGTAAACATCTAATGCTTTTTGGTACTAATATCATACATTCATATTTAGACCATAGAATTTTTCAGTTGGTATATTTGATAATACCTCGGATTTACAAAAATATAGGTCAAATCACAGTATATTTCCACAAAGTGGGGTCTGGAGAGGGTAGAGTATACACAGTCTATACTAGTACCTCAAAGGTGAGGCAGAGAAGCAGTCTCCGATCCAAGCAGCTAAACCCTATTTTGAGGGTAGTCTTTGCGCCCACTTACGGACGTTGGTGATCCTTGAACAGAACCGTCAATTGAATGGACAGGGCTAGCAATCTTAAGTCCCTTCTTCTTTTTTGCCTTATCAGCCCAATCCAGGAGGCAAGCTTGAACATGTTTATCGAACATTGACTTCTTATAATGACTCCCCATCTATAATTCATACAAAAAGAAAAATATTTAGGAGAATGTTTGGGTTTACGTTATATCAATGGACAGAAAGTCACCTGTGTAACTAGAGCATAAAGTGGCAATGTGCTATAGCTGCATAAAACTTGAATGATAACCCTGTAAAAGATGAAAAAACCATCCTCATATATGAACACTCTGACAAATCTGATATTATGGAAGGTAAAGAAATGCAAGAACATTTGCTTCAATAGAGAAGGATAAGGGGCACGGAACTAGGCAGACGCAAGGAGGTTCATCTAAATCCCTTTCGCCAAGTATCTTTTATTAATATAATATAGGAGGTTCATTTGAATCCCTTTCGCCAAGTATCTTTTATTAATATAATATAGTAGATATTGAATCCTCTTGGTGAAAATCCTGGTACTGGAAGGAGGTGGGGTCGGGAGGCCTGGGTCGGGGCTAGGTCCCGGGTCTAGGCCGGGGGGGGGGGGGGGGGAGTAGAGCTGATAAGGAGTAATGAACTCTACCCTATGACAAGCCGAGGAATAACAAACACGTATTTTCCCATAATGCAGGAGAAAAAGCCATATTGGAACTACAAAGATCAAAAAACATGAAATTAGGAAAAGAGAATTGAACTACATTAAAACATTGAACATAATGGTGTTTACTTGATTACTAGCTTACCAAAATCCAGAAGAAAAATGCTATTTCAAAAGCATTTTGGAATAGAATAAAATGTATCAAGAAGAGGATAATTTGAGGGCGATCGAACCAAAAGTGATCATCGGATGGTGTTACAATCAATTCACCTTCTACTGCTACATGTCTCTCAGCAATTTCATGAGCTAACTGTATAATCACATGCTCCAACTTTGTTCCAACTGCAAGTAGAAGCTGGAAAAAAAACACGAAAAGAAAAGAAGAACGAAAGGACACAGAAATCAAGTTAGCTTCCTCCTGCATAAGATTTGTACTGCAAAACAGAAAAACAAGACAGAAAACCAGATATATGACAAGAAATTTGGCTGACTGTAATACTGGAAACTACACAAGTAAAAGTTATGATAGGGTTACTCACTATAAAAGGAACGAAAGCAATCCAGAAATACGTATGCCAACCTGCAAAAGCATAATGATATATGAACCTTCAAATCGTAATCCACAACACAATGACCAGAAAACTATATGCAACAGAAGAACCTTGGTAACATGAAACTAAAATAGTGCTGAAAACTTCATGTAAAACGAAAGAACGAAGCACAATAGCAATGTGGCAAGGGGAACAAGTCTATGTCAAGTTTGAACTGGCATACCATTAATATTAAGCAACAAGAAGATTATTACGAAACCCCAGAGATACCAGCTGCAACCAACAAAAGCAAAGAGTAACAAGTTAATTTGAAGAACCAGAGGTGAGAGAGTTGAAGAGGAAAATGTCTAAGAGCATTAGCATCATCCTATTACTTGCCTGATACCGACAACTGTCGTAAAATCGTCTTCCAGAGCACGTACCATGTACCTATAGAAATTGAATCTTGGATTTCCCCTGCAATGTGTCTACACAAGGAATCTGCTTTTACTATATCATAAGCCAAGTAAAAGAACCCAGTACATGGTAGCCAGTATCTAACAACTCAATCAGGCAAGAGAACATAGTTTACCATAATGAACCCCAAACGAAGCGCTCTGTAGTCTGACTCGTTTACAGAAGCATAAAATTGCTTGAAGAAAGAATGCTGCAAATTTTCACCAAAGCAGTAAGTTAAAACTTATGACAATCTAGCAAAAGATAAACGACAATCATATAGCAATAACTTTACATATAACGATTGATTTTTTAGTACTTAGTAGGGACAGGAAGTGCTTACCGCCCAACCCATAACGAGTGATTGTTTACCGATACCCTGAAACCGATTCCTGATGAAATCATGTTCATGGACATGAGTAACTGATGGTTTCAGTTGAGCTGCAAAATGGAACATCAATATCAGTAGCTTCTCGTTTCAACCATTTACTTCCTTTGCTCTTTAGTCACTTGCACTTTAGAGAAGAATGACGTGATTCCCGATATTTTATACTTAGCTATTCTAGCATAAGGGAAACAAAACAGATGAATCATGAAACTCTTCGGTAGTAAAAAAAATTATGTGCCAAAATGTTGGATGTATCTTTTTATGGACGATGATCCATACCATGTTCGGATTCAGGATCCACTTTTACGATTGCATCCTCCCAGCTCTTCCATTGACGTATCTAGGCCATTATTAAAAAGATTACAAACAATGATTTAGCCCGAAAGACAAAGCAAAAGAAACCCGCACAAAAGTAACTGAAGCAGAAACACGTAGTACTGACCTTTACTCCTCCAAATACAATAGTCAGAACAGAAAAAGTCACATGCACAATAGCTAGGACAAAGATAAAAATGTGAAGGTGATGCAACGCCTCAAGAGATAGTAACGGGACCTTGTGCTGAGAAACAATGAAAAGGATTATAATTAGAACTCAGTGCAAGAATGGCGTATAACACCGAAGTCATGAAGTCTAATATAGGGACGACCCGGTTCATACCTACTCCGTAGGTGTCGGGGAGGGGGGACCACTCCGGGCCTGACCTACGCGCCCTCACCCCAGCTTCGCTGGAGGGGCGTTTCGAACCCCCGACCCTGGCACACCACGGTAAGCAAGCTTACCGCTGAGCCAAGGCCATCCCTCCCATGAAGTCTAATATAAAAGGGAAATTTTCTATGTGCATTTCGGAACCAGAATTTGCAGTAGTCAACACAATATCGATGTTTCACAGCTCATCTTACTTGAAATGTATAAGAATCCATAGCAACAATTTTGTTTGTTTTGGCACATAATGCAGTAGACCTACCAGGATAACTCAAGAGTAGGAGATTTGCAAAATTATAAAGACAAAGACGTTACAATTATAAAGACAAAGACGTTACAACACATTCTTTGTATAGAAGCATCGATTCACATAACTTTCTTTCTGCAAGACAGATATCATATAAAAGAAACAAGGTGCATCATGTATTGTTTACCACAGAAAGACAAAACCTTGTGCAAACGAGAGGGGTTTAGATTATGCATTCTGAACCACGGGAAGCTGACGTAACAGGAAGTAAGTAAGATGAAGTATATATAGAGCAATGACTTAAGTACTTTATGACTGCAGTAACCCTTAGGAGTCTCTTCTGCTGCAAGCAAATGCCGTTGATGGTGAGGACCAGGATGATAGTGAACAGAATTGTTGCTAGGACGAGGCACTTCAGGTGGAGATGGAGATGGAGAACCCCCCAACGATGAACCTGAATGTGAAGAACCCTCCAATGATAATGAGCATGGAAGTAAGTGTGTTACGACACGATGAGGCACACAGATTTTGACAATTCGACTTTGAAATACCGTTAACAAAAGGGAAATGAACCCCAAGAGCATCAACTCTGCACATACACATTCATAAAAACAGTTCATAAATGCAACCTTAATGATCAATTTAGAACTTTAAAGAACTACAGTGCTGAGATTTTTGAACCTTCTTTAACTTTCTGTAGTGCTTCATAGAGATGCTTTTGCTTCTTCTTCTTCAAATGCTGCACCAGTAGCAAATCCAGAAATTTCGTTCAGGGTGTTAAAAATTTATGATAATATCTTTTTAATCTATATACATAGTATAATTTTCCAATGAAGCATACTCAACTGACTATACACATAGCCACGAGCTACCTAGTTGCATATAAACAACAACCAATAACAACAACAATAACAATCACATGCATTTCAAAGCCTAAACAAGTTTGGATCCGCTATATGAATTCTCTATACCATTCCACTACAAAAATGGAGACGAACCGGGATAACGTCAAATCTTGTTTCTGGATTGAGTAGAAAAGGGATATATGGAGTTCGTTCTCTTCCTCTATGCATCTCTGTGATGGGTCTAAAGGTCGTTTGGTTGGGAAATAGTTATCCCGGGATAATTAATCCCGGGATTAGTTATCCCGGAATTACCCAGGATAACCTATCTCACCATACATATGGGATAACTTATCCCATCACTATGGTGAAAAAGGTGGGATAAGTTATCCCGGTATTGACTAATACCTCCAACCAAACATGGGATAAAATGACCCTTCAAACATGGGACCCTTCATTTTATTCCGGGACTACTTATACCTCACACCAAACGAATTTATAAGCTGGTTCATAATGTAGCGAAACAGAAAAGGAAAAAACACAAATGAAGATACCTTAGCAAATTTTGAAATTCAAATTAACTAGCAGAGAAAGAAAAAGAAAAGGCAGAACAGATAAATGGCATCCCGGTGCACTAAAGCTACCGCTATGCGCGGTGTCCGGGGAAGGGCTCCACCACAAGGGTGTATTGTGCACAGCTTACCTTGCATTTCTACCAGAGGCTGTTTTCAAGGCTTGAACCCGTGACCTCTTGGTTACATGGCAGTAACTTTACCAGTTACCAGAACAGATATTTCATAAAAATCCTAGTTTTATTGTTGTCATCAACAAGGTTCGGCAAAGGGCTGCACACCAAGAAATGTGACTTAGACAACCTACCGTAATGCATTAAGGACTATTTTCATTGCTCGTAACCGTGACTTATAGTCACACTAAGACAACTTTACCGCGGCCAATGTGATATAGTCACACTAAGACAACTTTACCGCGGCCAATGTGACAACAAAATGCATGCAATTGTTGTATTCCTAAAATCTTTTATTAAAGAACATCATTTCAAATGGTTGATATGTTCATAACATATAATCTTTCTTTTGTAGTTAATTAGTAATAACCATGCACTTTCATATAACAATATTATATCAAACAAATTGCAAAAAAATATTTAAAAAATAAATTAATTAAAAAAAGACCTTTCCAGTATAATGGAGGAGGCGTTCAAGAGTTAGAGATATTGCAACAATGACAGTGCATACACCAGCAACAACCCATGTTGGTGTAAATTCCAATGACCCTTCATCTTCTCCACCTCCACCCATATTTTTTCTTCAAATAATATTCTTTTCCCCTATGCTTTACTAATTTCTCATGAATTGTTTCATCAAAGTTGTAATAATTAATTAATGAAATGAAACAAAGAAAAAGGAATCACACCCACAATAAATTTGGGGAGTGATTATGAAATGGAGAAATGATTGATGATCAAAAGAAAGAATTGAAAAATTTGGAGGAAAATTGACCCCAAAAATAGAAGAAAAAGAATTGGTTATATTTTCCAACAACGTGGTTTGCATGAATGGTGTTTGATTTTGTTTAACTCATTTGCATGAAATGATATGTTTATATGTTTGTCTAGAAATATCACAACTATTACATTTATAGGTAATATTTGAGTTGCACTTATGGTATAGTGCATTTTTATTTCTATTTATGTGACATTATTTTTTAGATATATGTCGAAATAATGCTGGAAAATTAATGTTCAACTCTTTGAATACATGAAAGAACCGAAACTTCTACCCTATTTTTAAGGGATGGACGCGTGAATTAGACCTAATTAAGAAATATTTATCTTACACTTTTTGTTTTATCGAGAAGCTTTTATGACTATATAGATGTTCTGAAATCAGAAATGCTTAAGGTCACAACTTCAAAGAAAAAAAAAAATGTTCCAAAATAAATGACACGTGAAAAAACTATTGGTCTCACATGAAAAAAGTCAAAAGCTTAGAGGCCTAATTTGATATTTTATCTATAATGAGAAGTTTTTATGACCTTGAGATAGTTTGGGTACGTAATGAGGTGAAGTTCAGACATCTTAGTGAGGAGGTGTGAGAGATTAGATATAGTTGATATGAAGAGAGGTAGAGGTAGACCGAAGAAGTATTAGGGTGAGGTGATTAGAAAAGACATGATACTTACTCAGATTACCGAGGACATGACGTTAGATAGGGGATGTGGAGGACGCATATTAGAATAGAAGGTTAATTGGGTAGGAGTGTTATCGTGCAGGTAATATGGTAGCTTAGGGTTTAGACTTTAGCCGTAGATATCTATCATTGTTGTTATTTATTGTATTTCGCTTGTTATTGCACTATTCTGTGGGTGATTAGTTGTCATATTTTCTTCACTGTTTTTCTTTTCTTTATACCTAGATTTGCTACACTTGAACCGGAGATCTTCCGAAAATCGCCTCTCTACCTCCCCGAGATGGTAATAAGGTCTACGTAAACTTTACCCTCTCCATACTTTACTCGTGGAACTTTAGTGGATATGTTGTTTTATTCACGCCATTTTGTTGCCTTTTTTTCTTCCAAGGTGTAGCACTTTATTATTTAGAATGAGTTTTAGATTAATCATTTGCAATTTAGGCTTAACTTGGTGTTACATTTCTTCTATTATGTTACTTGAATTAGTCATCACAAGCTTGGTAACAATTCAATCCCTTCAAATTAGAGTAGTTTTATATTATTAATTAACATAATCTTGCCTATTGTTAGCTTTGCCTTTTTCTAATAACAATGCTAACAATGTGTCTCAAACATATAGTATATTGTAGAATACACTTCTATTACAAATATATATTGTTTGAATTCAGTCATAACTACAACAATAAATTATAATGGCAAGGAAGAAGAGTTGAGAAAACACTTGATAAACCTCACTTTGAACTTGTATTTTTTTTTTCTCCTTGGACATTTGTGACTAGTATATGTATACACACCTACATTATACGTAACCCCTGATCCTTTTAAAAATGAAAAATAAAATTGTGGGCGGGGAAGAGGAGAGGGAGGGGATTACAAGGTCGGAAATTGAACTTTCACTAACCTACTGAGCTACCAAGATTCCCCGACATGGGCATTCCCATTTGCTCTTTCTCAGTAACTTATCTCGAACACATAGCAAAACAGCTCATCTGATTCCTCGAATTGCTGGTTACATTAGGATAAATTATGATCTTCGAGTCCAAGAGACCCTGGAGAGTCATCCGTGTCCTCTGGAGTCCACCGGGGTTTGAGTTGGGTTATGTGACCTACGAGGTGATAACGATATACTTGGTGCGCAGAAAAAATCAGGCAGAGAGAAAGCTCATGCTGATTTGGCTGAGATCATACAATGTGATGCAAGGCACATAGAATAAGAAAGACTAGCTCTTTATTCGAATGCGGAGAGGGGTGAAGGTAATGTGGAACGTACGCAAACCAGATGAGTGGATGCCTATCGAGGATGCAGATGACGATGAGGACTATTCATTCCAGGAGGCCTGGCCAGCTGACAGAGCTTCAGGATCAGGAGACTGCGGAGATAACCCCGAGCATGGTTCAGAGGCGATCTCCTAGTCTTCTAGTTTTCGGGTTGGGGGTGTAGCATTCTCATTTGACTATGTTTTTTTTGATACTTGATATTGCTCCTCCGGGCCTTGATCATCAATTTGCTGGAATGGATGACAGGCAAAAAGATTGCAGGAGAACGCTTAGCATATCACATGCAGCTGTATCTGGGCCAGTTTGTACACACCTCGACTAATTCCACGAGATACCCACCACCTCCCACCAGCCACAAGCACCAGGTAACTCTGTCTGCCAAATCTAGAACAGATCGGAAGAAATCATCTAGTGTTTTGTCTCAGCCGAGATTTGAGCCTGAGACCTCACGGTGCTCAAGCCACTTTATTGACCACTAAGTCACACCCTTGGGTACTCTGTAATCTCCAGTTTGCCAAGGCATAAAGCATTAGTATGTATACGCAGTAAGACTTCTTCTGTTGTCACAAGATAGTTGTAGCATCAATATGTTGCAATAACAACAGCACTCAAAATTCTGATGTGACATTGTCTTCATTAACATAAGAGGCGAGGTGCTTAGACAACTGGCATTAGCATAATGTTCAGAGTAATCCAGCCACACAAATGACAGTAAATTAGCATATGTGCTGTGTGCATATATTCTTCAAGTACTACTATGCCAAAAGTTCTTCCACCAATTGTTCACTTGGAATACTGTACTGGAGTACCATGACTGAATTAGATCCCTATCAATCAGTCCTGAAATAATAATAATTGTATAAAGAAGAATAAAGTGCTACAGTATATCTGAGCATCTAATGCACCACTTTCAAATACAGTCATTTCTTTTTCCCATGTCCAAATATTCGAAATAGAGCTATAATACTTGAGCTGTTTGATACAGCAGGACAAACAGAAGCAACAAAATCGAAGTAAAAATCAGAGAAGAACAATGCCAGTCAACTTTGCTTTGGATAAGCCTCATCGGGGCGCCATTAAGAAAGCTATTATGCTGACGCTTTGTGAGGGTAACAAAGAGGTGGTAATAATCTCTCCCTCTCTCGTATCATTTCTTCTTTGTTACTGTTTCTTGTAGATAATCTATCGGAATGATTTTCTAGGCATTGCAAGTGAGCCAGAAACAAGGACGGAGAGGAAGAGTGAAGGAGCAAGGACGTATTGGTGCTCAACTGCAAGTCAGCTGCAAACAAGGGGTGAGAAGAAAGATAGACAAAGGATGGATATTACATTGGTACAGCCAAAATAGCCACTGCTAATTTTTCTACTTACTTAAAATATGATCACAAAGACGACAGCAACAAGTACCCAGTAAAATCCCACAAGTAAAACATGATCACAAAGACAATGTGCAAAATGGGGGGACTATGACATGTAGATGGAAGCTTTACTAAGCAGACCATGGACCACTATGCATTAGTGCCTGGTTTCTCTGTAAATAAATTTATGAGTGATGTAAAATCGGAACTTGCTCATAAGTTTGTATTCCCTCCTGCACTTTCAAAGTCCAAATTACCCCATTGACGTGTAACTTCTGTTGTTTACCAAATGATACATGCGCCTCTCAAACAAGTCAAGATCACATCCCCTACAAGTATAGTATTCTTTCATGTAATGAGCAAACTGAATTGGCAGCAAAGACATAATTGTTGAAGTATTGAGTTATTTGCTGTTATTTTTCTTTTCGGTTAAGTAATTTTATTAGTGAAATTCAGTTATTTAGTTGAGATAGAATAGGATTTTATTATTTTTCTTTTTTGTTAAGTAATTTTATTTCTGAAATTCAGTTATTTAGTTGAGATAGAATAGGATTTTATTAGTATCCTAGTTGAAGATAGAATAGGATTTTATTAGTTTTGAAATAGAATAGGAATCTTTTGTCTATTTATTTTTTCAGATGTGAATGAATAAATAAGTAGAATATTTTTTACCCTCGAACGACCGTTTTCTTCTTCTCTATATTCTGTAGAATAACAATTGGTATCAAAGCCAATTTCTTGAGGGATATGTGAGAAAGAAGACCCCCAAAAATAACCCTGCATAAAAGTCAATATTGTTATGGCTTCCAACAATTTCACAATTCCTTCACCCCCAATTTTTTCTGCAAAATATTCTTGTTTGCTGGTCATGTGTTGAGTGCAACCACTGTCTAGAAACCATGTGTTTTCATCATTCAATCTTATTGTTGCCGTCGCCGTAAACACAAACTCCTCCTGTTCTTCAACTTTCGAAACGTCGGCTTTTTGAGTTTGTTGGTTGTTCTCCTTCTTCACTCTGCAAAACCTTTCAATATGACCAAGCTTATCGCAATATCTACACTGGAGAGGTGGTTTCTTCCCCTTAAACCAACAATCATCCTCTTTATGATTGGTTTTTCTGCAATACTTGCATGGAGGAAAGTTTTCTCTCTTCTTGACTCTACTGCGAGAATCGCCTTGATTATTTCTACTAGAATTAGTAGAAATTTTTGGGATTTTACCTTCCTCTTGCATTTGCATCTTCCCTTTGAACTTGGCTTGAAGAGCAGTTTCAGTAGCTTCTTCTAGCCTCAATATCTTCTTTACTCTTGAGATTAAAGAGCATGTACAAGTTCTGAAGGTGACAATTTTGTGAGATCTTTGCTTTAAATCTTTCCGGCAAACTCACAAGAACCTTTTCCATGATTCTTCAATCTGTAAGCTCTTCTCCCATAAGTCTGATTTGGTTTACAACCTTCATCAACTTGTTGGAGAATTCTTCAATACTTTCTGAATCCTTCATTCTGAGAATTTCAAACTCTCTTCTCAGATTTATCACTTTTGTCACGACCCGAACCAGGGCCTGGCCGTGACGAGCATTTCGAACCATGGAGGCCCGAAACAGCCCTATCTGATTGATAATCATGCACCTAATTCATATGATCAAAGTAATGCGGAAGAAACACAATATAACGGAAACATGGTCAAGAATCATATGAAAACAATAATGGGGAATAATGTCCCACAATCTCAATCAATATCTCAAAAATCGTCTGCGAAATCTCTAATACATGACTGAAACAATATCTATCTGAAAACTGGGACAAGGCCCCCAGGAGACCCTAAAACTGAATATAAGATAAAAGGACTGTAGGACATAAGACCTTCCGAAACATAGAAGGCTCAACACTTGTCTCTGCAACTCTGTCTAAATAATCTACTGGTTCTCTTGACCCCTAGACTGGGCCTCTGAACCTGAGAAGTTGGAGAGGGGAGGGGGTTAGCACAAAAGTACTGGCACGCAGAGATATCGAAGAAAAACATAATATTTTTACAAAATATAGTTGAGAGCCATTATAAAGCAATTTCGTATCAAATCATTTGAAAGCACATGGGTGTAATACAATAGTTTTTCTCAATAGTAATGAAATGCAACTGAGCTAGGTGGAATACCCTACATAATTTACACCAACTGTCAAACCTCGGTTGCCGCCGAGATTAGAGTATAAGTGAGGGAGAGAGACACAAGATCACACAACATGGAGTCTCGACCCAATGGTAGTGCCCAAGATCACTTGGCTCGGGCTCCTACCTATAGTCCCAATATGGGAATGACATGAAGTCAAGTACACAAGATCACTTAGCCCGGTACCAATATTCTGTGTCGACAAACACGTTTTTCCAGCGATGAGCCCTTGTGTCTCAAACGCCTTCTTTGGGCATCCACCTTTCTTATGTAAAATCAATGCATTCAAATTTCACCTTATTTAATCACATGTCGTATTCTGTAGGGTATCGTCATACCCGACTTGCAAGTCATCAATATCACATCCACATATGCATAATCATGTAAAAAAACAAGGTGCTTCATCATTTACAAGTGGTGAACAATATTTATTTCAAATTTAAGCTCTCTTTTGTTGATCACAATATGATATGGAGTATCGAAACATTATCATGGGAATTTGAAAACAATTTATCAATCATATTAATCAAACTTCCATGGAAAATCTCAAATCACATATGCATGATTTCAACCATTGAAGTATATAGGCAAACAATTCCTATGACATAAAGAAAACGACTTAGAAATCATATTGAAAGCAAGATATTAGCATTTGATTGAAAACCCCCATTTAAAAGCATGCATGTTCATAAAAACTACACCCATGAGATTTTTGGATAACCCCACGTACCTCTATATGCGAATATGATAGGTGCTTTTTGAAGCCTATGTTGCGGAGATTCCAAATCTTCAATTTGTTTTGAAAACCCATGGTTGAATCTTGAACTATTTGGGTTTTTATTTTGAAATCCTAGAGAGAGTTCTTGAACAATTTGGATGAATGAAGGTATATTTTGGGGTCTTTGGGAACTGAATTTCGTGTTTATGGCTAAATAAGGGTGGAAAAGGACCATTTTGCCCCAAAAACGGAGTGTTTAAGTCACCTGAAACCTTTACATAGGCGGTGCCTATGCTATCGCCTATGTTTACATAGGCGGTGCCTATGCTATCGCCTATGTTTACATAGGCGCCGCCTACTACTTTGAAAGGCCATAACTTCTTGCTCGAGCGTCGGATTTTAGCAAAATTGGTATCGTTGGAAAGCTAAATCGAAGACCTATCATTTGACATATAGTAGGCTCTCTAATTTGACATATACAGAGAGTTATGGTGGATGAAAACTGACACACTTTACAACGTCACTAAAGCTTAGTCGATCGAAATAGTTTCAACTCGTCCTTGAGTTGAAGGACCTCTATGGTATAAATTCAAGCTTGAATGGATTCACATACAACAAAATTAATTAACATACCATATTGGCATAGGATTTATGACTTCAGGATTATCAACGCATCGAAATCATGGTTTTATTCTAGCCCAAAATGCGGGGTGTTTCATTATCTCCCCCTTGGGATCATTCGTCCGCGAATGATGGGTAAGGACATATTGAAGCTTAGAGGTATGGAATAACGCAGACATGACATGTCCTCTATTAAAGAATACACTGATCTGCAACATGACCATATGGCTGGAACTAGTGATGTTCTGAATTCTTATACCGGACATGCATATCTGATGCATGGAATACACGACTGAAGCTACTCATAAGCTGAATTCTCATAATGAACATGCATACCTGATGCATGGATTTGTTACTAAGTTTTTCTCATGAACGCGGAACTGAAACACTGATAGGCTGAACTTTTTTTATTGAACATGCATTTCTAATGCATGCATATCTGACTGAACTGATGTATGAATGTATGACTGAATACGCAATGACAACTGGTGCGGAGCCTGTAATAAGAATCTATGCATGCAGCTGAATGGGGTATCTCCCCCTTGGGACCTTATGTCCCTCTATGAATGTTCAATTCACTAAGATACTCAGAAAACTGAGGCGATGCACAGGGCACCTACGAATTGAATCATAACTGAACATTTGGAATCTAAATTTAATGCATGATGCATGGACTGGGCTATACTCGTAATTACTGGTATACTCTATCTTGGAATAGTAGCATATCTAAGATTTTTAGTAGCATGAATAAGTGCAAAGACAAGAAAACAAGTCATCCGAATCTGACTTCTAAACTAACTTATTGGCCATACAGACTGAATTATACTAAACCCTCATACTTAACTGGAGTATTCTCTTCAACACTCTCTCTAAGGAAGCTCTAGCAGTAATAGGGAGCCATGCATCTTGGGTACGGATTACACAAGACATCCAACTGAGGAAATCACAACATTGACACTACTCTGCAGTCTGGAATATAGACATATAACTCCTAAATTAGGATAGAATTTTCAGACCTTTGGCAATACAACTTCTGACTTTCAGGCTTAGAGCACTTCCCGAATATCCCTTAACTATACTATTCCCTATAAATATCATATTCATTCAACTCAGCTTAAAATTCTCATATGAGCATTGACAAATCTTTCTACTAATGTCGGACATAACTAAATCCCTTTGCCGTGATCAAGCCTAACTCTAAGTCACAAAAAAAATACAACATGCCAGACCACGCTATTATTCTAAACCATATGATGCCACCTTCTATATCTCATTTAAAGATCACATCCTAAGTATAACATGCCTTACCACTTCAATGACTACTCTGAACTCTTAATATGAAGTCGCTAATGCATATTGCGACCTTCCGCTACAATCCCAAAATGTCATTCAAGCCTAATTTATAACCACATGTTAACTTCAAGGCAACCACACATAAATACATACTTCACATAGTTTCTAAACTATTGTCAATATAACTCCCACGCGCTACCCTAAGACATACACACACAAACTTTCCCACTAACCATCACATGTATCAAAGACTTGGCCCCAAATCTTACTTCATACTTATGGCCTTATCTAAACAAGCATACTATGATCTTCCATCAACAAGAACATTTACATCATCACCACTATCATTGCATAGGAAGGGTCACTAAAAGGTTAAAACATAAGACCCTCAAGCGTAAAAAGATCTTTATACAGGACTGAGCACACTATAAAGAGTGAGTACATGCGTCATGAGTTGCATGACCTCAACTAGAGTTCATAATATAAGGAATGTGATCCCGAATACTTGAATGAACTAGAACTCATTATCTTGGAACTGGAAGAGTACGTGACTCTCTATCATATACCGGAATCATGAACTATTATCACGGAACTGAATCGTAAGGCATGAGTAAGCATTCGGATAACAAAAAAATACTGAGGTAGGAATGGGTTGAGATTCACCCTCACTTTCTGATGTTTTATATCATATTGCATCACTACTAAAATCTGAGAGCCTTACTTGGTCATTCGTTCTATCATCTCCCCCTTGGCTTCAAGTCATCATCTAAAGTTTGGGAGATCCTTCACCGGATTCTAACTGAACTACACTTGCTGCACTCTAGGGTTTGAAAAAAAATAACAGTACACGCATATCATAGAACTTAACCCAAATGACTACCTTCCGGGATACACTCTATCTTTCCATAGCCACCAATAGTCATAGTATAATGCTTGCACACTTATTTATATCGGTTCAACCTTCAAAACTCAAACTTAGATTCTAACACTTAACATGGCTATTTAGATCACTATATACCATCTAACTAGTATTTCTCCACTTAACAATTCAATGGTATCACAAGCCACACAAATTATGCAATAGTCTTAGTAAAATATGCCGCAGCCTTATATCACCTTAGCATACTTCTACACCATACCTACAACATTATACTTCATTACAAATCAATTTAAACTTAAACCATTTCATACACCATTCAAGCCTATTAGATCACTTTCATATAACTACTTACCCAAGCATACATTTACACTACCTTCAAATTCCTCAAACAACCATGAGTCTATAATCATAACTTACTCGCTAATATAGCCATTTTCACATTCAATCAACCAATGAATCACCCTGACCAATAACACCTTCTCTACCTTCTACTAATAACATACAAGGACGAATCACTTCATTACCAGCTCTATCTCATGCAAACAGATTCAGCCATACATATATTAAACCAACGAAAGAACAACAAGTTGCTAGTGAATTGAAACAAGCCTCACACGGCTTCACTAGACTTTGGTTTTGTATTTTGAACAAGAAAATGGGATGAATGACAAGTCAACTATGCTAGTGAATCGAAAGAGCCCCACACAGCTTCACTAGGCTTTTTAGTTTCATCAACACAATGATAAAATATTTTCAAGAGATAGAAACTTGTCACACAATATTCCATAATCTGAGAATACACATCTTACTTTGTATAGATAAAAATCTGAGTCAAATATTTCCCCCACAGATTATGATACAATCCACACACGCTACTAGCTACCAACAAGTCATGAAACTGACACTTTAACTTATACTACTATTTGGGTGGAAACACAATTCCAACACTCTTACTACATATTTTTTCCCTTAAGCATGATATCTGCAACATAAATTTCTGAAAGGGCCGAATATATTCAATACAGAAGGCTGAAAAGCACGATTTCATCAAGATCAAGGTTCCCACTAGAACCCATACACTCTGAAGCAATAATGGACTCTTCTCAAGTCCTTGCACAATTTTAAGATCTTATATGACGCGATCCAAAGGGACAATACCATTTAGACTCTAAACTTCTGCACTTGAATCACCCCAGTAATGTGACGGGTCTGAGAACATCCGAGTAAGGAAAGAATTTGGGATGATTTTACTTTCGTATAGACATCACCATAGCAAAAATTAGAGTATGAAGGAGGAACATTCTGACTATGTTGCACGAACTAGAATATGAAGAAAGAGAGACATTTTTAAACGTCTTGTAGCCTCTTGCTTATAAGTGTGGCGCGCTACACACCCATAAATAAGACTATATCTAAAGCGATTTCATAGACACCCTGGGACCATAAACCGTGCATTGATACCAAGTTTGTCACGACCCGAACCATGGCCTGGCCGTGATGAGCATTTTAAACCATGGAGGCTCGAAACACCCCTATTTGATTGATAATCATGCACCTAATTCATATGATCAAAGTAATGCGGAAGAAACACAATATAACAGAAACATGGTTAAGAATCATATGAAAACAATAATGGGGAATAATGTCCCACAATCTCAATCAACATCTCAAAAATCGTCTGCGAAATCTCTACTACATGACTGAAACAATGTCTATCTGAAAACTGGGACAAAGCCCTCAGCAGACCCTAAAACTGAATATAAGATAAAAGGACTGCAAGATATAAGACCTTCCAAAACATAGAAGGCTCAACACTTGTCTCTGCAACTCTGTCTAAATAATCTACTGGTTCTCTTGACCCCTAGACTGGGCCTCTGAACCTGAGAGGTTGGAGAGGGGAGGGGGTCAGCACAAAAGTACTGGCACGCAGAGATATCAAAGAAAAACATAATATTTTTACAAAATATAGTTGAGAGCCATTATAAAGCAATTTCATATCAAATCATTTGAAAGCACATGGGTGTAATGCAATAGTTTTTCTCAATAGTAATGAAATGCAACTGAGCTAGGTGGAATACCCTACATAATTTACACCAACTGTCAAACCTCGGTTGCCACCGATATTAGAGTATAAGTGAGGGAGAGAGACACAAGATCACACAGCATGGAGTCTCGACCCAATGTTAGTGCCCAAGATCACTTGGCTCAGGCTCCTACCTACAGTCCCAATTTGGGAATGACATGAAGTCAAGTACACAAGATCACTTAGCCTGGTACCAATATTCCGTGTCGGCAAACATGTTTTTCCAGCGATGAGCCCTTGTGTCTCAAACGCCTTCTTCGGGCATCCACCTTTCTCATATAAAATCAATGCACTCAAATTTCACCTTATTCAATCACATGTCGTATTCTGTAGGGTATCGTCATACCCGACTTGCAAGTCATCAATATCATATCCACATATGCATAATCATGTTAAAAAAAATAAGGTGCTTCATCATTTACAAGTGGTGAACAATATTTATTTCAAATTCAAGCTCTCTTTTGTTGATCACAATATGATATGGAGTATCGAAACATGATCATGGGAATTTAAAAACAATTTATCATTCATATTTATCAAACTTCCATGGAAAATCTCAAATCACATATGCATGGTTTCAACCATTGAAGTATATAGGCAAACAATTCCCATGACATAAAGAAAATGTCTTAGAAATCGTATTGAAAGCAAGATATTAGCATTTGATTGAAAACCCCCATTTAAAAGCATGCATGTTCATAAAAACTACACCCATGAGATTTTTGGATAACCCCACGTACCTCTATATGCGAATATGATAGGTGCTTTTTGAAGCCTACGTTGCGAAGATTCCAAATCTTCAATTTATTTTGAAAACCCATGGTTGAATCTTGAACTATTTGGGTTTTTATTTTGAAACCCTAGAGAGAGTTCTTGAACAATTTGGATGAATAAAGGTGTATTTTGGGGTCTTTGGGAACTGAATTTTGTGTTTATGGCTAAATAAGGGTGGAAAAGGACCATTTTGCCCCCAAAACGGGGTGTTTAAGTCACCTGAAACCTTTACATAGGTGGTGCCTATGCTATCACCTATGTTTTACATAGGCAGTGCCTATGTTATCTCCTATGTTTACATAGGCGCCGCCTACTACTTTGAAAGGCAATAACTTCTTGCTCGAGTGTCGGATTTTAGCAAAATTGGTATCGTTGGAAAGCTAACTCGAAGACCTATCATTTAATACATAGTAAGCTCTCTAATTTGATATATACAGAGAGTTATGATCGATGGAAGCTTACACACTTTACAACGTCCACTAAAACTTAGTCGATCGAAATAGTTTCAACTCGTCCTTGAGTTGAAGGACCTCCATGGTCTAAATTCAAGCTTGAATGGATTCACATACTACAGAATTAATTAACATGCCATATTGGCATAGGATTTATGGCTTCAGGATTATCAACGCATCGAAATCATGATTTTTATTCTTGCCCAAAATGCGGGGTGTTATAACTTTTATTTGCGTAATCTTGTCACTTCCGTGAAATTTTTCTTTCAACTTGTATCAAGCCTCTTTTGCAGTCTCACTCGCCATAACTCTTGCAAAAATTACTTCTGAAAGTGTTGATTGTATCCAAGAGAGAGCTTTAAATAATCCTGCATAAAAGTTAATATTGTTATGGCTTCCAGTAGTTTTACAATTCCTTCAAACCTAATTTTTTTGGTAAGAATTATCCAATTTGGGTTGTCAAGATGAGAACATATTTGTGTGTATATGATCTGTGGGAAGTGGTAGAGGTTGGAAGAGAGGTAAATCTTTTGCCAAATAATCCAATTATGACACAAATTAAGAATCACAGAGAAGAGGTTTCAAAAAACTTTAAAGCACTCTCTTGCATACAATCAACACTTTCGGAAGTAATTTTCGCAAGAATTATAGCGAGTGAAAATGCAAAGAAGGCTTGGGACAAGTTGAAAGAAGAATTTCACGGAAGTGACAAGATTAGGCAAATAAAAGTGATAAATCTGAAAAGGGAGTTTGAAATTCTCAGAATGAAGGATTCAGAAATTATTGAAGAATTCTCCAACAAGTTGATGAAGGTTGTAAACCAAATCAGACTTATGGGAGAAGAGCTTACAGATTGAAGAATCGTAGAAAAGGTTCTTGTGAGTTTGCCGAAAAGATTTAAAGCAAAGATCTCACAAAACTGCCACCTTCAGAACTTGTACATGCTCTTCAATATCAAGAGCAAAGAAGATCCTTGAGGCAAGAAGAAGCTACTGAAACTGCTCTTCAAGCCAAGTTCAAAGGGAAGATGCAAATGCAAGAGGAAGGTAAAATCCTAGAAACTTCTACTAATTCTAGTAGAAATAATCAAGGCGATTCTCGCAGTGGAGTCAAGAAGAGAGAAAACTTTCCTCCATGCAAGTATTGTAGAAAAACCAATCATAAAGAGGATGATTATTGTTTTAAGGGGAAGAAACTACCTCTCCAGTGTAGATATTACAATACGCTTGGTCATATTGAAAGGTTTTGCAGAGTGAAGAAGGAGAACAACCAACAGACTCAAAAAACCAACATTTCAGAAGTTGAAGAACAGGAAGAGTTTGTGTTTGCGGCGATGGCAGCAACAAGATTGAATGATGAAAACACACGGTTTCTGTACAGTGGTGTTGACACCCAGTTTTACTTAAAATTAGCACTTTTAGGCTTTATGATCGTTATAGTACATAAAATGCGATTTTTCACATATTTTTTGCAGTTGTTAATAATTGTTGATAATAATCATTATTTTACGATTTTTACTCATTTATTGTCATATTTTAATTTTACATGATTTATTGATAATTACCTTTAATTTCATAAATTTTAGAATTTTTATCAGTTTATTATTATTTTAATATTTTGGCACAGTCATCTGCATACATACAGGGACAGATCTAATGGGGGTTCAAGGGTGGCATGGCACCCGCAAACTTTGATCGAAAAACTATGTGTATATATATATTTTGAAGAAAATCGATATATTATTTAAATGCCACCCGGTGCAGCAGTTGAGGAAGTAGTGTCAGTGGCAAATGCGCTGAAATTTCACGTAGTATACCAAAGTTCAAATTCCGACGCTAGCATTATTTTGTTACTTTTTGATCGCTATTCTATTTTCTATAAGTTTTTTGACTCTTGACTTAATCTTTGTTTGACTCTTTTTTTTGGGTAATCTTTGTTTAAGAATTTTTAACTTAAGTGTAGAACATAGTTGAAGATTCCTTCTTCCTTCAAATTTATAGTTAACCTCTCCTCGTAAATCATAATAATGATGCTTGGCTTGATGTTATAATTTCTTAACAATAGAATTGGAAATATCCATTGAATGTTGACAATTATTTTGTACTTTCACGCTGACTGATAAGTTGAATTTAACACTTGTTTATACAATTTATAGTAATAACAGCAACAACAACAAATTCAGTGTATCCCTATATAGTGGGGTCTGGGGAGGGTAAAATATATGCAGTCCATACACTACCTCCGAAAAAGTAGAAAGGTTGTTTTCGATAGTTTTTATAATAATAATTACATTTTTATTATTTGATCTATTTATCTATACAAATTGAAAAGACAAATAATCAAATCGAAATCCAAAGTCTATAAAATCAACAAAATATTTGTCTTATTTGGGGCAGTGTAAATAGCAAAATGTAAAACAAAAAATTAACTGAATTCGTAAAAATTAGGTTCTTCGATAATGTTTCAATGAAATTTTTCTTCAAAAATCTCTTACTAACAAGCCAAATTTCAGTGGGACGCCCATAAAAAGTATCCTTTCTGAGTAGTAGCTTTAACGTTAAAAGTGACATGGCACCCACAACCTCAAAATCCTCGATCCGCCTCTGGATATGCTTAAAAAATGTAGATTTGATGAATTACTTTTTCCTTTTAACTACTCTAACACACATTCACAATGCACATAAAAAAACATAGATTTTTACTCCCACATATTTTCTTCCATTTTTTTTTCTCCCTCTAAAACCCACAAACTCCATGAATGCTAGACAATTTGTTATATTTAGATGCTAATTTTTTATGCCTTTTGTTTTTCTATTTTATTATTATTGTTTGATGCTAGCTACTATATTCACGTTGCATTTCTTTTGTTATTACTTTACTTGTAGAGTGACTTAGCACAATCTTATGATTTTTCTTGGGTGAGCTGCTACTATTTTGCGAGACTGCTTAGGACGACTTGGTCCTTTATATTTAATTCAACAGATAAGAAACATGATTCTACACTAAACATGACCAATGAAATTATCTCTCCATCTGGATATTTGAGGTCACCCCATGACAAAAGACAGACTTTAGTTTATCAAAGTTATTATTTTATATTAAGGTCCAAAATTTGGCCAATGAAGAAATTTTCTGTCGATTTTCGAGGCCTTCACAAATAAAAGACGGATATTACGTATATAAATACGTGATAAAATAAATATTTTGGGCGATGACAAAAAATTTTTAACGTAAAAGTTTTATGATTCGCATCTTGGCAAGACGATTTAGAACGGCTAATAAATTAAGCAACCACTTCGTAGCCATGCCGTATTTAAAATTTTATTTGAGCCCGACTTTTTAACAAAAATTATATTTTTCAAATACATATATGCACACATGTCCTTTTTTAATTATTTATTATTTGTTACTAACATTTTTTTTACAAGTGTTTGCACATGTTCTCAGGAATATCGTCAAAAGGAGCACTCGAAAGAAGAATTTGAGTTTTATGTTTGTAATTTACATTTTTATAATTGTACAAATATTCTCATAGTGAAAATTTTATTTTTGGGGTGTTGGAAGGGATATTCTTTATTTACGCAATTCTCATCACGCGTTAGGCAAATTTAGGCCGTTACTATTTATATAAAAGAATTTAATTGATTTATATAATTAATCGAATAATTCATATTTTTTTACACTAAAAACATTACGTAATCTTTTCCTTTGAACAAATTTTTCTATATTTAATCTTTTTTTATTTTTTTCATACATATTCTCATGTACTTTTGTTTGTTTTTGTATACTTTTTATACACATATTTTTACGATAACATATGTAACTTATACATTCTTTATATAAAAAATTTTTATATTGTTTTAATATCCATTTTGTATTTCTACTTACAAACATTAATTTTTCCTCTTTCTTTTAATAAAAATAAGTTTGGTCGGGAACCACACTTGTGGATTCTGAAGAGTGTCTAACTTCTTCCCTTCGGAATAATTTGAACTTTTACCTAGAATCTAAATTGGTTTCGTAGATTAAATAAAGTCATACTTGTTAAATAAATAAATAGGTTTCCTATTTTTCCTTAAAAATTAGGTGGCGACTCTGTAATAAAATCAATTCTTTTAGAATTCATAATGTCGTGCTCGTTTTGACCTTGGGTAAAAATCGGGTATGACAAGTGGTTGCATTCAACATATGACCAGCAAACAAGAATATTTTATGAAGTTGAAATTTGCCAAAGGTAGTGTCAAGTTGGCCGATAAAATCAAGTTGGAGATTGTTGGTAAAGGAACTGTGGCAATTGAAGCTCCCAAAGGTACTAAATTTATTCAAGATGTTTTGTTGGTACCTGATCTTGACCAAAATCTATTGAGAGTTGGTTAAATGCTAGAACAAGATTATATGTTACTGTTCAAAGATAAAAATATGTTGTTTCCGAATCTAGCGACCAAGAAGTGATTACAATTGAAATGATAAAAAGAAGTTTTCCTTTGAATTAGAACTCAAATTCTGAGCAAGTTTGTCGAAGTAGTCAATGTGAGTAAGTTATTTTGACCACCAAGCATAACGATGACGAACAGTATATCTGGGAATCACAAACACGTGGTTTATTCACTGTTACAAGGGATGTAAATGTTGAGCAATTGGGCAGAGGAACAAAAATAACTCTCTTCCTCAAGGAAGATCAGCTGAAGTACTTGGAGGAACAGAGAATCAAGGACCTCGTAAAAAAGCACTCTGAATTCATTAGCTATCCAATTTACCTCTGGGCTGAGAAGACTACTGAGAAAGAAATCAGTAATGATGAAGACGATGAGCCCAAGAAAAACAATGAGGGTTCAAGTAAGCAGGCTCTACTTAAGCTTACGCAAGATCAGGGGGGAAGTTATCTTTTCGAGTTTGATAGCTTCCCTGATGATACAAGACTAAGTGTGTACCAAGAGATTCAAGCCAACAAAAGAGCAACAAGCTGAACAACAAGGTGCTAGTGAATCGAAATAGGCCACTCACGGCTTCACTAGACTTTAGATTTAGTTTTGAGCAAGAAAAGAGATGAACACAAGAACAACAATGCCAGTGAATCGAAAGAGCCCCACACGACTTCACTAGACTTCAAAGACCAACAACAATACAATGTTAACAAAAGAGATGGATAGATAGTTTGACATATAATATTCAAGAATCTAAGAACCCTAACCATATGTAAGGACCCTAAGATTAATGAATGTTAACACCAAACTCTTACGTTGACAAAAGAGGGACTTTACCTCCCTAATCACCAATGATCAAGCCAACGATGCAACACAAGTGATATCCACACTTGGGCAGCCCTAGTTACGGATTGGTGGCTTTTCCAAGCCCTACAACTAAGGGGTGTTACACTCCTCACACTAGAGAGAGAGTTTGCCTTCCATCAATAAACAACTAAGTCCTAAAACTCTATCTTGTTCTATTTATATTATAATACAAAATAAGACAAATGACTACACTACCCTTAATGAGAGGGGTGGCCATGGAGTGCATTTTGGGTCAAGTGAAGTGACCAAAATGCCCTCAATGAAGACGACCCAAAAAATGTGAGCTATTAAGTGTCCGAAACCGTGAATCCTCATGTCTTCAATGCTCCAAGCAATCTTCCACTCACGGCCTTGATAAATGATATGCTCAACGGTAGGCTCAAAATGGGTCTTCCTTGCATATTCTTGTGCCCTCGGGGTGACCAAGTCTTGAGCCTTTAAGTGATGGTCTCCAATCATGTCTTCAAAAATTAGGGTGCTCATTTGACTTGTACCACCTGACCGTGACCAGTGTCGGGACTTTTTTGCCTCATCAATTGAATCTTGTGGGGAAGTCGAAATCTACTTCCGAAAAACCTAATGTTCCGCATGATGAGCAACTCACTAAAACAGAAATGGGGCGTTGGATTAAGTTACTGCAGAAACTCCACAGGCAACTGGTCATTGGAGGTGTTCTATTAGAGGCTGAATTTTGGGCCGTTAGGAAGAGGTGGAGCAGACTGAAAACAAGAAGCCAAAACAGCAGGTAGCTTTAAAAAAGGACATGTGGTGTGTAAAACTATTATCCAATGGTCAGACGAACAGAGTTACATTTAAATTGACTCCAGAGGTTATTCATCAGATTTTTGCTGAGAAACCAGTTATCTGCCAAGCATATTTAAACTTTGTTCCTGGAAATATGTCAGGAAAAGAATTCTAGACTAAATATTCAAGGGCTGAATACCTCCACAGTACAAAAAATGTTGTTGCAACTTTTGCCGAGGTTTCTGAAGATGAGGAGCATGCAGTTTTCTTGAAGCAAGATGCTATGTTAGAATCTGAAGCTCGAAAAAAGATGAACAACATTAAGTTATATGTTTGGAGGGTGTTCATTATAGATAACTGTGCGGAGCTTATGCCCGAGTACCTTGGATTTTTGAAGGGTGTTGTGGACTCTGATGATTTGTCTCTTAACATCTCTCATGAGATGCTACAACAAAACGAGATTCTCAAGGTGATTAGGAAGAACCTTGTGAATAAATGTATTGAGATGTTTAATGAAATTGAAGCTCGTTGATATATTTACCAACGCTCTTCCCAAATTCAGATTTGAAACTCTTCGTAAACAACTTGGAGTTACCAGCAAACATCTCAAGGAGGAGTGTTGAAGTATTGAGTTATTTGTTGTTAT
>NC_061116.1:225126458-225146473 GCF_002878395.1 Capsicum annuum | reverse complement strand
AAACATCTCAAGGAGGAGTGTTGAAGTATTGAGTTATTTGTTGTTATTTTTCTTTTTGGTTTAGTAATTTTATTTCTGAAATTCAGTTATTTAGTTGAGATAGAATAGGATTTTATTAGTATCGTAGTTGAAGATAGAATAGGATTTTATTAGTTTCCTAGTTAGAAATAGAATAGGAATCTTTTGTCTATTTATATTTTCAGATGTGAATGAATAAACAAGCATAATATTTTTTACCCTTAAACGACTGTTTTCTTCTCTATATTCTGTAGAACAACAAGTATCTTTGTCACCTCCAATGGGTTCAGAACCATTATCAGCTGCAAGATTGTATATAAAGACAGTATATTTGTCATTTCCAATGAGTTCAGAACCATTATCAGCTGCTAATTTATCCTTAATTCATCAAAAACAGAGGAAGATTGGCCTTTATCAGAATGTGAAGATGGAGTTGAAAAAAGCCTTTTTGTTGTTTCATGTAAACAAGAGACCCAATGAGAATCATGATGAAATGGAGATTTTGATGAGTGGTTGCTGAGGAAGAAAGACTTGTTTTTGGAGACAATGGAAGCTTTACTTTGCTACAAAAAGTCTACTGGATTAGTGTCTAGAGACAATATAATTAGTTATCCTACCTATTGTATGAAATAAAAATAACATTCCAATCTCGGGATAACTAATCTAGAATGAGTTATTCCCTTCATTCCCTTCAGATCAAATATAAAATACACTCATTCTAAAATTAATTTCAAAATTAGTTATCCCGTATTTCTTATACCAAACAAGCTATTAAAGAATTGTGCAATATAAGACATTTTTTTCTTTAAGAGTTACAGGTTTTATATACAGCATTTCTGATGCAACTTCACAAATGGAGTGTGAAAAGGGAAGGGCGGGTATACCAACCTTATTTTCCTACCTTATACAAGGTAATGGAAAATTATGTTTTAATGAACTCTCACTCAAAAAAAAACTTTTTCAAAAATAGATTTGTTAAATACAGAATTCTTGAAATTATTTGCAATAACCATGTATTGTGTATTTTTATTTAAACTCCTTTGGAAATTAGTGATGGTGTTGGAATTCAGTTATTGTATATATCAAAACTATTTTATTCTAATTCAGTGAATAAAATTTAGATTAAAATAATCTACTTTATATACAATTCATTCTCTCAAACAAAAAGAATAACAATAAAAAATAACAACAATATCATATCCAGTCCCAGTGTAATTTCATAAATGAGATCTGAAAAAGACAGAAAGCATGCGGACTTTACCACAACCTTTATGGGGTAGAGTGATTGTTTCTGATAGACCCTCGACTCACCAAGAACATGATCCATCCTCTCCTTTTTGTATAATATATAGTTATTATTTGAGCTCTCACACTTCATTTTTTCCTTCCTTTTTTGAATAACTATTACATAAATATGAATAGTTCAAGGTGACAAACATCCTCATAATTTCAAATAATTATAATGAACAATCTCTTTATCCATCTCGAGTAATGTTTTCTTGGTTTAATTCGAGAACTTGATATAGTAGGCGTTTGCACTCCAAATTCAATAATATGACCATAGGATTGCTGGATTACTTTGACCTTTCTCCACAAAGCAGGAAAACACAAACAACTGTATGAATCAATAAGCATTCTCAAAATTGGTTATTTAAGAATGCGAATAATGAGAAAAGCACTCGCAGGTCAGGTGCGCTTAAAGTCAAACGACAATTAGAAGGCATGTCAATCTTACCACCGAAAGACCTTTGACTTTGTTGTGAGGAAAGAGACAAGTTTCAAATCGGGACACGGTAGATTAGAGTAGAAGGAGCTCTAAGTTGGAACTCGGTAGTCTACATTACAAGCCAACCCATAGCCGCGAACATTTCTCCAGTTGTTTCAAGGTAAATTCTACCCCAAATTACATATGATAGCGAATAATAAAAAGTGCAGCTTGGTGCACTAAGCTCCCGCTAGAGGGGCCGGGAAGAGCAGGACCACAAGGATCTATTGCATGACGGCCAATAATGTGATAGTACAAAATCAGTGGCAGAGCTAATAATTTAGACCAAAGACCTCTACATCTAAAAATCAGGATCACTTTACAGTGGCAGGTAACCCCAGATTTTGGGAATTATATCAAGAGAATCCCTAACCATGAGATGAAAAATTCCTTCAATTTCACTTTTTAGACTTGGAGGCTTTGAATATGTGCTCCTTGAAGTATTTGAGTTCAGCTATGCTCTCCCTAATGTCATCCATAGCTCTGTGCTTGTTTTGCTTTTTAGGCGCCTTCCTGCTATCTAATTCAAAAGTAGCAAAATACATGTAAAAATGGAAATTCAGAAACAAAGATATATACATTGGATAGACCAGATAAACCTCAAAATGCAATATAGTTTTACCTCTAGGATACCAACGAACACACAACGCCTTTACACTGCTGACATCAACAAGTACATGCGAAAACAAACTTGCCAAAGTTGGCATATACTTCTGTAACAAATAAATTAGAATGAGAAGAGTATATGACTGTGATATTACATGCCTCAACACCGAATGGCTATCAAGTTGACTATAGTAGAAATATAGAATAATCCTGAAGTTCAGTGGAACGACCACCTAAAAGATATAGTACCACATCATCTATTTGTAGAAACGTTTCTCAAAATGGTATCTATAGATTCAGACAAACATACACCATACCTTCAAAAAAAGAAGATCCGTATAGATTGAATTTCCTGCAAGCATTGGGGTATACGACCCTATATTTCTCTTAACAAACTCAACAACCTGCAAGGTGTGAAAAAAAAGGAATATTAACCTGATGAACCAACTTACAGAACCCCAGGGCACATGAGATGAGGAAAGTATGTGAATTCCATGTCATCTTAGCCAAAAGGCCGAGAAAGGTGTGGATGTCTGAGGGTTCTTTCAATCCAGAATTGCCATGCAGCTCTATCATATGGCAACGTTATCAAACATATAGCTAAAAACTTGTTATGCTATATCTAAATCAATTTTTTTTAAAATAAATCATATGATCCTCTAGTCTAAAAGCAAAGGAAAATGTACATGATATAAGCATATCTGAGACTGTTCGAGAGTGTTTGGATTGGCTTAAACGCTGGTCAAACCAGCTTAAAAGAACTTTTATGGCTTATAAAAGGGAATATGATACCTGTTTCTCGGCTTCTTCTTCAGTGATGGTACTCTTGAGCACCTTCTGAGTCAAACCTAAATTACATTAAGTTTCATCTTTGAACTAAAAATAGCATTAAAAAGATGTACTCTATGATGAAATGTTAGTCGTATTCCTCATAAGGCAATCTTATAACCTTATTCATGCACATCAAGACACTTACCACTTGCCGCATGATGGCTCTGACACCATTCTCCCATTTTGTCCAGACACTCCTTGCTTTGATGTATAACTAAATCGGGACCCTAATTTTGAAAGTACAAAATGAATTCCTGTTGGTAGAAGAATGAGAAAATATTGAAGAGAAAATATAGGGCGCACACACAAGTGTCACGCACTGCAAAATTTTAATAATAGAGAAGGTGGACAAAATTCTGTAAATTAGAAAAGGATATTACCACCTAAGAGCAAAGCAGAGAACGAAATTTCATCAGCCAATTGGCATTATGACAATAAGTACCATACACATTACTTTAGATTTTTTCTCCTAACGTCGAACTATATTGTAATATTCAATCCTTATCTCCCTTTACCTTAATAACCACACAGTCAGAGAAACCATCAATTTTAAAAAAGGAATCTCCGTTTACCTTAATAACCACACAGTCAGAGAACCTATCAACTTTAAAAACAGGAATGTGTGAAATTGAAAAAAATGATTATGTGAACAGTGTGCAAAACTAGAATAAAAATATGGGATAAGTTAGAAAGATGAGACAATTTTACCTCAATTGATTTGATCAGGTTTCCATCTGTAATTATACAAGCAATCTCCAATATCCTTTCAACTTCAATATCCAAACCTACACAGGAAGGAAATGTCAAAAGAAAATTATACTATAAAACTTTCATCTTCAAGAGTATTTTTGGAGATGTGCAATGCTGCTGTTGTTTCGTGCATCAGGATGTAATATGCAAGACAATGCACGTGTCCAGCTTATGTTTGGGATCAAGTTAGTTGGTCCTACAATTCTCCAGCTTATTTGTGAGATGTGGGCATATTCTCAATATTGCTGGTGAAGATTCTTAGAAAGAGGAGGATCAATATTGCATGTGTCCAGGAGACCAAGTGGATAGGGTCTAAGGCTAGGGATGTGGATGGTTACAAGCTTTGGTACTCTGGAAGCGTGAGGCGTAGGAATGGAGTTGGCATCTTAGTAGATGAAGAGCTTAGAGGGCAGCTAGTGGAGGTTAAGCGGTTTAGTGATAGGCTAATGACTATTAAGTTGGTCTTTGGGGGGTTTACCCTGAACGTGTGTAGTGTGTATGCGCCGCAGGTGGACTTGGAGGGGAGGAGAAGATGCGGTTTTGGGAGGACTTGGTTGAGATGGTGAGATGCGTGCCTAGCTCTGAGAAAATTATAGCAGCAGGGGATTTCAATGGGCACATCGGTGCGTTACTGAGAAGCTTTGGTGATGTGCATGGTGGTTTTGGTTTTAGGGAGAGAAATGAAGAGGGAGCTGCTCTGTTGGAATTTGCACGGTCCTTTGGGCTGGTGGTGGTAAATTCAAGCTTTCTGAAAAAGGACGATCACCTGATCACCTTCCGAAGCGCGATTGCCAAGACCCAAATTGACTTTTTGCTGCTTAGGAAAGGGGATAGGGTGTTGTGTAAGGACTGTAAGGTCATTCTGAGTGAGAATCTTTCGACCCAGCATAGGCTCTTGGTGATGGACTTAGGTATAAAAAAGGATAAGAAGAATAGGGGTGAGGGGGGGCGACCGAGAATTAAGTGGGGCGGCTTGACGCCGGTGAACGCGCGGGGGTTAGGGGAGAAGTTGGTGGGTTTGGGGGTGTGGGAATGTAGGGGAGACGTAGATGGTATGTGGTATAGGGTGGCTAGATGCATCAAGGAGACTGCTAGTGAGGTGTTGGGTGTGTCTAGGGGTCAGGCCGGTCATCATCGGGGGGATTGATGGTGGAATGAAGAAGTTAAGAAGAAAGTCGAGACTAAGAAGGGGGCGTATGCTAAGTTGGTTGAGAGCAAGGATGAAGAAGAGAAGCGGGTAAATAGGGAGGAGTACAAATTAGCGAGGAAGGAGGCTAAGCTAGCAGTTACGGCGGCTAAGACGGCTGCGTTTGATAGCTTGTATGCGGGGTTAGAGAAGAAAGGAGGGGAAAAGAGGTTGTTTAGGTTGGCTAAGGTTAGGGAGAGGAAGGGTCGGGACCTCGACCAGGAGAAGTGCATTAAGGGGGAGGATGGTAGAGTGTTGGTGGAGGATGGTCACATTAAGAAAAGATGGCAGTCGTATTTTCATAGGCTCTTGAATGATGAAAGGGATAGGGTTATTGCGTTAGGGGAGCTGGAGCAATCAGAGGAGTGTCGTGATTTTAGTTATTGTAGACGTTTTAAGGTGGAGAAGGTTAGAGAGGCCGTTCGCCGAATGCGAAGGGGTAGGGCGACGGGGCCTGATGAGATTCCCGTGGATTTTTGGAAGCTTTCTGGCAAGGCTGGTTTAAGGTGGTTGACTGATCTGTTTAACGGCATTTTCAAGTCGGCGAAAATGCCCGAGGCCTGGAGATGGAGTACTATGATCCCAATGTATAAGAATAAGGGCAACATTCAGAGTTGCAACAACTATAGGGGTATTAAGCTTTTGAGTCAGTATGTGTCTTTAAGAACTAGACCAAATTCACGAGTCATAAGCCAATAATTACCAGTCATCTCAAGGTCTATCCATACAAGTGGCAATTTGAACTCTCCAGAGTTGTCATCATTTTCCTTCGCTTTACCTGCAGAGTTCACAAATTGTCATTTTCTCACAAGGATAGCAAAATTTTAAGGTTTCTGGTACTAAAAGAATGCTGAGAACTGCGGATAAACTACTATTCCCTCCTTTTCCTGTTGACCATTCAATTGTTGAACTATCTTTTTCAACACAGCTATTGATCTACAAATCTTAGTATGACGTAGACACTTTACAAATTCTGTCCCAGCCTTACCTCTTCCATTTACTGTCTCAGTTTCCCCAAGAATTTCTGTGTCATCCCGGTTATCGGTGACATCCAAATTAAGCCACGAGAAGGCATTAGAGAGTTGATTCATTCTGTGAAAGCCGTTGACCATTAAGCTCCTGAGGAATGAAGAATGGATTAATGTAGAACCATGATGTTTTTTCCTTAGGAACTAAAACAAATAAATCAAAGAGAGCACTTGTACAAGTTGACATCTAAGAACCACTGAAAAGAATGATCCACCATTGAGAGCCCAAGCTAGTAATGGAGCATAAAATATAATGCAACTCCTCCACATCACCATAGTCTCATGAGTTAATCATGAATAGGTTTCTGGAATAGTCGATGCTACTTCTTGATTTCACAAGAATATCCAGAGGGACGGGAGAAGAATATTCACTTCCACTTTAAGAGAATAAGCTGACGAATAAAACACGAAAGAAGGGGGTACGGACACCAGCAAGCCCTTGGCTTATATCAACTTTTCTATGTAGACTTATCACTTATGCATATTTTGTTACTTTTAAGATTTTTCTCTGACTCGTAGAGCAGTTAGATGTTATTGTTAGGACATGATTATTCTACCTCGTAGTCACACTGTTTCACCTAATGCTTGTTCTTTACTCTATTCGAATTGATAGAATCTAAAAATTTAACGTCAAACAACCAATATCCAAATGCACACAAAATTCCAAATGGATTATAGGAGCTCAGTTGTCAGGAAGAGCCTTGATCAACTGCCAGTCAGCAAACGTATCACCACCAGACAAAGTTCTAGCCTTACCAGGTGGACAAGGGTACTATAGCATAGCCCTATCAGAACAAGTTCGGAGGAGTGAATGTGGTATGACTAAACCTGTTTTTTTAGGGTTACAAAAATTTGTCCTCTAAGAGAGAATAATGCTATCTATCTTTCTATCATATCCATAAGTGCTTACTCATCAATGTCTCTTTACTATAATCAAATCATATGTGACACTTCCTTGAAACCCGTATGCCCACCGGCTTTTAAGTAGGTAAGGAAATTGAAGCTTAGTTACATCAGCTATTGGCTATATACAAAAAAAAAAAAAAAGAGTAATCATTGGTATGAACCTATAGATTCGGCACAACTCAATAGCTTTCACTCAGACCATTTACTTAAAGGGCAGCCCAGTAGACTAAGTTGCTGCTATACGCAGGTTCCAGGGAAGCACTGGACCAGAAGGGTCTATTGTATGCAACCTTACCTGCATTTCTGCAAGAGGCTACTTGCACAGCTTGCATTTCTGCAAGAGGCTACTTCCACGGCTTGGACCCCTGAACTCCTGGTCACATGGAGGCAACTTTACTAATTACGCCAAGGCTCCACTTCTTATTAAGAACCCAGTAACCTACATTTTCTAAAATCCGAAACCCATAAACTCAAATTCCTGGCTCCGTCTCTACATGCAATGGTACTTTTTATCTTTCTCTTTTCCATTAGCTTAAAAAACTGAAACCCCTTATAGTACTAAGCCCCCAAAATCTTGAAAACATGAAAAAATGAAATAAACCAAGACTTAAAAAATAGTTCTTGATACCTAATGGCCACAGTCATTTTGTCAAACACATAACGATCATCCTGATAAGTGACATAGAGACAAATTCCTTTTTTTCTTTTTACCCCCTCCCCATGAGCTCCCGCCCTTTTACTCCTTTAGTGACTCGAACCCACAACCTTAAAGGTTGGAGGTGCGAGTGCTCAACATCCGAGCAACTCACTCTTGTCTTACATACATACAAAAAATAGTTGTATTTACATGTATTTGTGTGTGTATACATACAACTGTAACAAATAATACGGCGGCGGAAGGCGGAGTTTACCGGCAGAAGGGTCGTCGGAGCGTGGCTTCAGTGGTTGAACAGTGTTGACTGGTCAGACAAAAACTAAAAAGAGCAGAGACAGTACAATTATTGGGACCATAATTATTGTTTCTCCTTTGTTTGAAAATCTGATTTATTGGGCCTAGGTATTTTTTTCGGGTCATTCCACAAATGTCCCTATTTGCGGAAGGTGTTTAATTGAGTATTTTCCTTCATTATTGTAGTTGTGTTCACGGTTTGATTTTTAATCAAATCGAACCGCGATTCAAATCAAATCGATTAAAAAAAAATATTTAGTTGGATTTGGTTTGGTTTAGTTTTGAATTTTAATAAAGAAAAAATTACATAAACTAGCAACTTTAAGACAATAATTACAAGTAATAGCAATAGTTTTCCAAAATTATAACTATTAACACAAGTAGCAATAGTTTAGATTTTTAATTAACTGACGCGTGACATCCACTCTATTTTTTTCACTATACGCTTTTCACGCCTCTTTACCTGCTGTTTACCTATTTCGACGCACAAACAAAGATTCGATTCCCTCCAATATCTCCTTCGGCTATTTTTTTTTCAAAATCCACAAATTTCTCCCTAAATCTTGATAAACCTTGTTTCCACCTTTTATGGTAAGTGATTTTTCAGTTAATGCATGTTAAGTTTTTCTTATGACCTTTCTTTTTCTTGTTCGTCACTATTTTTTCCATATAATTGTGTGTGTTTAATTTGGGGGTTTTTTGGGTTTAATTTCGTGTGTTGATTTTTTTCTTGTTTACCGATATAATGTCAAAGCATGCAAATTGTTCCATGAATTTTGATGAAATACCATCTTTTAGCCTAGGTTTAACCCAAGATGAAAAAATTAACTTGATTTCTTGTAATAATCAGCCAAAGGAAAGTCTTAACTTACAAGAGTTGAGATTGAAGAAGCGAAACGATCCACAAAAGTCTGTTGAAATAATGAAACGGAAAGCAGTGAGGGAATCTTTGTCCCCCAAATCTAAAAAAAAATCAAAAAACAATGAAAAAGAGAAAGCCAGATAAAAAATCTCATTCAAGCCTGATTTCAACTGATTATGAATCGTCATCTGAAGAATAGAAAGTTGAGGAGATATTATTGCATTTGCAAAATTTTGTAGTTTATTTACAATATGTTAATATGTGTATTTTATATATGCAATTAATAAATTGTGTGCTTATTTTAGCTTTCAGTCAAGTTAGGAAATTTGTAGTTCCCAGTGTGAAGATATATATATGTTATGTTATAGATATGTAATTCTGAAAATTTATGAGATTTGTTACTTATAAGTTTTAGAGCTGTATTTATTCTGTATTAGATATTTAAGATATGTATTTTTGCATTTAAGTCTTGTGTAACATATTGTATTTGATAATGTTAAGATTTGTATTTATATATGTTTTCATTAGATAATTTGTATTTTTGTATTTAAGTCTTTTGTAACATATTGTATTTGATAATGTTAAGATTTTTATTTGTATATGTTTTGATTAGATAATTTGTATTTTTGCATTTAAGTCTTTGTAACATATTGTATTTGATAATGTTAAGATTTTTATTTGTGTATATTTTCATTAGATAATTTGTATTTTTGTATTTAAGTCTTTTGTAACATATTGTATTTGATAATGTTAAGATTTTTATTTGTATATGTTTTGATTAGATAATTTGTATTTTTGTATTTAAGTCTTGTGTAACATATTGTATTTTATAATGTTAAGATTTGTATTTGTATATGTTTTCATTAGATAATTTATATTTGTATATGTATTTTTCATTTGTTGTGACCATCTATCGAATATATATGTATTTTGTATGTTAGGGATTACATGAAATGTATTTATTACCGGATAGTATGTATTTTGTATTTTGTTATTGATAAAATTTGTATTTTATGATCACTTATTTTTTTATTTTATTTTGATATGATCACAATGTATGTATTTTGATGATTATTATCTTATATTTCTAGCAATGATGTATTCATATAATACATATGCTATTTTTTTGTTTTTATGTTGTAATCCAACTTTGAAGATGTATTTGTATGAATACATATGTGGCCTCTTTAGACATGTAATTGTATTTTTATTTTTTATAGGTTTTGCGCGATAAAATATATGTGGCAAGAGTATTGCCTAAATTTGCACCACATATCGGCTGTCATACGGTCAATGACATTGAAGACCGTATTAAGGCAATGCTAACGAAGAATCAATTCAAGAAGTTTTGTATTGATAGTATTTTTGGTGTTTTCATGAAGAAAAAGAATTGTGTTGTGCAAGCGCAATTAGGGAGATGCATTATGTCACTGGAGACTACGGAAAGTTCAACAAGTGACATAGTAATTCGTGCAAAGGGCACAACTCTGCATTTTAGTCTTAGAGAATTTGTTGTAGTAACTGATTTGAATTGTCATTCAAACAGGGATGATTTTGGGTTTGATGAAGACGTTCCAAACAAAATTATTGATCAGTATTTTAATGGTTTCAAATTTATTCAGAAGAAGGAATTATTTATTGATGTTACTGATAAAATATGAGGGAACGAGAATGATGAAGATGCGTTCAAGTTTGCTAATTTATATTTTATTCATGAATTTTTCCTGTCGTCTATTGATACTGTCATTATTCCACGCCTCCATTTTGATCTGGTGGAGAGTGATCGTTACAGGGACTATCCTTGGGGATTGGTTGCATATGAAGAATTAGCTAAAAGTTTGAATAAAAAGTTGAAACCCACAGGAAAGTTTTACATGCTTTATGGAATGCCACTTGACATCCAGATTTGGTTGTACGAGTGTTGTTCTGCTGTCCCTCGTACTGTTGCTTCTAAGGTGGATTCTCAAATTCCACGTCTTCTAAATTGGAAGACAAATGTTATTCGCCTACGATATGAATCATTGATGGAAAGTTTGTTTAATGATTCAAATGATAAGGTTAGTTTTCTAAAAATATATTATTTTGTGTGATGTTTTGATTATGATGTAAATACATTTACTGTATTCATATATGTTAATTTACAAAAAACAGTGGGTGAATGATTTGCATTACTGTCAAGGTCAACTGGTTATAATGTAAGTTGTAGGTTGTTTTCAAGAACATTAAGCCAAACGAAAGGAGATTTCAACCGTTCAAATACCAAAGAAGGTTTTCCATAGAAGTGGAAGTCATAAAGAAGATTATGTTGATTCTGATGATGATTTTCAGGATTCTCCACTTAAACACCAGCTTTCAATCAGCAGAAAAAAAAATCAGGGCGATTCGTCAAATTCACCTGTCAAGAAAAAGTTGAAGAATCAATCAAAAGGTGTAGATCAGCGTACACCAAAAAGGACTCATCCAAGTCGTGTTGTGAAGATGTCTTCTGTGAAGACACCAATTTTCAAGGTGATTAAATCAAAAGAAACAGTACCTTCAAACAGGAAAGACATTCCGATTCAGTCGCCTGATATGTCTTTTTTCAATCGTGAAGACGGAGATGATGTTCTTTCTAAGAAAGTGTTTTGAAAAGTTTCGTGATGAGGTAATTTATGCTTAAGACTTTGGTATTTTCGTTTATTTCATATCTGATTTCAATTCTTTGAATTTAGGTTCGTAAAGAGTTTAATGACATTCGAAATTCAGTAACAACAAGGTGTGATCAAATAATGAAAATGAGATGACGGTACAAAATTTTTAGTTTTATAAAGAATAATTGTTAAGTACGATTTGTTATATACATATACAACATATGTATTTATGTTTGAATAAATACATATTCAATATGTATTTATGTTTGAATAGATACATATTTAATATGTATTTAGGTTTTACTAAATACATATTTAGTATGTATTTATGTTTACTAAATACATATTTAGTTTGTATTTATATTTGAATAAATACAGTTGATTTGTTATATACATATAACAAATACAAACATATGTATTTATGTTTGAATAAATACAAATTTAATATGTATTTAGGTTAGAGAAAATACATATTTAGTATGTGTTTATGTTTGGATAAATACATATTTAATGATATGTATTTATATTTTTTTCAACGACAAGAAATAAGAAAAAGACAAAGATTGTGACAAAGCTCAAATGGAGGAAGGTGATAAGAATACATCACCACATCAATCAACTCCAACGACTGTGGAAGGTTTTAATAAGAATCCTGAAGGCATATTGGTAAGTAATTTTGTGTTCATTTAATATTTTAAATATATTTGATCTATTAAATAAATATAAAACATATTTATTATGTATTTGAATAAATACATATGCACTCAGATATACATATGTAGTACAAAACTAATCAAATGTTATATTAATTTTGATCGTCATACGTATTTAATATATTTTACGTGAATAAACAGGTTAAAGATTATGAATTTGTCAAGCCACAATTGGATGAAGCTAATAAGGATACTTCACCTCATGAATTCACACCAATTTTACATCATGATTTTGATAAGAATCCTGAAGGTACGTTGGTAAGTAAATTATTTTCATTCATATGTATATTAGTTTTTAATACTATTGAAATTTCTATTTATATATATGAACTATACATGTCATCATTGTTTATGTTTAGGAACATGTTATTTAAGAGATCACAGAAAAACAAAGCACCAATTTTACGGAGTTGTATTATGCGGATAATGATGTTGTTTTGGTAATTTGTTGATTCTTATTTTTAGGATGTATATTAATATAGGTGAATATTAATATTTTCAATGTTTTATTGTTTCCTTTATTAAAGGACAAAATTGATACCTCCGTGCATGAAGCAAGAGATGTATGTGATTCAACGGTATGATGAATAAATTAATATTGTATTTTAATTCCTGAACAAATATTGATGTTATTTAATATGTTTCAACATGTTGAACAGAACAAAAAATTTGTTGATGAAAGTGTGAGTGAAGCACAATTTTCAGATTCACAAAACACATTTCCAGATGAGGTGCTTAGAAGTATCAATCTTGATTTCATACAATAAAATTTGAGAGTTTGAGATGATTCAAAGGTATGCTTAATTCCTGCATAATTTGTGTTTACTTTCTTTGTTATTGTATCAACTTTAAAAGATTTGTGTATATTTTAAACAGAACACTGAAGCGGCTGCAGAAATAATTGAAAATACATCAATGGCTAATTGTGAGAAACCAAATTTGGATGAACAAATTAATTCAGAAGTTCACACCCATGAAGCAGTTTTTGGAGAAGGGAAGTCTCAACCAGATTTACGTGATTTCCAAGTAACAATTCCTGATGAGTTGCTACCCAGTCTTAACGAATATGTGAATCTAGAAAGAAGCATTATTGTTCATCCATCTGCAAATAAAGAACAAACTCCTATGAATGTTTCAAGAATTAAGAGACCATCTAAATTCAAGGAATCACCATTCACTACGAAATTTGATCCAACAGAAGATTTGTGCTTTTAACTTTTTTTGTTGTATATACCAAACTTCTTTATTTTATTTATTAATTATTTTTTCCATTTTATTGTAATTATAAAGGAAGCACAGAAGTGCAGACAAAAAAATTCAAACTGAAGCATCCATTTGTACCTCATCCAATTTTTGATATTGAAGATACTAAGGTCACCAATAAGTTCATGACGTGGCTTTCATTGGACCTTCTCAAATATCATGCAAAGAAGTAAGTACTTTACAACTTAATTATATTATTCATTTACATTTTTTGTTTATTATTAAGTATTATATTTAATCAATTAACAGAAGCAACAAATGGGAACATTATCTGAAAAATAAGTCCAAGATATCAGCTTTGAATTTTGACATTCTATCAGTTGAAGACAAGAATTGGTTCTACGTTATGGGTACTCCTGGACTGTCATGGTCAGATGAGGTGAATTACATATTTATATTATAATTACTTATAATGATTATCTACAATATGTATTTTCTTATACACATATGCAGTATATCATAAGTTCAGATATATATGTACATGAGTACATACATATAGTGGCTTACACATTGAAAATTTAATTTTAGGTGGTTGTTTTTACAAATCTTCTTTTATTTGATCCAGCAAATTGATGTTTGCCTATACTGTTTGAGAAAGAAATCCAAGTATGAACCAAATAACTCATATATGTATAGCACAGTTGACTGCAATTTCATGAACATTGTAAGAGCTGTGTTAGCTGTGTATTTAATTGATGATCCAACGCTTAATGCTGGTGGAAAGAAATACCATTTGAATAAGTGCATAAGTGGATTTCGCATGCATGCTGCTGTTCCATGGCATACAGTTGATCATATATTCATTCCTATCAACATAAAGTCCAAACATCACTGGGTTCTGGCTGTACTTTCTTTCAACAGTAGATGCATATATGTATATGATTCACTGTCATATGCTGGTCGTGATTCTGCTGTGCTTGCTGAAGTTGAGAAGTTAGTTGAGGTTATACCTTACTGTCTTTTGGCATGTAAATTCTATGAGAAGAAGGGTATTGATATTGACAATTATCCAAATTACAAATTAAATGATAAATATGGTCTTTTTGATGTTTACATTATGAAAAATTTGCCTCAACAACCATGTGGCAGCTTGTAAGTTTTGAATATACATATTATTTATTTATATATATATATATTCTCATGTTATGCTAATACTTATTAATTTCCCCATATGCAGGGATTGTGAGTTATATATGATTACATATACCGAGTGCCTTACATTTGGTGGAGGTGTTCCAAAAGTTGACTTTGATCCAGATCTTCTCCGCACGAGATACGCTTCAATGTTGTGGCATTATGGTACAAAAAAACAAGAAGAGAAGGCACAAAGTGATGATGAAGCACCAAGTAGGCCTCGTAGGAAAATCCAGATAACAGAAGTTACTGAAGTACATGATATTTGACTTTTATTTTGAGATGGATGTTTTTGATAACAATAAACATTTTGTTGACGATCTTTTTGTTGAATATATTTTAGGTTTCATATGTTAATTCAATCATCAATGGCAATATTTTCTTATGTTTAATTATTGTGATATTTAGTTTTTGTGTTGTTTATATTACAATATTTAGTTTAGTTTACTATTATGCATATATACATAAATAAATATATAACAAAGCTTTTTTATTTTAAGCATAATGAAAATGTATATATGTATTTAACGCATATGTATTTATGTTTTTAATATTCACAGATATGAATTTATGTATTTATAAAGATATCCATTTGTATATACGTATTTCTGCATAATGTATTTCATGTATTATCATAATATAAAAGATACTTTGTGTATTTTATTAATAAAAAAAATAAAAACTTTCCAACAAATTAAGAATAACAACATCAATAACATCATTTTTTTAAGCATAAATAAAGTTTATATATAAATACAGTTAACACATATGTATTTATGTATTTATTCTTCACACATATGTATATATGTATTTACATAGATATCCTTTTATATATATGTATTTCTGCATAACGTATTTCATGTATTATATAAAATAGAAGTTTTTTTATGTATTATATTAATAAATAAAAACAAAAACTTTCAATCAAATCAAGCATACAAACTTCAATAAAATCAAACATTTCTTTAAAAGTAAAAATCAAATATATTTTAATCATAATGGAAATGTATATATATATATATTTAACGCATATGTATCTATGTATTTAATCTTCACACATATGTATATATGTATTTAAATAGATATCCATTTATTTATATATATATATTTCTGCACAATGTATTTCATGTATTATCATAATATAAAAGTTACTTTATGTATTTTATTAATAAAGAAAAACAAAAACTTTCAATCACATTAAGCATAACAACTTTTATAAGATCAAACATTTTTTTAAAAGTAAAAATCAAATATATTTTATTCAAGAAAAAAAACTTCAATTGTGTATAACTAAATACATCAACCGACTTATTATTTGTTGTATTTCCTACATGAACGCCTATTGTTCCCTTTACATCCGTATGAACTGCAATAATTTTTACTTTTCTTTCCAAACATATCTCGTCTAAACTTTCCACGATCCTTCTTTGCAGGCCTTCCAGGGGGTCGCTTGTATTTTGGGGGCAGAACTACCTCAATCAAAATTTCATTTGGAATTATCCAGTCATCTTTGTGTGGTAGAGGATAAACTGGAATATCATATGTTCTCAAGACTGTTTTTGGCTTGTATAGATCAGAGCAATATGGTCCCTTCTTAAAATTCTTGCTATCAAGAACTGCACAAGCATGAACACTTGGTATCTCATCCAACTGAAATGCATTGCAAGAACATTTCTTTTCCTTAAGACAAACAATAAAATATTTCTCCTTGTCGTGGACTATATAGATATATTCTGATGCAGGTATAACCTGAAATTATTAAAAAAAAAATAATTTGCAAAGTTATATCAGAAACAATTTGGCATATGTATTTAACCATCTCAGCATATGTATTTTTCTGCCATTCATACGTATTTTTATTACAGAATATAATTTATTTAATTTCTTATGTGAATATGAAAATATATCCATAAAACAAATGAAAAAACTAATATATCTATATTTAGTATAAAGAGTTAAATTTCATCATACCTTCATACGTGTACTCTCTGCTTCATTCTGTTGAAGAATTTCTTGAAACTTAACAATAAGATCTGTAAAAGCATACAACGCATGTTGTCTGTTTTCATAGTTCCATCTACCAAACATTGATCTAACTTCCTCTAGAAAATCATATATTGGTAGTTCTCTAGCCGATACTAGTGCAACATTAATTGATTCGGCAATGTTTAATGTCAAAGTCCATCCCCTATGAACTGATGCATATGATCTAGTCCACTTATCGCATCCCACCAAATTCAAGTAACTCTTCAATCTAACATCAACTGCCTCCACCTTCTCCATTAAACTGTGATATTCAGTCTTTGAATATGATTTTGCAATTGTATAGAAGACATCGGATAATGCATCATGTGATTTTCTAAAGTTTTTTTTCACATTTTTCCATAAATGCCACATACAAACATAATGTGGTACATCATTATACTCCTCACTTACAACTTTTATGATGCTTGTATTACAATCAGAAACTACACGTATTTCTCTTCTTTCACCATATGCTTTCTTCAGATTTTCAAAGAACCAAGTCCAAGAAGTATCATTTTCGAAATCAAGAACTCCATAGGCCAAAGGAAATATATGTCCTACATGTTCAAAAAATTCATATAAGCATACATGATTTTTGACAAATCAAATAATGCACATTTATATTATTACTTCATACAGTTGCAAAGATTCTAAACTTCTAGAGGATAACTAAAACTTCTACATATGTATATTTTAAATACAATTTGCTTTCAACAATAATAATTGAATCTCATTACATAAACAATATATATGTATATTCTAAATACATCCAGCTGGAAACATATTTGAAATCAAATATATTTATAATTAAATATCTTACCAGCTCCATCAATGGTACATGTAGCTACGAAAATTCCATTATACAGTCCTCTTAGATGACTTGCATCAACAACTATGACAGGTCTGCAATGCGCAAATCCTTGAATGAAGGCAGTTAGTGCAATAAATATATACAAAAACTCATTGTCTTCATTCTTTTTCATTCTTATATGTGAATCGGGATAACTAGTGTTTAACACATGAATGTATGCAGAAAGTTTCCCGTATGATGCTGCTGGTTTCCCTCTTAACTCTTCAAGTGCTTGCTCCTTGGCTCGCCAACACATAATATATGTTAAATCCATACCCATGTCTTCCTTCTTATCACTTCTGATTTCAGATGGATTGTATTTCCGTTTGTGGCATTTAAATTTTGGTTTGACTATACCACTAATCAACTTACTAGTAGTATGCAATTTAGGATAGATATTATCTTTGATCGGACAAGTATGTTCTGGTAAAAATTCTCTGACATTAAACATTCCAGATTCATCGATACCAGATACACGAAATAAAAAAGCACAATTACCTGATCTACACAACAACGCATAACTGCAAAAAAAAACACATTTGCTCAAATACAATTAACCATCTGAAAAAAATAAATAACTAAATGCATAATACATTTTCCAGATTTTACTTGATCTTACAGATAGTGTTCAAAACTTTTCACGAATTGAATAGTCCTTCATAACTGATTTTAATACTCTTTTTGAGATATAAACTTGATCAACCTCAATATGTTTGTGATGTGGGTCGGAGATAATAACTCTACTTGTATCCATTTCAAATACATCCAAATATTCTTCTGATGGAGTAACTATTAACGCTCTTTGAGTACTTGTATTTCTCACGTTACTTGCACTGACAGACATCTTTAGACTTTCCGAATTACACAATGATGAACTTACAATTCTGCTGAAATTATCTCTGTCAGAAACACTCACATATAAAAGCAAATTACTCAAATCCTTCAACTCTTTTTTTCTGCAAAATATAGACCTTCAAACCCATGTCATTACGTATACGTATTTTCTCCGCACTATCTGTTAATTGATATTCGATTTCAATGCATTTGCATGTCAAATAAATATCAACATGAGAAGCAAGTACCGTGTACAGTTGGTCATATGTAAAGTTTACGCTCAACAATATCGCATCACTCATGTACTCTTCATATTTTTGCTCATAATTTCATCTTCCTGAATGTTTAACAAGAACAACAATGCTTCCCATCTTCAATCTGTAGAAAACCACTAAATAGTAAAAAACAAACTAAATATCTAATTCGTAGTATACACAACAACAAATTGCTAATACAAAACTTGCGAATTCAAACAAAAATAATTTAATCGAAACCAGCTTATCAAAAATTAAAATTCAGATTAACTTTTTACAATTGCTTATCAACTTTCAAACTTTATAACAACAATGCCATATTTGAAATTGTAAAAAAATGCTTCAACAATTTATTCCAATTTTTTTTAAAATTTACATACTATATCAAGATTTTGTATTCCACGAAAATTACACATATTTGGTACAATTTCTTCAGAAAATTTTTAAATATAATTATATTGAAACCACAAATAGTATATAGTTTTAAGATCAATACCTGTAATTGCACGGTTTTTCTTTTTAAATGTGCTTCAGAATGCTAGTCGATGAGAAAAAAATTACGTTTAACCAATACTTATTTAATTTGAATATGTATTTTGGGTTTTGATTTTAGTTTCTTTTTATGGAAAAAGTTATTTGAATTATTTGTTGTAATTTAACGGGGATGTAAAAAAAAAAGTTTTAAAAGGTAAGGAAATCTGTCAATTAATTGTGCCATAAATTAGAAAACAATTTTTTACCATTTTAAACTGAAACTGATTAGCATGATATTGGGAAAATAATATTTTGTTGTATATGTATTTAACTACCAACAGTTTACTTAAATACAAAATACATATTGCTATTTTTTGTAATTTTGAAACTATTGCTAGAAAAGTTACAATTAATGTTGATGAGTTCTTACTTCATCATTATTGCATTGATGGTATATTTATATGTCTCTTATTGATGTATCATTGTTTTAAAGTATCAAAAATGCGGTGGCAACCGAAACAACAATCTCAAAGATTAATTGAACTAAGTGATGGAAGTTCTCTCTTATCGGGTGGTATCACAGGGGCATAAGCCTAGGATCGATCTCTATTTATGTGTTTATGGGTGGTATCCCAGGGGCATAAGCCTGTCATGGGTCGATCCCAGTTGATATGTACTGGAGGCAATCTAATGGTCACAGTACAGTACAGTAATGATTACAAAGATGATAAGAATGAAGGTAAAGTGATTGAATAAATACAATGTACAGGTTGTCACAAGTTCTAGTAAGTGTGGTCCACTCTTATTACGATTTATTCACTTATTTCTGATTTCTATTGAGCTCCTATATCATATGTGATTATCTACAACTTTACGTACTCAATGCATATTTCGTACTGACGTCCCCCATGGGGGACCTGCATTTCATGCTGCAGGC
>NC_061116.1:225085491-225126358 GCF_002878395.1 Capsicum annuum | reverse complement strand
GAGCCAGGATATCCAACTGCTTTTGGTGAGCTCCAGTTTTCTTCAGGGCTTTCCATGTCATATCCAGTTACTTTTGGTATTGTATAGAAGTTAGTTATATGGCGGGGTATGTCCCGACCTTAGTTAAACTCTGTGTATTGTCTAGAGGCTTTGTAGACCTAATGTACAGTCAAGGTGGTGTTTTGTTAATAGACGTGATGGCTCCAATGGCCAAGTATTATATATACATATATATGTGTGCTCGAGCTTATACAGATGATTATTTCCTTTTATATGCGACATGATACTGTCCGAATTTTGGGTTGTCATAGAGGTATGCATGGGAAGTATAAGGTTATGAGCTAGTTCTCCTGGGCCTCCTCGGTTACGGGTGCCAGTCCGCCCCAATAGGATTTAAGGTGTGACAATAGTGGTATCAGAGAAGTTCTTCTGTAACACCCCGTATTCAAGTACATGTATTGGCGTATTCAAGTACGTGTATTGGTCTTATTTATATGGAATTAATTTTTTATTTTATTTATACCGGAATTTGCCCATCGATGGTTCCATACGAAGGTTATTGAATAATCTTTCCAACGATATAAAGATTTCCAAAAATGGATAAGTTTTGGATATAATCGAGCACGTTCGAAACTATAAAACGGTGGCCGGGATATGGTGAATAGTAAATGTGCAGGAAAATTTCCTGCACACAAACTACTGAGGCCTGCCAGTTTTTTAGGTCAACTTTGAACGCTCATAACTCCCTTAATATAATGAACTGGGAGAGATACGACCTATCAAAAGAAAGATCTTTGAGTCTTATTTCCAATGCAATTGGTTTCATCCAAATCCAACGTATGAGTAAGGAGTTATACTCGTTTTACTTTAGCCTCTCAAAACAGATTTTTAGGGTCAACTTCAAACGATCATAACTCCTTGTACAGGATGAACTGGGTGGCCTAATTTATATGAAATGAAATCCCTTTGAATTATCTTTCCAACGATACCAATTTCACCTAAATCCAATATTGGAGCAAAGAGTTATGGTTGATCTACTTTAGCTTGTCAAAACAGTCCACCATGGACAGATTCGGATTTACTTAAAATTTTAAGGGCAATATGGTCATTTTCCATCACCTCATGAACGAAAATTGGTCATTATATACATATACTTAGCCTCATATCCATTATTTATCATCCATTATTGAAGACTAAGAAATCCTAGCCAAATTTCAACTCCAATTATCTTGTGATTCATCCGTAGAAAATCCAAATTGATTCCGTAGTTGTGTTCACCGTCTCGAGGGCTTCGAGAAGCACCCCTTATTTGTGCCAACAGGACTTCGAAATCAAAAGGGCCATTTTATGGTAAGGATGTAAATTATGTTGGTGTTATTTATATGGATATGTATATATATGCATGTGAGTATAAGAAGTGTGTTATTTGATTGTTGTTGAAAGATGATTGGAAATGATGTTGGATTATTCTTGTGCATGGTTGGATTATGTTGAATTGTGAAGGGATTTGGTGTGATGATGTGGTATTGAAATGATGATTATATATATATATATATACACACATAAACCTATTGTTCAAGTTGGTTTTTGGAATTCTTTGCAAATATTGGTTGTATGGAATTATGGAAGAGAATTGTGGTGTTGGGTTGCTAATACTAGATGCCAAACATTTCATTGTATATAAGTGATTTGTAAAGGCGGGAAGTTGTGTTGAATTGGTATCCGAATCTACGACGAGGTATGTAAAGCATACTTTAACAATGTTCTTTGGCATGAAAACACCAATGTTCCATCAAGTAAGATTCCGAGGTTGTCCAAAAACATGTATTGTTCTACGTTACCAACGAAGTTATTTCCATTCTATAAAGTGTCAAAATGTTTCATTGATATACCAAAAGGCTCCTATTTCATTGTTGTGATATTGATGATTCTGAAACACATTGTTGAAGTACCAATGAGTCTTTATTACATCGTTATTGTATAGAAGGTCTATTACTTGGTTCCTATTGATGTATCATTGTTTCAAAGTATCAAAAATGTGGTGGCGACCGAAATAACAATCTCAAAGATTAATTGAACTAAGTGATGGAAGTTCTCTCTTATCAGGTGGTATCCCAGGGGCATAAGCCTAGCATGGGTCGATCCCTATTTATGTGTTTATGGGTGGTATCCCAGGGGCATAAGCCTAGCATGGGTCGATCCCAGTTGATATGTACTGGAGGCAGCCTAATGGTCATAGTACAGTACAGTAATGATTACAAAGACGATAAGAACGAAGGTAAAGTGATTGAATAAATACAATGTACAGGTTGTCACAAGTTCTAGTAAGTGTGGTCCACTCCTATTACGACTTATTCACTTGTTTCTGATTTCTATTGAGCTCCTATATCATATGTGATTATCTACAGCTTTACATACTCAGTACATATTTCGTACTGACGTCCCCCACGGGGACCTGCATTTTATGCTGCAGGCACGGGTACCTCAGCTCATTCACAGCATAGATAGGAGCCAGGTCATACAGCTATTATTGGTGAGCTCCAGTTTGCTTCGGAGCTTTCCGAGTCAGTTCCTTATGTTTTGTTATTGTACAGGAGTCATGTGTGGCGGGGGGTTTGTCCCGACCCTAGTTATGTCATATATATCCTAGAGGCTTTGTAGACATAAGGAAGGGTAAAGTCATAGAAGTTTATATAGTGATGTTATATTTGTATATGTGGTGGCCCCGACGGCCAAGTAATATATATATATATATATATTTGTGCGTGTTGTGCTGATACAGGTAATTAGACCCTTCTATATGCAACGAAGTGTTGTCCAAATTTTTGGTGACATATAAGTGAAAGTACAGCTATTTGAACGGGTTCTCCCGGGCCTTCTCGGCTTCGGGTGCCAGTCCGGCCCGATGGGATTTTGGGGCGTGACATCTTCCTAGTGAGTCTACAAAGTCGTGTCTACGTAGAGTCTTATTTATTGGTGTGTCGTGCATCGCATCTATAAACAGGAGGCTGTGGACATTTAGGAATTGTTTATTTTCTTCACGTCTTAGATAGTGCGATAGAGCCTATATTATATATGAAGTCATAGTTGACCACTGAATTCGTTTGTTTCTCTTATTATAGTAAGGATACCGGTTACCAGAAGCAAGAATACCGGTAAGCAAGTAGATGTGGCTGTCAGAGAGGGGACCAGTAAGTCACCCACTATACCAGCTAATCAAAGTGAGTCTCCAGCTGAGCATGCATCAGAAACTTCTTCCACTCCGGAAGAAATAAGAGGGAGGAGAACTATATTCCCAGAGCCACCTATTAATGTTGCTGATCAAGATCTTAGAAATACAGTACAACTTTTAACTCGTATAGTTGCTGGGCAAGCTCAAGGGCAAGCCATTCCTACCACGGGTCCTAGTGGTACAGATAGGGCGGCTAGCCTTCGAATACAGGGTTTTCTTAAGATGGATCTTCCCACTTTTACTATATCAGATCTTAACGAGGACCCACAGGACTTTATTGATCAAATTCAAAGGGCCTTAGATGTTATGCATGTAACGTGTAGAGAGACAGTAGAGTTAGCGGCGTATAGATTTAAAGGGGAGGCTATATATTGGTACGAGGACTGGAAACGATCTAGGGGTATTGATGCACCCCCAGCTACTTGGAAAGAGTTCAAAGAGGCATTTTTTGATCATTATCTTCCATTCGAGATTCATCAGGCCCGTGCAGATCAGTTTTTAAATCTTCATCAGGGGAATATGAGCTTGAGGGAGTACAGTCTCCGATTTAATTCCTTGTTTAGGTATGCTCCTGATGTTGTAGCTACTATGAATAATAGAGTTCATCAATATGTGGATAGGCTGGATCCATATCTGGTTAGAGATTGTACTATTGCCGCTTTGAACACAGATATGGACATAGCGAGGATCCAAGCTTTTGCACAGAAAATGGAAGATCAGAGGCAGAGGAGAAGAACACAGAAATTAGAAAGAGGATATTCCAAGAGGTCCAGATCTACAGGGCAGTTCATGGCATCCCAAGGAGGGTTCAGACCATAGTTTTCTGCTAGACCACCTAGGCCATTATCTTCTTATTCTGCAGCTAGTGCCCCACCACAGTTCCAAGGGTCCAGAGGAAATCAATTTGGGCACAGAAGTGAGAGTCAGAGTTCACGGACAGTGGGGCACCAAGGGCAAGGTAATATGAGCCAATCGAGACTTCCTCGAGAGCCATGCAATAAATGTGGAAGGTATCATTTGGGCGCATGTCGGCTGGGGACCAATATTTGCTTTTGGTTCGGTATGTTGGGGCATATGAGAGAATGTCCACGAAGGGGCATAGGGGGTATGGCACAACCTATGGGGTCATTTGTTGTATCATCATCATTATCGATGCCTTATTCAGGAAGGGGTGCACAACCAATAGGTCATGTTAGAGGTGATAGAGGAGCCACGAGTTCTAGCGGGGCTCAAAATCGTACGTATGCTCTAGCGGATCGACAGAATTTAGAGGCTTCTCCAGATGTGGTTACGGGTATGCTGTCTATCTTTTCATTTGATGTATATGCCTTAATTGATCCAGGTTCTACATTATCTTATGTTACTCCATTGGTTGCTGGAAAGTTTGAAAGAATACCCGAACTGTTAGTTAAGCCATTTAAAGTGTCCACACCGGTTGGAGAATCTATTATAGCTAGAAGGGTTTACCAAAACTGCATAGTAACTGTTTGTGGTCATGATACGATGGTTGATCTCGTGGAGTTAGAAATGGTAGATTTTGATGTTATAATGGGTATGGAATGGTTGGCGTCTTGTTGCCACAATTGATTGCTGCACGAAAAAGGTATATTTCCATTTTCCAAATGAATCAGTCCTTGAATAGAAAGGTGAAATTGGCGCGCCAAGAGGTAGATTTATTTCTTATTTTAAGGCAAGAGGAATGGTTTCCAAGGGATACACATATCATTTAGTTAGAGTAAGGGATACAGAAGCGGAGCCACCAACCCTTCACACTGTTCCGGTGGTAAATGAATTTTCTGAAGATCTTCCAGGTTTACCTCCTGAACGAGAAGTAGAATTTGGTATTGATGTAATACCAGGCACCCAACCAATCTCCATTCCTCCGTATAGAATGGTCCAACAGAATTACAAGAATTGAAAGAGCAATTGAAAGATTTGCTAGAGAAGGGATTCATAAGACCTAGTATGTCCCCCTGGGGAGCACCAGTGTTATTTGTGCGCAAAAAGAATGGCTCGCTGAGGATGTGTATTGATTATCGGCAATTGAATACGGTGACTATTAAGAATAAATATCCTCTCCCAAGAATTGATGATTTATTTGATCAGTTACAGGGCGCCAAGTGCTTTTCTAAGATTGATTTGAGGTCAGGTTACCACCAAGTGAGGGTCAAAGAGAAGGATATACCTAAGACAGCTTTCCAAACACGGTATGGTCATCATGAGTTTCTAGTTATGTCATTTGGGCTAACAAATGCACCCGCGGCTTTTATAGATTTGATGAATAGGGTGTTTAAGCCATTCCTAGATGTATTTGTGATAGTTTTTATAGATGATATTCTAGTTTATTCTAGATCAGAAGAGGACCATGCCAATCACTTACGACAGGCATTGCAGACTCTTTGTGATTGTAAGCTTTATGCAAAGTTCTCTAAATGTGAGTTTTGGTTAAAGTCAGTGGCATTTTTGGGTCATATTGTATCTAGTGAAGGGATAAAGGTTGATGCTCAAAAGATAGAAGCTGTGAAGAACTGGCCAAAGCCCACAACGCCTACGGAGATTCGTAGTTTTCTCGGGTTGGCCGATTATTATAGAAGGTTTTTTGAAGGCTTTTCTTCTATTTCAGCACCCTTAACCAAGCTAACCCATAAAGCATCCAAATTCCAATGGAATGATGCCTGTGAGAAGAGTTTTCAAGATTTAAGGAACAAGTTGATTTCTACACCCGTGTTGGTACTTCCAGAAGGCACCGAAGGGTATACAGTGTATTGTGATGCTTCCAGAATTGGTTTAGGATGTGTATTGATACAGCATGGTAAGGTAATAACATATGCTTCTAGACAATTGCGGCCATATGAGAAAAATTATCCTACACACGATCTTGAGATGGCAGTAGTTATTTTTGCTTTAAAGATATGGCGCCACTACTTATATGGGGTTCATGTTGATATATATACTGACCATAAGAGCTTGCAATATATTTTTAATCAGAAGGATCTAAATTTAAGGCCGCGGAGATGGCTTGAACTATTAAAGGACTACGATATTGATATCTTGTACCATCCAGGGAAAACAAATGTGGTAGCTGATGCATTAAGTCGTAAGGCTATGATGGCACCTATAGAAAGGCAAGGGATGATTAAAGATCTTCACCAGTTAGCTAGTTTGGGAGTTTGCCTTCTTGAAACTCCGGATAAAGAGCTTATCGTACATAATACTGCGGAATCTTCATTAGTAGCTGAAGTGAAAGAGAAGTAATATACAGATCCTATTTTATTATAGCTTAAGAAGAACGTTCAGAGTGGTGCGACCAAGGTATTTGAGCTTACGCGAAAAGGAGTACTTCAGTGCCAAAACCAATTGTGTGTGCCGGATGTTGACGGGCTAAGAAAGAAAATTATGACAGAGGCACATTGTTCAAGGTATTCCATTCATCCAGGATCAACCAAAATATATCAAAATTTAAAAGATATGTATTGGTGGAATGACATGAAGAAGAGCATTGCAGAATTTGTAGTTGAATGTCCAAATTGTCAAAGAGTTAAAGTTGAGCACCAAAAAAACCCAGAGGTTATATGCAATGCATTGATCTTCCAAGATGGAAGTGGGACATGATCAACATGGATTCCGTTATTAGTTCACCTCGTACATCCCGAAAGTTTGATTCTATATGGATGATTGTTGATAGGCTTACCAAATCCGCACATTTCCTACCAGTTAGGACCGCTTACACAGTTGAAGAGTATGCGAAGCTGTATATTAAAGAGATAGTCCGATTACATGGAGTGCCAATCTCTATTATATCAGATTGGGAAACCCAATTTACCGCAAACTTTTGGAAGTCTTTTCAGAGGTATTTGGGAACCCAAGTGAAGTTGAGCACCGCTTTTCACCCTCAAACAGATGGACAAGCAGAACGTACCATCCAAACACTTGAAGATATGCTACGAGCTTGTGTAATAGATTTTAAGGGCAACTGGGATGATCATTTACCTCTTATTGAGTTTGCCTACAATAATAGCTATCATTAAAGTATCAAAATGGCACCATATAAAGCTTCATATGGAAGGAAGTTTAGATCACCAATAGGATGGTTCGAAGTGGGTGAAACTCTTTTGTTCGGACTGGATCTTGTTTATCAAGCCATAGAGAAGGTTAAAGTAATCCAGCATTGACTGAAAACAGCCCAAAGTCGACACAAGTCATATGCGGATAGTAGAAGGAGAGGGCTAGAGTTGTCTATAGGTGATTGGGTATTTTTGAAGGTATCACCAATGAAAGGGGTAATGAGATTTGGCAAGAAAGGAAAGTTGAGTCCACGATATATAGGCCCGTATAAGATCACTCGAAGGTTTGGACAAGTTGCATATGAATTAGAGCTACCCCAAGAGCTCTCATCAGTACATCCGGCATTTCATGTGTTAATGCTTCAAAAGTGCATCGGAGATCCATCACATATCACTTCTACTGAGGATGTGCAAGTTGCGGAAGATCTTACCTATGAGAAAGTGCCTATTGCTATTCTAGATCGCCAAGTTAAGAAGATGAGAAATAAAGAGATAGCATCTGTGAAAGTACGTTGGAGAAATCGTCAAAGGAAAGAGATTACATGGGAAGCTAAGGAAGCAATGAAATCTAAGTACCCTCATTTGTTCAAAGATGAAGAGGAAGTTCAAGAAACGGAGTTAGAACATTAACAAATAAGTTATTTTTATATATGCATAGTATTTATGTGATGATGTGAATATTAATGATGGACTTGAACTGGTTTCGGTTGAATAACTACGCTAACATTCGAGGACGAATGTCCTAAAGGGGGGAAGGATGTAACAAACCGTATTTAAGTACGTGTATTGGCGTATTCAAGTACGTGTATTGGTCTTATTTATATGGAATTATTTTTTTATTTTATTTATACCGGAATTTGCCCGTCGAAGGTTCCATGCGAAGGTTATTGAATAAGCTTTTCAACGATATAAAGATTTCCAAAAATGGATAGGTTTCGGATATAATTGAGCACGTTCTAAACTATAAAACGGTGGCCGGGATATTTGGGAATAGTAAATGTGCAGGAAAATTTTCTGCACACAAACTACTGAAGCCAGCCGAATTTTTGGGTCAACTTCGAATGATCATAACTCCCTTAATATAATGATCTGGGAGATATGCGACCTACAAAAAGAAATATCTTTGAGTTTTCTTTCCAATGCAATTGGTTTCATCCAAATCCAACATACGAGTAAGGAGTTATACTCGTTTTACTTCGGCCTATCAAAATAGATTTTTAGGGTCAACTTCAAACGACCATAACTACTTGTACAGGATGAACTGGGTGGCCTACTTTATATGAAATCAAAGCCCTTTGAATTATCCTTCCAACGATACCAATTTCACCCAAATCCGATATCGTAGCAAAGAGTTATTGTCGATCTACTTTAGCTTATTAAAACAGTCCATCAAAGGACATATTTGACATTATTTAAATTTTAAAGGCATTTTGGTCATTTCTTATTATATTATGGACAGGAATAGGTGTATACATACATGTATATGAGTTCAAAAACTCATTTTCATCATCAATCATTGAGGAAGAACAATCCCTAACCAAATTTGACCTTTAAATTACTTTTGATTCAACCGTAGAAATTTCAAAGTAATCCGATAACTGCGTTTGTCATCTCGAGAGCTTCGAATGGCACCTATTATTTGTGCAAACAGGATTGTATGATCAAGAGGTGAATTCTAAGGTATGAATATTGTTTTTTCTTTGTTCTTTTCCATATGTATATGTGTGATAGAGGATTATATGTATTGGTTGTTATTGAAAGGTGATGGAAATAGGGTTATGGACTATTTTGCATGGTTTGGTTGTATTTAATTGTGGAAGGTGGATATGGTAATTGAGTTATGGAAGGTGTATATGGTAATTGAGTTATGGAAGGTGGATATGGTGATATACTATTGAATTGATGATTATTTATGTCTATGACTCAATTTGATTTAATGGATTGGTTGAAAGGATAAATGAATCCAAACTTGATGTTGGAGGATGTTGTATGAATATGCATGGCATATGAATGTAATTGGGGTATAAGAGGGTTAAAGTGACACCCTTTATGGTGTAATTAAGGCTTACTACTTAACCACTAGTTTGGTGAATTCAAATAATTGAATTGTGACGTTTGGTTGCTAATACTAGATTGCTATATATGTTCATTGTAGATAAGTAATCCAAAAAGACGGGAAGTCCATTTGGGACTAGTATTGAAGGTTGACAGTCAGGTATGTAAACCATACTCTATACCATATCTTTGGCATGAAAGTGAACAATTGTTCTATTAAGAAAGTTTCCAAAGTTATTCAATAACATGTGATCCATAATGGTTTTGTATGATGTCCTACGTTACCAATGAACTTGTTTCCACCCTACCAGATGTCAAGACATTTCAATACTTACTTGTTTTCTAAATCTTACATGTTTATTGCACTAATGAATGTCAGAAGGTATCCGGTTACTCAAAGAAGATCCATGTGCTATTAATGACTCCAAAATGTTTCATTGATATACCAATAAGTTCCTACTTCATTGTTATGGCATTGATGACTCCAAAACACTTCATTGATATGCCAATCAGTTCTTACTTCATCGTTATTGCATTGATGGTCTATTTATATGTCTCTTATTGATGTATCATTGTTTTAAAGTATCAAAAATGCGGTGGCAACCGAAATAACAATCTCAAAGATTAATTGAACTAAGTGGTGGAAGTTCTCTCTTATCGGATGGTATCCCAGGGGCATAAGCCTATCATGAGTCGATCCCTATCTATGTGTTTATGCGTTGTATCCCAGGGGCATAAGTCTATCATGGGTCGATCCCAGTTGATATGTACTGGAGGCAGCCTAATGGTCACAGTACAGTACAGTAATGATTACAAAGATGATAAGAACGAAGGTAAAGTGATTGAATAAATACAATGTACAGGTTGTCACAAGTTCTAGTAAGTGTGGTCCACTCCTATTATGATTTATTCACTTGTTTCTGATTTCTATTGAGCTCCTATATCATATGTGATTATCTACAACTTTACATACTCAGTACATATTTCGTACTGATGTCCCCCACGGGGGACTTGCATTTCATGCTGCAGGCACAGGTACCCAGGATATCCAGCTGCTTTTGGTGAGCTCCAATTTGCTTTGGGGCTTTCCATGTCATATCCAGTCACTTTTGGTATTGTATAGAAGTTAGTTATATGGCGGGGTGTGTCCCGACCTTAGTTAAACTCTGTTTATTGTCTAGAGGCCTTATAGACCTAATGTACAGTCAAGGTAGTGTTTTGTTAATAGACGTGATGGCTCCAATGGCCAAGTATTGTATATACATATATATGTGTGCTCGAGCTTATACAGGTTATTATTTTCTTTTATATGCGATATGATGCTGTCCGAATTTCGGGTTATCATAGAGGTATGCATGGGAAGTATAAGGTTATGAGCTGGTTCTCCCGGGCCTCCTCGGTTACGGGTGCCAGTCCGCCCCAATAGGATTTGAGGCGTGACAAATGCTCTATAGTTGCTAGTTATGAAATTTTCCCTTTAAAAAATCGATACTAATTTGATTTGGTTTGGTTTTACTCTAAAATAACCGACAAAATAACCAAACCGAACCGATATATATATATATATATATTATAATTATTTATATATTATTCATAGACACAATCTAAATATTTATTACATTTTATATTTTAATCATGATTTAACTTTAGTCGTAACACATTCTGTCATATGTCTTCATCCAGTTGACAGTACCTTATGAGATTCTAAATGAATTTCGCATTTTGAATGACAAATGATACTAATTGTGAAAATAACATCTTGTTGTATATTGAAATTTACAGCTGAGATTCATTAGACTATAGACAGTCACTAATTTTATCTTTCTTTTTTAATCTTGTTGAGCAAGAAGTTTATGTGTTCACATTTTGGGGGTTTTATCACATCATTTTGTTAAATATTATTTTTAAATATTTTCTTAGAAGTGTTCATATGATGTTGTCATGGCTTTGCCGAAGTATAACACCCAGTTGACATCGTAGTTTCAAGGTTGAGATACAACACTCGGTTGACATCTCATATGTTAGATTGGATTTGTGTTTTAAATTTTCAACCTTTATCATTAGCTAAAGTTATAAACCGAAAAAATTGAACCAAACCGACAAGAACTAAATCGATGGTTATTTTTTTATTTGGTTTGGTTTGGTTTTAGAAATTTTAAAACCGACTAAGTTAGTTTGGTTATGGTTTTGACCAATAACCGACTCAAACCAACTCATGAACACCCCTAGTAATTAGTAGAAGTAGATAAGTGATTCAAGATACTTATGAAATCAAAATAATAAATAATTTTTTGTGGGCTGATCAAATTAATCATCAATACGACGGAGAGGATACTTATTCTTAGCCGTCACCTTATTCAACTGTCGATAATCAATACACATCCGCATATAGCCATCATATAAGGAGGAATAGAAATGGGCTTGGTGCCTGGCTCAACATCAATAGCGAAATCAATATCTTGATCCGGAGGCAATATGAGTTTATATTTTTGTATCGTAATATCTTACAAGTGGTGTCGTGTATGACAAAATAAGTTATGTCCCTAAAACTGAAATAACATAACTTTTTTCGCGACATAAGTTTATATGTTCATATCATGGTATCCAACAAATCTCTCTCTATATATAAGGCAAAATGACTCGGTAAACCCTTGTACTATATCCGTTTTATAATGTGGATACTCTTACTTACATGTTTGTCATCTGCACCCTTAAACCCATTAAAAATAATATTTTAAACCTTATTTTAGTGTGTGTAACACACTTGCCTCCACATCAGCTGTCACGTCATTTTTAAATATAGTATTAAATTCCACACCAGCTTCCACATAATTTTAGTTACTACGTTAAATGCTACATAAGAAATTAAATATTTACAAAAAAAAAAAAAAACTAAATTAAGAATTAAAAAAAAATTAAAATGGTAGGGGCTGGGGCTTTCTTCTCCATCTCCACCACCACCACACATAGAGCACCATTACAGGGGATCGCAACCCCAAGTTGTTCCCATTGAATAAGAACAAATACACACACTCACACACTAAACGGAACACATACAACACACAACAATCCACACACACCAAAATACTTCTCACATCCCAAGAACTCGATTGACATTGATTATGCTGCAATTCATCGAAAAGTTCAGGTTCACCCCCACAATTACAGGCCACACCCACTTCAAAATATAGAGAAAAATTGAGTCTTGAATCACACCCACTTTAAAATATGGAGAAAAATTGAGTCTTGAATCACACCCACTTCAAAATCTTGAGAAAATTCAACACAAAAATCACTGGAATCAGACTCAAAATCTGCTCAAAATCATATTGCAAAAAAAAATTAAGACGACAGCCCAATGTTCATTAGAAATTTCACCCACCATCGCCTTAATATTTTCTAATTTCTGAGAACTGTGGTTGGAATTAGTGAACAATTCCTTTTGGTATTGATGCACCTCAATTAAGTGCTCTTCACAGATCCACACAAACAAATTGAGCGGAAAAGACGAGAAATCGGAGAAGATGCAACAAAAAATAGAGGCAGAGTGGAGAAAAATCGAGAAAGAAATTCAAAGAGGGAAGAGATTGAGAGAGAAAACAGAGAGAAAAAAAGTGGGGTAGGGGTTGTAATAGTAAATGAAGAAAGAAGAAGGTTTTGGGTGGGGTGGGGTGGGGTGGGAGGGTGGGGCTGAGTTTTTTTTTTTTTTTTTTAAAAAAATTATTTTAATATAAAATTGACCAAAAAATATCCTCACACGCGTGTAATCACGCACTTTATCCTAGTCAGCTATTTTAATGTCATATAGATCCGGTCAACGGTCAAAGGATTTAAAATATTGATATTTAGTGGATTCAAGGGTCCAGATGACAAACATGTAAGTAGGAGTATCCACATTACAAAACGGACATAGTACAAGGGTCCACTGAACCATTTTGCCTATATATAAAGGAGAAACAAACATCTGCTGATGTGGCATGCTTCTTAGGCCAACATTCTTATTTATCTATTTTGTCATTTTTTTTGACATTTTCTTATCATTTTTCAAGTTAAATAAATAGTATTTCCTCCTTTATAAAAAGAGCAATATATGTAACTAAAGGAATATAATGGAGCAAACATTTACTCGGCTTCAGTTACAAAATTGATTGCTCTCTCTGTAACAGTTTATGACTTTATGCCTATTGCAGATTCCTCCAAAATTTTGAGTTATAACTTTATACATGCACCAGTATTTAATTATAGAATTTGAAAAGAATTTTTTCCTTATATTTTTAGCACCATATAAGCAGACATCATATCCAAAATTTAGGTTGTACGATTTAGCACAAACAAATATATCATTAAAATGGATGAGATTAAAGATCAAGCTAGACATCACTACTGCCTGTATATTATTTTTTCATGATTGGCCTGCAGGTATAATATTTTTTTCATTTTTTCCGTCAACAAAATATTGCGTTCTCTCTAATTAAGTATAAACAACATTGGAAAAAAGAAGAAAAGGAAGAAGAAGAGGACGTTTATCCCTCTAAACATCATCAACGTACAATTTAAAATACCATTCTATGAGTAAAATAGTTCTTCCTTGGCGCAATAGGTCACCTATTTAATAAGTTACCAAAATAGGCTAAACGTAATAAATTATTACGTTGTATATATTTTTTTTAATGATCAACTGATAGAAATGAATAGTAAACACTGTTTGTAAAACGTAATAATTTATTACGTTTTCTACAAAAAAAAAAAGAGTTGTGTGTTGTCACATCCATCTTTATATCAAATCATGTAGTTTGTAATAATTTATTATTGTTTACAAACAGTGTTTGAACTTTGCAATAAATTATTACAAACTACACATGTCCATGTCTCATCAACTTTACTTTCCCTCTTTTAAATGTAACCCCCACCCCACCCCACGTAGCTAACCTTCCCACCCCACCCCAACCCCTTACCTTATGTTAAATAGTATCAAAAAGTTACTTTTTATAAATACAAAAATAAAGAATGCCTAATTAAAAATTTCATTTTACAAAAACATAGTAAAAAGTTACATTTAAAATAAGGTAAGGGATTGGGGCGGGGTGGGACGGTTAGCTGCGTGGGGTAGGGTGGGGGTTACATTTAAAAGAGGGAAAGTAAAGTTGAAGCGACATGGACAGGTGTAGTTTGTAATAATTTATTACAAAGTACAAACACTGTTTGTAGTTTGTAATAATTTATTACAAAGTAGAAATACTGTCTGTAAAACGTAATAAATTATTACAAACTACATGATTTGACATAAAGATAGTTGTGACAACACACTACTTTTTTTTTATATAAAACGTAATAAATTATTACGTTTTACAAACAGTGTTTACTATTCATTTTCGTAAGTTAACCATTAAGAAATATATATAAAACGTAATAATTTATTACGTTTAGCTTATTTTGATAACTTATTAAATAGATGACCTATTTTGGTCACTTTTTTATTTCGTGCTTATTTTGGTTCCAATTCCTTTTTTTCCTATGAAGCTATCACCAATTCGACAAATTCTTATAATGTATTGCCTGAATGTTGTTTTTTCATCTTTTTTGGACCTTTTTTTTTATTGAAGCACTTTCGATTTATATATTAAAATAATTATTTGAATTTATAGGAGAAATTACAAGAGCATATCAAAAAGTTGCTAATTTTGGGGGATTTTACATAATGGTAGGAAGAGAAAACATTGGCATAAGAAAAGGAAAACAGAAGCTTAGACAAAGAAATAAAAAAGAAGGAGAAAAGAATGGAACTGATGTTTGGGATTTTACATAATGGTAGAAAGAGAAAAGGTCAAATCCATCGACAAGCCCTCAAACTTGTCCTGAAAATCCATTTAGACCCCTCAACTAAGGGTTGGACCTATCAGGCCCCTCAAGTGCTAAAATTGGTACCTATCAGGCACAAAATGTTGATTTGGCAAGGAGAGTGTGTTACACTCTCCCTGAGCGCGTGAACAGTAATTAAATAATATTTTATTTTTTAATTAAAAACGTATATTTAAATTATTTTATTAATATAATTTTTAATTATTATAATTTTGAAAAAAAATTAAAAGCACCCTGCACCCCCTTTCATCATTTTCTTCACCGCCCCCCCTTCATCGTCTTCTTCGCAACCCCCGCCACCTATTCATCGTCTTCTTCACAACCATCTATCATCATCGTCTTCCTTTGCAAACCATGACCTCACTCATCATCTTCTTTAGCCATTTTTGAATGCATTTTTCGACGAGACTCGTCGAAAAATTAACTTCAAAATTTTAAGATTGTTCGAAATTACATGTTTATGAACTTAAATAACTCAAATCCAATATAATGGGGAATCATTTTCTTGCAAAATGAAGAAATTGGTATCCTTGATGGAGAAAGTATCATGAGAACTTACTCTTTTAAAAAAAAAGTTCTAGTGCTTGCAGAAAATGGAGAACCTATTTTTTTTTTTTAAGTTCTGGTTCTTGCAAAACAATGGAGAAGAAGAATGGAAAAATGGGGAGGAGAGGGGGCAGCGGGTGAACCAGTTTTTTTTTTCTTTTAAGTTCATCTTTGGTAAATAATGGAGAAAAGAACGGAAGGGGTGGCGTGGGGGAGGGGGGAGGTTGAAGGGGACGGGTGGGGTGGGAGTGGGGGTTGAAGGAACAATTTTTATTTTTTAAAAAAATTTATAATTATTTTTTAATAATTGTTAGACTCACAATGCCACATATCAACTTCTAATTAGTTTTTTTTTGCGACATCATCGCGTGTGTATTACACACACTTGAGATTTTAGCTGATTGGGCAAAAAATGCCAATTGGATCAAAATTCAGGAAGTTTAGGAGTCTAATAGGTACAAACTTTAATTGAGGGGTCTAAGTGAATTTTCAGGACAAGTTTGAGGGTCTGTCTATGTGTTTGGCCAAGAGAAAACAATGCATAAGAAAACGAAAAACAAAACCTTAGGTAGAGAAATAAAAGGGAAGGAGAAAAGAATGGAAAGGGAAGTTCCATATATAAAGTTCTTCGAGATTAACGTTTAAAAAAATTGATTCCAATTTAATTTGTTCATACATAGTAAAATATCTATATATGGTACTATTTGTTCGAGAATTTTATGGTTGAGGTGTTGTTATATATATATACACACTCACATTTGATATTCAGATATCATTTAGCTGTCATAAAAGTATACAAATTTAAAAGTTGATGAATATAAAAAAGACAAATATTAATAGTCTTAAATACAATTTTTTTGTTTAAATCAGATATTCATACCATTAATATTTTGATATTTTGTTTTGTATATAATGTATTCATTACAAAATATTATTACATATTATTTGAGTATGTTGTTATAGAGAGATAATTTTACAAAGAATGTACCGTTATAATAAACGATATTATTGTTATATGTAGAATGCTATTATAAAGAATTAAAATATAACATGAAAAATCAATTTTGAAAAAAAATTATAATGAAATACCATTATAACGAGGTGACGCCACAAAAAGGTGAGATCGTATAAATTGAATGAAATGAAAGTTTTGAGCGACTTTTTTTGTCCTTTATGTTTTAGCACTTCTCTGTTTATATATTTTTTCTAAAATTAAACAAAATTATCAAAAGAAATTACGTTAAATAAACAAAATTAAATGTACAACTTTTCTTGATTTTTCACTCATTTTTTGCAATTTATTACTCCCTTCGTTTTAGTTGGTATAATTTTCTTTTTGAAATCAAACAACATAAATTTTAACCAACATTTTTAAGATGTATCTTTTTTTAATAATATTAAATAAAATGCATTTTATAGCATTTTTCATATAGTTTTTTAATATCTAAATTTTAATTTTAAATATTGAATTAATATAATCTAATTTAACTTTGAAAATTAATTAAATTGATTTTCAAAAAAATTAAATATGCCAACTAACAAGTTGCTAGAGTTTTTGCCCTAGTTTTCTTACCAACATTAAGTTTTATTTTTTCTTGAAAAGAAAATAAAAGTAACAATAATTACTTTTACTTTTCTTTAAAGGAAAATATAATTCTTTTTCATATTTAGCAAACCTCCTCATTGGAGCAAAGGTTTTGAAACTTTATAAATAGAAGACCTCTTTTCTCATACCACAATACAATAGTATCCACAATGTAATTTTTTAATATTTTTTTATATTAATTTTCAATATGTAGGTCTTATGACTTTAGTATATTTTTCTTTGTAATCTGAATTATCATCATATTGATTTGCAAACTTTAACCTTCCACATAACACCCTCTCTATTTCGAACCCAACAAGTGGTATCAGAGTCCATGGTTAGATTGAGTATAGTTTAAAATCAACATTGCAATCAACTTGGTGATGATGAAGTTTTTTGTCCAAAAAAAAGTTTTTTTTAAAAAACTACATGTGGAGAAAAAGTTTCAAACAAAATTTCAACAATCCTGCTGCTAATCTATCTTTAAAACCAAAATCAATTTTCAACCCATATTTATGGGCTTCAACTTTCAACCCCTGCTTACTTTTATGATAGGGCTCCGTTCAACTCGTGCATATACTTTTAATGCATGAGCTCCACTTTTAACTTGTGCTCACTTTTAATACACAAGGCTCCACTTTTAACCCCTTACTTATAATAAGGGGCTTCAATAATATTAACTCATGCTTTTATTTTCAACGCATAGGGCTCCAATTTTCAACCTATATCAACTTTTAATCATGGTAAGCAACAGTGATATATATATATATATATATATATATATATATATATATATAAAGATCGTTGATATATGAAGATCGTGTGAAGAAGAGGATCAAGAATATTTTGCTAGAAACTCAAGCCAAAAAGGAAAAATTTGTTAGGATTTTTGCCCTGATTTCTTTACAAAAATTAAATTTTATTTTTTCTTGGAAGAAAAATAAAAGTAATCATGATTACTTTTACTTTTCTTTAAAGAAAAATATAATTCTTTTCCATATTTGGTAAACCTTTTTTTTGGAGAAAAGGTTTTGAAACTCTTATTTGGTATGGTTACTTCTCATACAACAATATAATAGTATCCACAATGTAGTCTTTTAAGAGTTTTGTTTATAGAGAGATTTTCTCTATTAGTTTCTATATTTTAATATTATGTTTTATATGTAGGCCAATTGGCCAAATAATATAATAATATTAAGTTTTTTAGTATTGTTTTATGTGTCTTCTGAATTGTCACCACAATGGTTTGCAACTAATAGCTTCTGCATGACGCCCTCTCGATTTCGAACCCAACACAAGTAACCAAGGGTTAATTACATATATATTAAAATCCAAAAGTCACTAAGAAACAATTGTCACTGAGAATCTAAAAGTTACTACTGTTACTCAAGCGTTCAAAAAACTATTCAAAATTCAAAGTTTTATTAGGTTTAACACTGTTGCATATGTTTTCTTCAAAATATTTGCTCTGACGAGTGAAGAAAATCCTAAGATCATCTCCATTTATCTTCATTGTCAAAAGAGTTCTCATTGAGAAGAAAAAACTACCACTTAAGCTACGTGAATACAATACAATAAAACTTTTTTTGTTGTCTCATTGTCAAGTAATTTTTTTCCTGACATTTTCATATGTCTATTTTGTGTTTTGGCATAAAAGGAGAATATTTGTATTTATTCTTTAATATTTCATATTTATTATGTCATGGAAATATGATTTAGTTGGATCTCCACCTCATCTTCCAATAAACATACTGCCTTATCAAGAAAAGGAAGAACAACAAAAAAATATGTGACAATGCTTTTTTATTCCTCTAATTTTCATATTTCTTTCTTATTTTTCAGTAATTTAGGATTATTATGTTTATTGTCATATTTTACTTTGTGCATTTATATTTATTTATTATTTATAAGAAATGTCTTTTTTGATCGCGCGAAGCGTGGGATAGTACACTAGTTATATTGTATGTTGAAAGGATATAATGTATAATTTTTTTTTAAAAAAAAATGCCACACACAAACCCACACGTATATTCTTTCAAGTATCATATTATATTAGTTATCTTTTTTTTTTTACTAGAAAAGAGTTTAACAATTAACCACTTTATAATTGAGCTATCGAAAAACAACAAATTTAATATTGTAAGTCGACTTTAGTTCTTTGAATCAATCTATGACCAAAGAAAAATGAGTTTATCGCTTTTTATCATATACATCATAAAAAAGAGTCACGATAGCAAATTCCTTCCCAACTAAAAAGCTTTCAAAATAAGAAAGAGGCAATCAACCATCTACTCTTGAAATTCATGTTAATCAATAGATTTCTAGTTAATTTTCATAATAGATTCATCCTATCAAGTTACACCAAAAGTTAGAACTTCTTCTACTAATAAAAATAAGGGACTTAATTCTCATCCTAATAAAAACAAAGAGAATATAAGGTTGCAAGAAAAAAAACTTGAATAAAGAGCACGTGTACAAAAAAAAAAATATTTATCTTCTAAATATTACAACTTCTCAAAAATACTATACAATTTATATTGCACAACTTAATTCCTGCAAAATTTATACAGAACAAAGTAAAGCTTCAATTTCAAAAAATAATTACATTAAAAAATGAATCAATTATTATGATATTGTAACGACCCAACTTAAGAAGGAGTCCCACATCGATAAAACACAGAAGGGATACTGGATATATAAGTGAGAAAGTCTTACTCCCTAGTGACGCGTTTTAAAGCCGTGCGGGCCTGGGCCTAGAGCGGCCAATATCACTAGTGGGTTGGGACGTGACAGGGATATCTCGGGCCTGTGTGGTTTGGGATGTCCATCGCGGCCAGGGCCTCGGGTCGGGTCGTGACGAATATTTATTAATGTTGTTTGATAATCATCATAAAATAGAGATAATGCTGCGTATACACCCTCTCATAATATTCCACCAGTGAGAATTTACATGATGTTGTAGACTTGTAGTATACATTACTTTTTTCGTTCTATTTTATGTGATACTATTTAACTTGACGTGATATTTTTAAAAAATAAAAAAACTTATGATATTTATGGTTTAAAGGGTGAAAAATATTTCACTAAAGATAAATATGAAATTTCAAAGTTAATTTTTGTTAATCATAATAAAGTGATTGTAACGACCCGATTTTCTAGAACCGAAACGTCACACAGTGCTCATGATACCAAAGGACCACAAGCCAACCCTCTACTGATATTTGTAACCGAACACTGCATAATATAGATAATAAATGCGGAAACTGGCCATAAGGTTCAAAACTTCTAAAAATACTCAAAATTGAAAACTGAATACTGATACATCTGTCTGAAAAGCCTCTAAACTGTCTGAACTGTGAAGTTGATGGGATATGTCCCCAACTAACTCCGTCAACTAAAATTAAACCAAATCTGATGCGATAATGATAAAAATAAGGATCATCCTCAACTGAAGAGGACTCACTGCTATGTCTACTGCTGCTGACTGAGACTGAGCTGCTAAGGGTACTTTGGATCGCGTGCCTCCGAACCTATGGTGTCAAATAAAACACCATAGCGCAAATGCGTTAGTACGGGAATGTACCGAGTATAAAGATGAGGTAAGGCTACATGCAAGGGCTTATGCATGAATAATTACTTAACTGCATAATCATGAGAGTACTGAATGAGAACACATGCATGAATGCACGAACCATAACTGAAATCATCGTGACTCGAAATACTGAAATTGATTAACTGAATCTACTCATATCAATGACTGAATTCTGAGCTTTTTACTCTCGACTGACTGCATATGAGATCAAACCTCTCTAACGGATGATTCCGGAATCTACTATCAATGATAAGAAAAGATCATGTTCGAATTTGACAACAAGAATACTCAACTGAATTTGCGTCTGAGGTCAAACCTATTTGACTGGTGATCTCTAGATCTGATAACATAAATACTCAACTGAATCTGAGACTAAGATCAAGCCTATCTGACGGGTGATCTCTAGATTTGATAACAAGAATACTCAACTGAATCTGAGACTGAGATCAAGCCTATCTAACGAGTGATCTCTAGATCTGATAACAAGAATACTCACCTGACTCTGAGACTGAGATCAAGCCTATCTGACGGGTGATCTTTAGATCTGATAATAAGATTACTCAACTGAATCTGAGACTGAGATCAAGCCTATCCGACGGGTGATCTCGGGATCTGATAATGAGATTACTCAACTGAATATGAGACTGAGATCAAGCCTATCTGACGGGTGATCTCTAGATCTGATACTGAATAACTTTATATGAGACCAAACCTATCTGACGGGTGGTCTATGAATCAATAAAACTATCTGAGTTTCTTACTGAGATAGATGATTGTATCTGACAGTCCTGATTTCTGAAGATTGATACTGAAACTGCAACTGTGGGAAGTAGTCACTTAACCGACATGTCCCGAATCTCAACTGGTGGGGTCCAACCTGTAACCCCAGCAGGAAGGGTGTCAATACCGTACCACAGGTAAAGACCTCTCTGGTCAAGCCTATTTGACAGGTGACCCTCACAGAAAGTCAAACCTAAGGCAATATAATAGTCAAGCCTATCTGACTGGTGACTAGCATTTCCTGATGGGTGACTCCTGCATCCTACGCTGGCTATGCAGTTCTGGAGTTTAGAGATTGCTTCTAACGACTCTGCCTCTCTAATGGGAAGCTGCCATCCCTGCCCTCGCTCGGTGCTAGCTCTTACTCCCAACTGAAAGACTCTGAACTGATTCTTAACTGAACACAAACTAAGCTGAATTTGATACTGATCATGTTTCTCGAATGATCTGACTGAGTTAAGCTGAATTCACTTGGTTCCGTATCTGACGGAATACCACTAAATCTCATTATCTGACTGAACGACACTGAGCTCAGGATAGATTACTCGAATACTACTGAGGACTGAACTTAACACTTGAATACTACTAGATCTGAGCTGAGTACAGAACTGGGGCTAGATTACTAGCGATATTGAGATTACGACGATTACAGAGATTATTGAGATTTCTTAAGTTTTGTATCTGTCTGAGAATATGGAGTTTTATAACTCGCTGAGTTCTGAGAATCATGGCTCAACTGGAATTATCGTGAAAACTGAAACGGGCTCTAGACAACAGCTAAATTGTCGAGTATAAATACCCCCAGGACTAGATAACATAAAAGTAAAACATAACCATTCTTGAATAATCAAGACCATGGACAATCATTCATCATCACAATCACTAAGGCATCACTTCAAACATTTAGGAATTCTAAACATGTAATAACATAGGGGGATATGCTATTGGATCATACTCCATTCAACAAGGCCTTGCATCAAGCACTTCTCACATATTTAAGTCTTGGCATGTACCGGAGAACACATAATTAGAGAACTTCATGTTATCATGTTACAATTCATTCATCAAACACTTAGCGTGTATTAAAGTCTTAGTATGTATCAAAGAGCACATAATTGGAGAATTTCATGCTATTATGCCACAATTCATTCATCAAACAGTTAGAGTGTATTAAAGTCTTAACATGTATCAAAGAGCACATAATTGGGGAATTTTATGCTATCATGCCACAATTCATTCGCTAAGGCTTTTCAACAAACACTTGGTATATATGGGCTTACACACAATTGGGGATTTCTAATCAACTTGCTAGAATGGCTCTAATTCCTTCACATAAGCATTTTATCAAACATATGGGGAGCATGCTTTGCTTATTCAACAATTTCTACACTTAATTAACATGAACACATCACTTAACAAACAACTTGAAGAGGGTTTATCATGAAAATCATATGAATATCACATACTAAGGTCAAAACTTGAAAACCTTATAAACAAACATGAATCACAACTCTAATAGCATGAACATCAATTTCGACTCACATGAATCATGAAAACTCATAAACATAAAAGCTTTGAACTTTAGAATCTTGAGCTTCTTGGATGAAAGGGACCAAAGAATCAACATCTGCATACCTTAGAGAAACTCTTTCTTGAAAGCCCTTGGAGAGATTCTTGATTTCTATTGAAGAAGAAGGAAGGGTTTTGATTTTTGTAGAAACCGTAGCTCTTGTTCTTGAACAAATTTGAGAGAAAACAATGATATTTTGGGTGAAATGAGGCCAAATTCCGTGTTAAGGAGTATATATAGGGGTTGGGAAAAAACCCTTTTCGCCCCTGAAATTAAATTGAAAAATCCCGATATTACATGTTGGCGCGACGTGCCATAATCGTGCCAGCTCACTAGAAATTTGACAATCGGAAAACTGCTTGATGGCGCGATGCGGTGGAATCGCGTTGCCACCTTGGTTGCGAACTGGAAAGGCACCGCAATGCGGTGGAATCACGTTGGTGCACTGAAAATTAACAATTTTGAAATTAAGCCTTGGCACGACGCGCCATAATCGCGAAGGCTCACTGGATTTTGACGATTGCCATTTTGGCTAGCTCCGCGACGCGCTAAAGTGCCAGGTGGCACACTGTCTCACTAAAATGACTCTAACTCTTTGCCCGAGTGTAGGATTTGGGCGAATTTGGTATCGACGGAAAGCTTATTCAATTCTCTACATGACAAAAAGTCGATATTAGGAAAATTCTATACGGTTCAAAATACTTCTCACTTAGGAAGACACTTCTCAACCTTTTAGCGTCCATGTAGTCACACGTGTGTGCCACGTATATGCCACATAGGCACAAAGGGGGTGAAAATTCCACTTTTAATTAGCTCAGGGGTAATAGGACCCCCTTGAAGTTGAGGTGTGTCACAGCTCTTTCGAGTATAGTTCGGGGGTAATTAGGTATTATCTCTTAAATATATACAAATACTTCTAGAAAACATATACTTATCCAATTTGCATAACGATCACACAAATATAAGTAAGAAATAACTTATTTTTCTAGAAAATATTTTTCCTCCATGTCGAACGCACCCTAAAAAAGTATTTTTTGAGATCAAAAATTATTTTTCTAAAATGTATTTTTACGCTTTAGCTAAACACTAGAATGTATGTTTTGAAAAATATTTTTTTATTCATCAATCAAACACTATAAAATATTTTTTGAAAAATATTTTCCATCCACCAGCCAAACACAAGAAAACAAGTAAGAAATCAACTTGTTTTCGAAAAAAACATTTTTCATGGAAAACATTTTCCTTTGTACCAAACACACCCTAAAAAGAAAACGTCAAGTAGAGAGTATTTGGAAACGGGTCGGGTTCTGCCAAACTTATTTCAGGGGTTTTGTGAGGGTTTTATCCTACCGATCGCTTTCACTGCTCTACTCTCTCCCTCTCGCAAAAAAGAAGAAGAAAAAAACATCCACTTTTTCTTCTTAAATTGCTGTATTTTTTGCTTTTCACATTTTGATTATTTACGAAATGGCCACTCCTGTCCCTCCGGCAACTGCAGATTCTCCGGCAGGTTCAAAGCCGACGGTAATCGAACCGGAGAAAGTCGATTACTTCAACTTGCCTTGTCCTGTTCCTTACGAAGAAATTAATCGTGAAGTTATAAGTTAGTATTTTACTTCATCTCTCTATTTCATTGCCTGTTTTTATAATTTTGATAACCATGTTGTCAGGGTCAGCTTGCATGCATTCTCCCACACATTGGAGGAGCTAGAATTTTCATTCATTAAAGGGGTTTGAAAAATAAAAAACAAAACACACGAAGCATCGAGGGAGGTTGAACATTTAGTATATATACGTTAAATAAAGAAGAAGTAATTTTAACCTCGGCGGAGCTAGAATTTTCACTTGTTAAGGGGGTTCAAAAAATAGGCTCATTGTTATGAATCAATTGATTATTAGCCTGTTTGGACAAATAATTTGTTAATCCAATCGATTATTGACCTGTTTGGCCAAGCTTTTGGGAGGTGAAAAGTGTTTATTTTAAAAAAGTTATTATGTTAAGAACTTTGGCTAAGCTTTTGAAGAAAAGTAAGTGCTTATGAGGGTAGTATAAGTTGTTTTTCAATAGCCAAAAAAGTGGAAAAGCTACTGTTTTTTCTAAAAGTATTATGATTTCTTTATACCTTGTTTGTTGTGTGCTTTTATGTTTTGTTATATTTGTTATCTGTCTTGAGCCGGACATAAACAGCCTCTCTACTTTGTCTGAGTTAGTGGTATAGACTGCATATACTCTACCTCCCCAGCAGAGGCGGACCCATGTGTTAAGGTGGGGGTGCACGTGCACCCGTTAAGTTCGAAAAAAGTTCTATATATGTACATGTATATATCTTAAGAAACTATTATATAAATTATGTGCACCCCATTAAACACAAGTGCACTCTGGGCGCGTTGGTTCCAGCTGGTATCTTCCACACTTGCAATCCAAGATCGAGTCTGATGGACATCATTATTTTGCTATTTTTTTGTTTTTAATGTTAACAAAAAAGTGATAGTAGGGATTCGAACCTTTGACAATTTGTTTAGATACTACAACCTTTACCACTAGGCTACTAGACTCACTTATCTTATAAAGTTGAAGTTTATTTATTACCTTAAAACCCATATTTGGCCTATATATTGTATTTTCGTCATTGCTTAATCCTCTACCGACCGATCAGTTAGACACGACACTATTCCTCAGTCTTCATTTGAATATTCTTGACCGCTTATGTCAAAATCAGTCCTCATTGGAAGAATCTTGACGGCTTATGTCAAGATCAGTCGTCATTGGAAGATTCTTGACTGCTTATGTCAAGATAATGGTGCACCCGCGCTCTTCAAATCCTAGGTTCGCCTCTGCTCCCAAGGCCCCACAAACCCCACTTTGTGGGAATACATTTAGTATGTTGTTGTTGATTTTTGAGAAAAATACACCTAGAAGCACTTTTAAAAAGATTTGCCGAAGTTTTAATGCATGTAAAATCACTGAACTTGTACAAGTTTACTGTTAATGGTTGGTTATTATTTTTGTTTGTGTTAGTGTTATTGCTGTCATCAATATTATGTCTCTAAACCATCGTCAAATTAATCATATACAGCGGTTGACCTGCTGTTAAGGCTGCCATTTATTGGTGTATTTCTGCGTTCACAAGGATGTATTAATTAATGAATATTTTATCTTGGCAGTGTCTTTAAAGCCTGAACTTTTTGAAGGCATGCGCTTCGACTTCACCAGAGTACTTAATCAGAGATTTTTTCTCAGTCACAGGTAGATTTAGCATTTCTAATGACATGTATCAGATCTATTACTATGCTTTCTCCTTTATTGGAGGGATAGTGGTGTCTTCTCAATGTTGAAAGAACTCTGCTTCCTACTTCTGTTAGTGTTTTCATGGGTCCCACGGAACTTCCTACTCAGTCTATGGATGTAGTCAAAATTCCCACAGCTCACTATGAGTTTGGTGCCAACTTTATAGATCCAAAGGTGTGTAGTTGATTCTATCCCTATCTGCAGTCTTAAACTTATTTGATTATCTGAGTGTTGGAGCAATGACCATTTTTCAACAGCTGATGCTACTTGGGAGAGTATTGACGGACGGTAAAGTGAATGCAAGGGTGAAGTGCGATTTGTCTGAGAATCTTGCAATGAAGGCCAATGCTCAGGTTTGCGAATTTGCTTTGTTACCTTTGATAGTGTCAGTAAACAATTACTATATATCAAGAATAAGCCATATATAACTCGTACATTTCTACTTATCAGCTAACAGGCGAGCCACACATGTCGCATGGCATGGTTAATTTTGATTACAAGGTATGTTTCTTTACCTTTATGCACAGAATTCAATGCATGCAAGCCATTGGATTTTAATTTGTGATTGCAGTGGGAATGTCATGCGATATTCTATTTCTGATTCAATCAACCCGTACTATGCACAAACTACTTTATAGCCTAGATGTGTTAGGAAGACTAACACTTGTGTATTCTTGTCTTTTATTGTTTGTAAAGGGTAAAGACTGCAGAACACAGTTTCAATTCGGGAATGGCGCATTATTTGGAGCCAGCTACATCCAGGTAAACGTATCAAGACTTGCAACTCTGCAATTAGCCCCAAGAAATGACACCACTTAAATCACTAATATTTTTCAAAGGTAAAGGGCCTTGTCTTTAGTCATATGAGAACTTTTAAGTCTCGCAAATTTATGTCCACAAGTTACATGAAATATCTTGAATTTTCAAACAGAATCAATTTTGGTTCAAGCCAGGGAACGCCACAATTTCACAAATTTGGAATAGAAGGCGTGAGAGGAGTTGTATATAAAGGCTAGAGTAACGGTAGGAATAAATATCACAATGGCTACTGGGATTGAGACTTAGCAAGATTGGGAGATAGAGCAAGAGGAAACAGCTGAGAAGAGATAGAGCAAGAGGAAACAGCTGAGAAGTCTTCCCGTGTTACTGAGACATAAATATCCTGTAGTGTCTCTATTTCATAAAAATAACATCACGTTGTGTCAAAAAATCAGATCATTTGGGAAAAAAGCAAAGAAGAGAAAACTAGTGACTCATGCCAGCTTAAACACTACCTTTGATGCCAACTTGAAAATAACCGAGATCATATTTTAGATTTAGAATCGGTTACATGCTCTTCACCATCCTCATGATCCTAAAACTTAAAGTGGCAAGGAAAACAACCAACTGATCGTGCCACTCTACTCCATATGATGTGGCACTTATGCATAAATCCTGTATTTTTGTATAAGCAGTTTCTTGATTGAGTGAAGCTCATCTCATGTGAATAATATTGCATATTTATGATACTTGTTAGCTTTGAATTGATAGGGCAGTATCTAGTCAATGGCCTGGAGGTCTTAAAGCAAACAGAAAATAATGATAATTTTGCTAACTCCCATGGGAGTGAGTACACACCAACAGCTGGAAGCAATTTTATATTGCAGTCGTCATCACTAATATAAGCAGGATGATTTCTTGCTTAGGTTTCCTTTGATTGTGATTGGAGTTCATTTTTCATAATTTTGGGTATATGTCACAGGCATATATGTCTTTCAATCCTCTTGATCAAGCAATGTATTTCTTAATTAAATTTCCTTACGGCAGCTTTATATCTTTTGCAGAGTGTCACTCCGCATTTGGCTCTAGGTGGTGAAGTGTTCTGGGCTGGTCAGCATCGGAAGTCTGGCATTGGCTATGTTGCTCGCTACAACACAAATAAGATGGTAAAATGCCTGTTATTAGATCCTCCTATTAGAGTAGCGTGCTCCTTTAAAAAAAATAAAAATTAAATTAAAGTTTAAAGGTATTATGATAACAACAAGATATGTATAACGTTTAGAATGTGAAGTTGTTAATGGATGTTAGCTGAGGCAGACCGATGTGTTAGGGTGAGGGTGCACCAGCATCGGGAAATTTAATATACATGTAATTACATCCAAGAAGTAGAGATATATTAGTTGTCGCACCTGCATGCACAAATTACCAGCTGGTGCATTGGTAGAAGGCCCCCTTCAGTCCCTCTATATTGAGAGAGAAAAATCTTAATCAATTGAACTAATTTTGCTTCATAGGTCACTTGCTTATAAATAAAAAATCTATTGGACTGAATTGAAATTAAACACGAACCAACTGAATAAGCCCTCTATAATCAGTCTTTATGACTGGTGATAGATTTCCATTGATTTTAATGGTGCACGTGGCTGTCATATCCTGGGTCTGCCTCGAGATGTATGGGGATATTATAGCAGCGTTTTCTTCTTTTTTGGAGGCATTTGCCTGGAACTTAAATCGATTGACCTGGCCTATTTTCTTTCCTTTGTGATTTTTTTTTCCTTAATTGAATGTGTTTTTATTGTGTCAATCAGGCCCTCTGTATGATAATCATGGTCTGATGATTGACACATGCTTGTCAGGAATATATTTGATCCTTTTTATTAAAAGGAAAATACTTATGTTTAATGTTGTGCAACTAGCTTGGTTGATCCAATATTTCTGTTAATTGGTGCATGTTTCATTCTGCCTGCAGGTTGCTACAGGGCAAATTGCTAGCACTGGAATAGTTTCACTGGGCTATGTTCAGAAAGTTTCTGAAAAGGTTTTAAAAAGGCACTCCCTATTCTGGAGAGATAGAGTTAATGATGAGTGGGTTTTGTAATTTTCTTAAAAGCCCTTCTTCCATGCAGGTGTCTCTGGCATCAGACTTTATGTACGACTATAGGTCTAGGGATGTTACTGCAAGTGTTGGTTATGATTACATCCTTCGGCAGGTAATTTTTGTGAAAACAAACAATTAGGAAATGTTGACTGGAAAGCTTTCTACTTGCAAGTTGTAGTTTTTTCAGTATCTACCTGTCATCTGGTTTTGATGAGTGTGTTGCACTGCAGCATTCACGTGAGCTAGTTAAAATGGTGTGCTGGTTTGATTCTGGCAAAATTATGTTTTAAATTTACAAACTGATTACATGCAGCTTCGGTCTTCCAAGAGATCATTTTTGCATTAGATTTTGACACCTTGATGCCAGAACGACGTCAATATTCTCATTTGCTTCTGTAAAAAACTCTTTGACTACCACCTCTTCCATGTCCATGTTATGTAGAGATGATCTGCGTGCATTTTTTGTATGCAACATGCTTTCTTGCTTGATTTCTCATTTGCATCTCCTTTCATTTATCTGTTGAAAATAAGTGTAATGTGCCTTTTTTGTGTGTGTGGCGGAAGAAGAAAAGGAGTGAGGAGTATTCTAATGCCTCATTCTCTCACATAACTTGTAATCATCCCTTTTATAACATGTAATATATGCTATTTAGCAATTCTTTAATGATATTTCATGCAAGATTAGGTAAAGAAACACTTTCAGCAATTGGTTTAACTGCTGTAAATTTCAATTCGTCTTTTGTCACTACAGCACATTTAGAGGTTGCTGCAAACTACAAAGGAATTACAAATTTCCTGAATTTCAGTTGTTGTATTGCCAATTGACTCGCGATCCACATCTTCCGGGATTTTGGCAATTGAACTATTTCTTTGGTTAGTGGGGAGTCTTGTGCTTGAGGACATATTTGCTGATAAATCTTAGTAAGATTAGGCATTATTCTAGTTGCTACACATATTATCACGATTTTTTTCATGCTGTTTTGGGTGCATAGCTATAGTTGACTCATTTATACTAAAGGTTGTCTGTGTTGGGATGACTAATCAACAACATTTATGAAGACTTTACTCTTTGAAAATCAGTAATAGCGTGCACATTGCAGTGTCGTCTTAGAGGAAAGATTGATTCCAACGGCTGTGTTGCTGCTTTCCTGGAAGAACGGCTCAATATGGGCCTTAATTTTATCCTTTCTGCCGAGGTAAGTGTCATATATACTGCAGATCTTATCCATTTCTTCATATACAAGTTTCTTCCCCATCCCACCTATATTTTTAGTGGGTGCAAGTTCTCTTTATCTTAAGTATGGCATACAAATTTTGATTATGATTCTCTTTTTGAGCTTTTACTTTCAAAACAACTTTCCTTGATTTTTACAAGTATCTAGTCTCATGCACTTTGGCTACTCAACTGTTATAACTCGCTCCTGATGGCGCCTGCAGATTGATCATAAAAAGAGAGACTACAAGTTCGGATTCGGACTGACACTAGGAGAGTAGAAGAGGCAGTCAGTTTAGACAAGGACAAATTTTTAGTTGATCAATATCCGTTGAGTTAAAAGCATCGTAGATGATTCATTTCCTCAATGAGAATGAAAGCATCAGTTTTGTAATTTTACTGAGCAACATGCTATAGAGCATCAGGTGCTGCAACTAATCAGCAGTAGTTGATTTTGCAATACTGGGGGTTTATTGTTCAATATTTTCAACAATATGGTCATCGAATGTTGTAGAGTTAGATTAATTCAGAAAGAAATATAGTTCTGATTTAGTGTTAGCAATAGTGGCATGGCATTTGCCTACTGGACCACTAGATGTTTGCCAGTATTTCTTCTAAAGGTGGAAATTCATATACTTCGGCTTGTTTGGCCATGAAAATTGTGATTTTTTTCTCTTAAAACATAGTTTTTGTTTACAAAGGGAAAAATGGTATTTGGAAATTGAAGTTGCGTTTGGCCATGAATACAAATTGGAGTTGTTTTTCAATTTTTGTATTTGGAGTGAACAATTTTATGGTGTTTTTCAGTTTTATGGCTAGACTTGATTTTTGAAATTCAACTCTTAAAAATAATCATGGCCAAGCCACCTAGTTTCAAGCCTCGTTGTTGTCATCACAAATGCAACACCTATTCCAACTTGAAGATGATTAATAATGCTGTTGTATGCATTGGATTATATTAGAAAAGTTTATACTTTGAGCATAAACATAGATATGCATGTAAAAGATACATAAGAGGTGCACCTATAAGGATAAGGTGTGACCTAACTATCACTAAAGTGAAGGGAATGAAAACTACGAGAGATTAGTGTATGAATGAAGTTTGGGGATGCACATATTCGTTGGGACACTAGAGGTCTCGATGGTGAAAAAAGGTGCATTTGAACTCTTCTCCTCCAATATCTCTTTATCAAACTTTACCTCTCCGTCAGTATTTTCGTTGTGTCAGTTGTCCAATATCTCTTTATCAAACTTTACCTCTCCGTCGGTATTTTCATTGTGTTAGTTGTTCAAAATGCTTGAAAGGATTTGGAATGGCACAACGAATAGTATCTTATAGAGAAGGTCATAGATGGATTTTGTCTGCCAACTCCTTCTCAGTCAAGTTCGTCACACCAGACAAGCCTCTATAATTCGTCAATATTTTCATTGAAAGGATTTGAAAAATCGTCTGAGTTGGAACAACAGATAGTATTTTATAATCGATTTTGCGTATCAACTCCTTCACAGTCAAGTTTGTCACACCAGCTAAGCCTTTGTGATTTGCGAGAAGGGCTCCAATGCGCACCCGGAGATTAAATAATGATTGAAAAGCTTAAATAATTCAAAGTAACACAAAAACCACATTAATTTGTTTGTACCAAATTAGCGCGAACATAAAGTGCAATTCTAGTTAACCCTATGTTTTATAAGTTGGAGAAAAATACTGTACAATCAAATGTCGACTATTTCAACTGTCCGCCGTCTGCGACGTATCTTCGTCGGAAGCAACCACAACCCCGCCGCCAAAACACCGGAGCCCACCATTACCTCTTTACACACCACTAATAGCACAACACAAGGAATCGTAAATTTCTTAAAAAGATCATCCATACACCCCGAGTTTCGTCGACGTATTTCCAATTATGAAACCGGCATTTACCGCCTTGTTAAAGCCCAACACTTCTCCGGCATCCATGAAGTCATCGAACATCAAAAAACTTACCCAGATATTCGTAACGAGTTTTTTGTATGCGGCCTCATTCTCCTCTACGGGAAAGCAAAAATGTATGATCATGCACGTAAACTGTTCGACGAAATGCCTAAATTAAATTGTTCGCGGAGTGTGTTTTCCTTCAATGCTCTTTTGGAATCATGCATTAAATCGGAGAGATATGATGAAATTGGCAAACTGTTTCGTGAATTGCCCGAGAAATTGTCAATTGTGCTTAATTTAATGTCATATAACCTTGCGATGAAGGCGTTGTGCAAAGCTGGTTCTGTAGATTCTGCTGTGCATTTGATGGATGAGATTGAAAAACATGGGATTAAGCCGAATACTGTGACTTGTAATACATTGTTAACCGCGCTTTATGAAAGTGGAAGGCTTACTGAAGCTGAAAACTTGTGGAATATGATGGAAAAGAAAACTATTGATCATGATCTTCGCAGTTATAACATTAGATTACGAGGTTTGCTTAAAGCTAATGAGGTTTCCAACGGGATTCAGTTGTTTGAGGAGATCGTTAACAAGGGTTTCAAACCGAGCAAATTCACCTACAATGCACTGATAAAGACGTATGTTGACGAAGGGAATTTGGAGCAGGCTAATATGTGGTATGAAAAGATGGAGCAAAATGATTGCCTGCCTGATGCTGTAACGTATCGTATGCTTATTCCTTTGGCTTGTGAAACGAAAGAATTCGATTTCGCGCTGCACTTGTGCATGAAAGCTATCGATGCAGAAGTGCTTATTTATAGAAATATAATGCAGAGAGTTGTTGATGGATTAGTTGAGCAATCTAAGATTGAAAATGCAAAGGAGCTGGTTAAGTTGGTCATGTCAAGTAAGAGATTCCTGTATGAGCTTTCGTTGCCTCTGCATAACTAGTTGTTTATCATCCCTGTTTCGCTTATGATTTGATCTTTTGCGCGTTTACTTGAGCTTGTATTAAGGTTGATTTTGCCTTAGATGAAATACAACGCATGAGGAATGGTTCATCTCCTTATAAGAAAAATATTCGAAGTTTTCATTTTCGTTTGAGAAGGTATGAGTGCCTTCGGTCGAAGACAAGATGCAGGAAGTGAAGTTGAGATGGTTTGGGCATGTGATGACGAGTAGCACTGATGTCTCACTTCATAGGGGTGAAAGAGGTTGGCTATGGATGGTTTTAGAAAGGGTGAAGGTAGGGCGAAGAAATACTAGAGGGAGGTGATTAGACTTGAAATGAAGGAGGTGATTAGACTTGACATGAAGCAGTTATACCTTACTGAGGACGATAGAAAGGTATAGAAGACGCGAATTAGGTTAGAGGGCTAGTTCGTGGGAGTGAGTCGTAGCTAGTGAATAGGATTGCTTTGGTGTAGTCATGCTAGTAGTCGTAGGGTTGTGCACGTAGGTTGGAATTTCTTGTTCGGTGGGTTTAGGAGAGGTGTGTGCTTTCAGTTAGATAGTAGTCGTAGGGTTGTGCTTTCTGTGGGTGTCTTATTTCGGTTATCTCATCATGTTTTATGTTTTAATACGACTTTATTTATTGTCTTTTTTGTCCTGAGCCGGAGGTCTATCGGAAACAATCTCTCTACTTCTTTGGAGGCATTGGTATGGACTGTGTACAGTTTACCCTCCCCAGATCTCACTATGTGGGAATACACAAGTATGTTGTTTTCATTTTTGATTGAATCCCATCTAGTAAGCATTGTTTCTAATTAATTCACTACTGGTACAGACCTGGTAGACCAATGGGTCAAAGTATCAAGTCGATTTCTCTTAATCTACCTATGCTTTGTGACACACAGTTACTCGATACTTATGTTGGTGAAAGATGACAACTGACGCGTACTTGATGAAATAGTTGAGGTGCGCACAAACTAACACCGAAAACCACTATTATTAAAAAACTTATTGGTCTTTAATCAAATCTTTTCCTAGACCTTGACCCTCCTAATGTTTTTTTTTTTTTTTTTTTTTTTTTTAAATTCACCTCCATACAACCTTAATACATGCAATACGCTAAACATGTCGTGGCAGCAAAGGCAAAGTCAAGATTTTGAATTTATGAAATTAAATTTTAAAAAAGATAGAAGATGATACGTAAATGTGAGCTAAATTGATTGTAGCTTTCATCGAGTTCATACGTATATATACCTATCTGTTGCTTCCAATTTCAACAATTTTAAATTATTTGTCTACATTACGTGACGTTTCCAAAATACACACACATACAAAGCATGGCTCTATTATGAAGAAATAATGATGAGTAGATACGTATCTATATCTATATTGGCCTAAGGTTTTTAATTCGGTATATGTGAGGCATGTCATAGGACAAACCTCTTAAAAAAAAAAGAGGTAAAATATTACGTCTTAAAGAGGATTCGACATCATATAATAGAATTAGAAAATTAGAAAACTTATAAAAATGAGTTTAGACTCTTAACATCAGAGATATATTTGTGCAGACCTATGCTTAGAGCGACTAATATCTTCACAGTTGGATTGAGACATATACAATATAGTATTTTTCTAAGCTCCACATGCCAATTTGATTTGGCCAAGATACAAAATGTGAAAATAACCCACGAAGGACGTGTCATACAAGATCGTGGATAATTTATGAAGAGAAATGCAAACGTGCAAGTCAAATTATTTGACAAGCAAATTGGTGGCATAGACCAACCCAACCATCCTTGAAAAAAAAAAATGATTACGCAAAAATATTTTTAAATTATTTTCTTCAATTGCTTAGACAAATATATTTTTCAAAGGGAAAAATAGTTCATTACAAAAACTGGCTTTCTTTCTTCTTTTCGCAATTCCTATTTTCATATACTCGTGGCATCAACACCTGACAGCCAGTGTTTCATTTTTAATATTCACAAAAAAAAGGATTTAACACATGTAATAACGTAAATAATTTTTATGCTATTAACTACACTTATTTTAAGTTTATTGCAGCAACATAATTAAACTCTTCAAAGGGACTTTGGTCAAATATTTTCTCCTAATTTTGGTAAACGAAGCAACATCAAGGAAAGCTGTAAAAATATAAGAATCTTTACTTTATTTTATTTAAACATAAAACACATCTGAAATCAAGTCTATGACATTAATTTATTCCTGGCATGTTTGTTAGTGGATTCTTCTTAAAAAGAAAAAAAAAAGGATTCTTCATTATCAAGCAACTATTTCGTTATTATGTAATTCACAAGCAATTAAGTTATTTCCTAGCATTATTTGATCAGCGAATTCTTCATTAATCATAAGCAATTAATTTTATGATACCAATATAAATATTGACAGGAAAGACAGAATTGAGAATCTGAAGTTATATGCTTAATTCATGTTTAATTAGAAGATTAGAGGTTGTTTTTTATTTGATATCATCTTCTTACTTGGAATAAATAGAAGAGGTCATGACGAAAGCCAATTCTGAATTTTCCATGGTAAAATTTGCACAACTAAATACTCTAATATTTCATAATAATCATCCCAAATTAATTATATTAAAAGTCAAACAAAATATTGTATTTAACATAATTTTACTGGTAATTATCCCAAGCTATATCAGAAGAATGATTTTACATAACACAATTTTTTAATAATAAAATAACCAAAGGTAGACCAAGGTCGTTGTCCCATCAAAACTATCAAGAGTCAAGACCCACATTATCCAAAAAAATAGCACCCACTACAACGTTTTGGGAAATTCCGTATGAGGTGCGCTGTCGCTTCGAAGCATTTTGTTTCATAATAAGTGTCATATTTTATTTATCGAGTGTCAATTTATTAAAATACTTTTTATTTTTAGAAATAATTAATTTCTTAAAAATTGTGCACAACCTCAAAGAACCACTTATGAACATAGGAAAGTATTAGATGTGTATTTTTCTAATTCAACCTTATTCGAAATCGAGAGGGCGTCATACGAAAGCTTAAAGTTCTATATCAAAATGGTGATAATTCAGATGACACAATATAAAATAAAAAGATAATATTATTGATATAATTTGGCCAACTGACATACACGTGAAAATTAATATTAAAGAAAATATAAAACCATTGGGAAAAAATCTTCCTGTAAACAAACTCTTTAAACGATTACTTTGTGGATATTATCGTATTATTGTATGAGAAGAATTAGTCTTCTATTTATAGAGTTCCAAAATCTTTCTTCTTAAAAAGAGGTTTATCAAATATGAAAAAAAATTATATTTTTATTTCAGAAAAAGTAAAAGTAACTATGGTATTATTTTTATTTTTCGTCTAAAAAAAGTAAAACTTAAATTTGGTAAGAAAATCAGAGCAAAAATCCTAACAAATCTTCTCTTTTTGACATGATTTTCTTCAATTGATCCATCTTTTTCACATTATTAATCTTTATTCTTCATATAGTCTTCAAGCTTAACATGCTTAAAAATAGAATTTTTGGGTTAAAAAATATATGAACCCTTTTGGGTTAAAAATATTTGAACCCTTTATAGGATTAAAAGAGTGCTTTATTTTTAAAGATGTGACAACAGAATTGTTGAAAATATGATTGAAATATATTCTTCATATGTAGTTGGACAAAAACGTCATTATCATCAAACTGGTTACAGCTTGATTTGAAATCGCTTTGAACCTGGTTAATTTCGTTTCCCCAAATTATTGAATCTTTGAATTGTAGTATCTGATATCACTTGTTGGGTTCGAAATTGAGAGGGCGTTATGCGGAAGCTAATAGTTTGCAAACCAAAAAGGTGATAATTCAGATTACAACGAAAATAAATATTAAGAACATATTATTTATATGGTTTGGTCAAACGACCTACATATTAAAAACTTATATTGGAAAAACATAAAACCTATTGGAGAAAATCTCTCGTAAATAAGAAGACTTTTTAAATGACTAAATTATGGATATTATTGTGTTATTGTATGAAAAGAGAGTGTTCTATTTATAAAGTTTCCTCTTACAAAGAGGTTTGACAAATATGAAAAATTTTTATATTTTCTTTTCAGAAAAAGTAAAAGTAATTATGACATTACTTTTATTTTTCTTTTAAAAAAAATAAAACTTAAATTTGATAAGAAAATCAGGACAAAAATTCTAACAAATTTTACATATAATCATTTAATAATAGGAATAATATTAAAAAACACAATAAAATTGTCTTTATTTTAAAACTTAAACAACTAAAATTAAACAACTAAAATGAAATAAATATTTTTAGCATGAGCAACTAATGTGAAACAGAAAAAAAAATTATTTTATTATAATTATTGAAGTTCTGAAACAATTATTTTTAATGTTAGATCAATTTTGAAATAAGGAAATAAATTGAAGAGTCCGCGTGGCCGTGTCAAATACGTGCTGGAAACCCTACCCATAACACTCCGAGTAATGCTCAGCTCTTTCCCTTTTCTTTCTTCTTCCTACAGACTTATAAAAAAAACTTGGCCCTCCCATGAAGTTGCTATTTTCTCTCTCGTTTAGCGGGCTCTCGTAAACTCCGTTTCAACTGTTACCAACACACATCTCACCCTCATTCCCGTATATATATATTTTCATTATAAAAAAAAATTGTTCTTTCCAACAATCTCATCCCAAATCATGCCTCAATATACCAACATCAATTCTTGAGTTTAAAATACTATAACTTCATATTATTATTCACTATTTCAATTTAATTTGCGCTTTAAGAAAAAGGGAATTTTATTTTTACCTGTATTTTGGTAAAAATGTGGAGAACTTCGTGTAAGTTATTGAAACGGACAGTTACAGTTACGGTTACATCGGCTGCCAGAACAAACTCGATTAACTATGGGACGGGACCGTTTAGGCAGTTTGTGGGTATGGATTATCAGTTCGGTTCGACCCGAATATTGGGTGGGTACTATTTTACCTCTGCTTCCAATGGGGGTGGAGAAAACGGGGAAAACAAGAATGGGAATGCGAATGGGGATAGTATTACTCATGAGGAAGCTAAGAGGTTGATGAGATTGGTGAATGTTGAGGAGTTGAAGTGGAAATTAGGGATGAAGGAAAAGGAGGTTATTGGGTATGCTGATCTGTTGAAGGCGTGTGAGAAAATGGGCGTGGCTAAAACACATGAAGAAGCTGTTGGTTTTGCTAGAGTTCTTGATGAGGCTGGTGTTATTTTGCTTTTCAGAGATAAAGTTTATCTTCATCCTGATAAGGTAATTTTCTTTTCCCCCTTTTTGGTTGTTCTGGGGATTTGGGGTTGTGTAAAAAGGTGTTTGTTTGATGATTAGTATGTAAAATTTGCGTTTTTTAGCTGTGATATCTAAGAGATCATTAAAAGGGGAGGTCTTTGGGAATATTGACCTGTAAGATGGGGGAAGGAGTAATACCCCATCGGTTTCAATTTGTTTGTCTGGTTTTGGATTGACACGAAGTTTAAGAAAGTAAAGAAGATTATTTGATTTTGTAGTTTAAGTTAAAGATATGTAGAATGTACCAAAATGTTGTTTAATGTTGTAGTCTTAAAAATGTCATATGGAAAGTTGAAACTAAAGAGTTGACAAGAAAGGAAAGAGACATTCTTTTTAAACCGACTGAAAAGTCAAAGACAAACAAATTGAAAAAGAGCGAGTATTCTCTTTTGGGTGTTGTGAGGGAAACTGTTACCGATAACATAGAAGGTGAAACGGGAAAGCATACAACCCATTGGCATATGCTTAAATTTCAAGAACCAACATGAAGAACAACATAGTTTCTTTAGCTTTGAGTACTTATTCTGCTTTTTCTGTCTGCCTTTGGTATATATGCAATGTAACAAGGATCTATATTGATCAGTTTATCCTCAGAATTAGTCATTAATGGTTAATAAGTGTTAGTTACATCAGGTTATTGGCATCGCTAATTTCGAGAAAATGGTGTCGATCAATGGTGTGAGGTTGGATTAACCGATATGTTACGTAGTTGAATAACAGTTTCCTTAGATCAATATAATACTTAGCAGATTCAGTTAATGTGAATGCACTTCCTTTGATTGGAGAACTTTTGATGAAGACAAGAAAGGTGTGTAAGGCAGTCTGGCAGGTGGTGGTGGTGGTGGTGGTGATTGGAGTTTCTGATGTTTGATATTATGGTTGCATTCTGAAACTTTTTGAATAGGTTATCAATAAGCAAGAATATTAGAATCGTGGATTTGTCAAAAAAAAAAGAAAAGCAAGAATATAGGAATCGTGGAGAACAAACTCTTGTTAGTTTGGTCATTACTTAACCCCACCTTATTGAGGACATTGTCTCATATTGCCCGAAATCTGGCAGATTTTTGTCCATTAGTTGATAGCGTAAATAGTCCTAATTTTGCATGGACATGTCATGCATCAATTACTTCTTTTCTGTATTTGCATATATGTTGTTTGGACTCTCCATAATGATGCCGCACCCGTGTTGGATCCTCCAAAAGTACACTATTTTCGTAGGATCCTACATGCAACCGCCGAAATTTGTAAGGAATCCGAGCAACATAGAGTTGCATAACATCGTCTAATTACTTATTTCTAATTTAATGAGGCACCGAGAATTAGGAAATCATGAAAGAGTTAGAGTATGCTTTCTTTGATCACAAATTTATTGCGTAAGTTGCCTAAGAAAGGAAAGAATGTGTGAGTTTAAATGCATATTTGGTTGTTTCTGAATATGAATTTGAGTGACATTTCGTAATAAAAAGTTCATTTCTAGCCATCCGTCTTAAAAGCTTTTTCACTATTGAAATACTCAGTTTCATTTCTTCCTTATGTTTTCAGGTAGTGGATGAAATTAGAAAGGCAGTTCCCTTAGCACTTCTACCTGATGATGACCCCACAATAGAGGAACTAAAGATTCTGCAGGAGAAGAAAGATAAAATAGATGAGCTTGCACATAAGCATGTGCGCCGCATTTTGTGGTGTGGTTTAGGGGCTGGCCTTTTGCAAGTCGGTCTTTTCTTCCGTCTTACGTTCTGGGAATTCTCTTGGGATGTGATGGAGCCAATTGCTTTTTTTACAACTTCTGCTGGAATAGTAATAGGTTATGCTTACTTCCTTGTTACTTCTAGAGACCCGTCATACCAAGATGTGCTGAAGAGGCTTTTCCTCTCAAGGCAGAGGAAGCTGATCAAGAAGTCTAATTTTGATATTCAGAGGTTTGTTGAATTACAAAAGAAAATCAAATTGCCAGTGAATAGTCAAGCTTCCATTAAACATCGGTTGGGGGTGGAGCTGGAACCCGAGGATCTTTTACATGGTCACTAAATC
>NC_061116.1:225079397-225085391 GCF_002878395.1 Capsicum annuum | reverse complement strand
ACACACACACACACACACACACACACACACAGAGCTTTCTCATAGTTATATCCTTACTAAACTCTTTAACTTTTAGCCAATGTGTAAGCCCTTCATTTTGTCGCAGAGGGTGAATATCTCAGTTGTTAACAATTGTCCCTGATTTTACCTTGTAATTTGAAGGTTCCTTAAATCTTCTTTTACAAGATAGGCTTAGATAGTAGTTCTGACCATCACTATATCCTTCAAGCCTTTTACTCTGAAGTAGTCCTGTCATATATACTTGAAGTTGTAACAAGATATACACTGATGTTATATCAATGATTTTTGAACGTTCTTTCTTCGGATAACCCCTGATAAGGATTCAAAAATAGGCCATTGATTGGATATGAATTGTAGTATTGCTCCTGTAGTTTCTTCATTCTTGTCCTTCAGTTTTTGTTACTATCTATTGTTTCTTATACTTCGACTATCATATTATTTTGTTGCAACTACGGTCTTTTTTACTATCCTCTATTTTTGTTACTATTTTTTATTTCTTGTACTTCTGTTACCTTTTTTTCCGGACTGTTCTGGACTATTTTTTGTTACTATTTTTTATTTCTTGTACTTCTGTTACCTTTTTTTCCGGACTGTTCTGGACTATTTTTCCCTTGAGCCGAGGAGCTATTGGGAACAACCTCTCTACCTCTGAGATAGGGGGATATGGTCTGTCTACATCCTACCCTCCCGGACCCCACGTTGTGGGATTATGCCGGATATGTTGTTGTTGCTATTGATTGTATAAGAAGATTCTCTTTGACTAGAATGCCCGGGCATTAACAGGCTTTCATCATAGTTTCATTTTGTGGATTGTAGTCATCATCAAGGTATTTATTTAACTTTTTTGGCTGTATTGATACTAGAGACTGTCAATGAGTTTGAATGTTTCTTCTTTCTCCATGATAACATCGGTTAATGATAGTGAAATGTTAGACGATGATTTATGCTTCACTGCCTGGATCTTTTACGAGCGCGCTTTTCTGAGACCTTTCTTTCATGGTTTGTTCGAAAGAGTTATTTGATTTCAGTTTCCTGAAGTACATTTTATTTAGTGCATGATTTCATGAATGAGCTGCAGCTGCAGTATAGTTTATTTTGTGCATAAGAATATAAGTGAATGTATTCTATTATCACCACTGACAGCAAATATACTATTTTCTGCACCACGTAAAATTGAGTCATTGACCATTACAATAGTTACTTCTTCATATCAAACATGATATGGTAAAGAATTTAGGAGTGATAACCTGCTATAATCTCTTAAAATTGCCTGGTAACGTAAAGTGTATATAACATAAATCCTCTTTTATTCAGAATGAGAACCTGCTGTATTTGAGGCTTTGGAACAATTTTTAGTTGGCTAAATCCACTTTTGCATTTGTTAATCTTGCAAAATTTAACTAGCAGCAATGGAAAAGATAAGGTGTTTGTTAAATGGAAAGGCAAATGTTGACATTCTATTGTTGTCCATATTTCAAGTAAGGCAGTGGAAGAACTTCAGTTTCTTGGAAACAATAGTCTGCTGCTTCTGGAAGTAGTAGCAAGTCATTTGAGTCATTATTAGCATATGCATGTTGCTCGTTCGGCTTCTGGTAATGGTCATGAAACTCGTGGTTCTCAGGAGTGAATGGAGAACCTTCCAGTAGCGATGAGGGTAAGGATGAAGCATCGGATAACTGTGTTCTGAGAGACATTGCTTCAGCCGAAGCTTCGTTTAACTCAGATTGCAAGTGAAATATATGTTTCTGGAGGGCAGAAATGATACCTACACTGCCATAAACTGGATCTCTGAGTCTTGCTGTAGCTTCATAAACCATGCTGACTACTGCATCTTCTCTATTATTCATTGGTATCTCCTGCTGAAAATTGAATCGTCAGTCATACAAAACCAAAAGGATTCATTTCTTGAATTATCACTATAACTACTACTCTTAGCATTATATTGATATTGATATATATGCATTTAACTTGTAATATATACTGATTGTGTAGCCATGCTAGTAGTCGTAGGGCTATGCACGTAGGTTGGAGTTTCTTGTTTGGAGGGTTTGGGTGAGGTGTGCATGTGCTTTCGGTTAGATAGTGTATAGTACTACTTTGTGAGGGTCTTATTTCTATTATTTTATCTTGTTTTATGTTTTATTACGGCTTTGTTTAATCTCTCTTATGTTTACACTTGAGCACTCTCTTTGGTCCAGTCAAGAGACACCAACAACTACAACATATTCAATAAATGCAGTCCCACAAACTGGTGTCCGGAGAGAATAGTGCGTATGCATATGTTATCCCCATCTCAGAAGTAGAGTAGTAGAGACTGTCTTAGATAAATCCTCGGCTCAAAAAAAACAGTCCAAAACAGTTCAATAAAAAAAAAGGTAACGGAAGTGAAAGCATAATATGACATTCTAAATGGTAAATACAATAAAATAATATTATAACTGAAGTACATAAAACAATATTATAACTGAAGTACATAAAACAACAGATAGTAATAAAAATCGAAGAACGAAAAACTATAAGAGCAAAACTATGACTGCTCGCATGGACACACAACTATGACTGCTCGCATGGACACACATCAAGACAGGGGCGGACCTACACATCAACTTTGGGTGCTCCGGCACCCACTAAACTCGACACGGAATAGGTATAATTACATAAAAAATATACAAAAATGGGTATAAATTATATAAAAGCACCCACTAAACAAGAAGTTGGTTAGGTGCACGTAATTTTTTATTTTTTTTCTGTAGTAAGCACCCACACTCCTTAAATCTTGGATCCGCCACTGCATCAAGACACCACACTACTACCTTCCGACCAACTACCACAATCAGTTTCCTCCACAGCCTCCTACCTAATGTTATGCCCTCGATAATCTGAAACTCCGTCATGTCACGTAGAAGCACCACCATCATTCCAAAGAGAAAAAAAAAAAAAAAGAGAAAGGATATATCAGAAACAATGAATTACGTACTTGTAACATTTTGCTGATGTTGCTAGCACCAAAAATGCGATGCACAGCAATAAATTTATGTGGTTCAGCAGAGGGAAAGTGAGGCAAGAAAATGCAATCCTTAGTGCATCGTCTACGAAGAAGCTTGCATGCTGCACATGGCATATGTTTATTCTTCTTGCTTAATGTACAACTCATCACTCACAATAAGTTATAAGTATTAATTAAAAAGGTTGCTTAATCTGGTAAGTAAAGGAAATAGTACACAATTTAAGATAATGACTTAACTTAATTGAGTATTTAAGGACATAAGTAAAGCATGGGGTCCATAGAATTAGCTGGAAAATCTTAAGAGATCTTAATTTTAATTTAAGATCTTGCAAGTTGTAATAGAAACTTCATATCTATACTGTCATTTTCAGACACAGAAAATACATCGAACAAAATGGAAACTGCTGGATAAGGAGAATTTACATCAATTATTGCTTGATTTTGAGTATAAAAAAAAAGCTTCATTATGTTATAGCAGATTATTTATTTTATTTTATGATTGTGTGCATTGTCGGTGCATCGTCGGGCGCATGTATAAATTAAACATATAGTTATTTTTTTGTCTAATTTTTGTGTGGATAATTAGATGAATAATGATTAAGAACCTAATGATATTACAAAGTACGTATGACAAAGGCAAAGAAGCTTCACACGTGAGGGTCCATAATAATTATAAATCTGAAAGACGTTTTAAGTCTATATATATTTGATATTTGACAATATATAAAGAAAATGACCTTTCCGCTAACGATTAGCTTTTTTGGTAGAAATTATATATAGCACTAGTAGTTTTAGTTTTTATGTATTGGTTAAACCATAGTAATTATTATTGAGATCGTAGTATTGACTTGAGTCTAGGGTGGTGGAGTACTAGTAGAAAAGTTTTGATCACATTATTCTATCTCAAACAACATTAAAAGAGCAGTGTAGTGCACTAAAATTTTTGCTATGCGTGAAATTTGAGGAAGGATCGAACTACAAGGATTTATTATATGTAGTCTTATCTTACATGCATTTTTACAATAGACTAGCGATTTCCGCATGCGCAGTATGGAGCTTAATTATTAAATACCTACCGACAGGTTTTGCATTTAACGTCTTGCTAAAAATGGCAATACTTTCACTTTACAATCTACTTGTACCCCTTCTTTTAAGTAATAAACAATGAAATATTATCATAATCAACTCAAAGAGTATAACAAAGCTATGAGCATCTAGAATAACATTCACCTTTTAGGAAGGGTACCACAACTTCTAAACCTCAACAACGACAAGATACCTGATAAAATCCTACTAGCGGGGTCTGGAGAGAATAGAGTGTATGCAGATCATATACCAGTACTACGGCACTACCTCTATGGAAGAGAAGAAGCTGGTTCGTCTTCAAGTTGACAAAAGTTGAAAGAAGGTTCTTATGTTAGTTGTACTTTTCCTGTACACCTTGTGATATTTGTTAACTTGACCGTAAACAGAATGGATATCTATATTAATGAGTTATTGCGTAATTATTTTGACTTTTAGCTTGTGTTTTCACGAGATCATGAATAGTAATAGTACTACTATCCCTATTAAATATGACAAGTTGAATATTTTTATCTACTTTTATATAATCCATATTTGACTCGTTCCAACTTGTTTTGTAAGAGCATAATATTCCTTCCTAAGGTTAAGGTTAGGTCCATATTCCCTCTTTGTTTTCTCCATTAATAGTGTCACATGCATTCTCCCTATTACACAAGGGGAAAAGGTAGAAGAGAGAAAGCTTCATTATTGTACGAACTACGAACTAGATGTCTTATTGTGAGATATTATTGTAAAGGGTCACACGTAAGCGTTAGATAGCTTGTGTTTATCAATCAAGTTCAATGTAGCAACATTCTTGTTGTTTTATGTTTTGTTTGTTCTCTTCTATTATAGATAGTTTGGTTGACGCGTTAAGTGCTTTATCTTACAGTTATATTGTACTTCAAATAGTAGTACTGTATGATACACTCGATACGAGTATGGTTAGCTTGGAGCACATTAGGAGGAGCTTCTATATATGGATGATAGCTTGGAGTTCGGAGGAAGACATGAAGAAATAAATACACAAGGTCATTGACAATCAAGATGTCATCATTAGGACAATCAAAAAGGTCTCTAGCGGGTTATTTGTAAAATAGTCAATTTTGGACTATTTTTGTAAAGACAATGACTTTAAATTATGGGTGTCAAATGGGCTGGGCCGGGCCAACCCGGAACCGGCCCTTCCATTTTAACCAGGGCCGGTTTTGGTGCTAGATGGGCCGGGCCGGGCCGGGCCCAACAGTAAAAAAATTAAAACTCACCATAACCCGGCCCCACTTAACCCAATCCGGTCAAACCCGGTCAAACCCGGTTAAAAACTGGTCAAACCCGTTTAAAAAAAAAAATCCAATATACACTATATACACTACAATTATATACACTATATACACTCCAATATACACTATATACACTCCAATATACAATATATATTTTTAAAAAAATATATAAGTAATTACACATATATACGTACCATTCAATATATAATTATATATGACTATACGTACTACTTTAAATAAAATATATACTATAATGGTGTAATATATATATATATATATATTCTACAATATATATATATATATATATATTTATATAATAATTTATAAAACATATACACTTGTATACATTAAATATATACGTCTATAGAAGATATATACATATATATACGCACCATTCAATATATATGTACTGCTTTAAATAAAATATATACTACAATATACATATATATATACAACAATATGTATATATATATATATATAGTTACATACTAATTTATAGAACATATACACTTGTATACGTTAAAGATATACGTCTATAGAAGATATATACACATATATACGCACCATTCAATATATATGTACTACTTTAAATAAAGTATATATATATATATATATATATATATA
>NC_061116.1:224930673-225079297 GCF_002878395.1 Capsicum annuum | reverse complement strand
TACTTTAAATAAAGTATATACAACAATATATATATATATATATATATATATATATATATATATATATATATATGTTAGTTAATTAATAATATATTAAAAGTAAGTTTTTAATTTAAACTAGAAATTCATTTTAAATCATTTTAAATCAATATATAGGTACTACTTTAAATAAAATATATACTACAATATATATGTATATACTATGTATGTATATATATATATATATAGTTATATATATATAATATAGTTATATACTAATTTATAAAACATATAAACTTGTATACGTTAAATATATACGTCTATAGAAGATATATACACATATATACGCACCATTCAATATGTATGTACTACTTTAAATAAAATATATACTACAATATACATATATATGTATTACAATGTATAGATGGTTATATTATACTAATTTATAAAACATATACATTTGTATACATTAAATATATACATCTATATAAGATATATACACACATATACGCACCAATCAATGTATATGTACTACTTAAAATAAAATATATACTACAATATACATGGATTACAATACATAGATAGTTATATTATACTAATTTATAAAACATATACACTTGTATATCTTAAATATATACATCTATATAAGATATATACACATATATACTTAAAATAAAATATATACTACAATATACATGGATTACAATACATAGATAGTTATATTATACTAATTTATAAAACATATACACTTGTATATGTTAAATATATATATCTATATAAGATATATACACATATATACGCACCATTCAATATATATGTCACACGTTAAATAATGTATATACTACAATATACATATATATATATATATGTATATATATACACACACTACAATATGTGTATATATATAGTTAAGAGCTTCCACCCTTTTTATATATATATATATATGTGTTTTTTTATAATTTAAACTCACAATGGATGCGTACTAAAGGATTTGATAGCAAAATATGACTTCTTAAAGATTTGCATGTCATTCCCCAAGGATTACCACTTCCCCATTCATCATCAAATCAATATTTCTTGATCAGTCACCAAAAATTTGGGATCTTCTGTGTGGTGTCCTCCACATTAATCAAACTTACTACGCGTCTATTTTTTGGCCTTGTGAAGGTGTCACCATCAGAATCAGATTGATGTGAATCTGTAGAGCCACGGAGTTTAATTAAAATGAAAGTAATTTATATTTAATTGAAACAACAGAATAATATAGTGTTTGCTGATTACCCCACACTTAGAAAAAAAGATTTTGAGAATAGAAAAGCTGTGGGAGCTGCATCCGGAATTTGTTTCTGTCATTGACCATGTGTGGGTGTGAGGTAATAATCCTATTCTTGAAAAGGCTGATGCCAATGCTTTTTCTCAGGAAGCTTCTGCATGGGCATGCAAAAGTATAGGCAATAATTTTAGACGTAAGATCAAGCTGTTTCGTAGGATACATGGCATCCCAAAACTCTGAAAATTACTATCATAGCATCTTTCTTAGGAATTTAGAAAATGACCTAATAGCGGACTTTAACCTAATTCTTAAAATGGAGGAGGATTATTGAAAGCTAAAATTAAGGGTTAGTTGGTTAAATGAGAGTGATGCTAACACTAAGTTCTTTCACACATCTACTCGAATTAGAGGGAAGAAAAATAGAATTCTTTCTTTAAAACGGAAGAATAATTTTGTCATCTATAATCAAGCGGAAATTATTGCTAAAACCCAGAATTTCTTTAATAACCTCTTCAAATCTCAGCACCACACATCTCTCAAGGTAAATATCCCTAAAGGGAAGGTGTGCCTTTCTGAGATGGATAAAGCAGATCTAGCGAGAATGCCTTCCGAAATTGAAATTAAATCAGCAGTCTTCTCATTCCGACCCGTGTATAAGGCTCCTGGGCCTGACGGACTTCACCCGTTCTTCTTTCAAAATTACTGGGATGTTGTGTGTCAATCAATCTACAACTTTTGCTATAGAGCTTTTACTGAATCAAAAATCGATGAATCTGTTAACCGTACTCATATTTGTCTTATTTCAAAAAGTGAGAATGCTCAGACGCTTCACAACTATAGACCTATTAGTCTATGCAACACTTCGTATAAAATTATTACGAAGATTATATCAAGAAGTCTGCGACCACTGATGGACAAAATTATAAGACCCTGTCAGACTAGCTTCCTTAAAAATAGACAAGTGGCTGACAACACCATTATCATCCAGGAGGTTGTTCGACACTTTAGGAAAATGAAGGGGAAAATGGAGAACATTCTTATTAAAATAGACCTCGAAAAAGCTTTTGATAAACTGGAGTGGTCTTTTTCCACCACACCCTTCATTATTTTAACTTTCCCGATAGCATCATTAATTTAATCATGTCCTGTATAAGTACTAGCTCTGTCGTTATCTTAGTAAACGGTACTAGGACTGATTTCTTTAGCCCTTTTAGGGGAATTAGGCAGGAGGATCCTATGTCTCCGTACATCTTTATCCTTTGCATTGAAGTCCTAGCTCATAATATTACTCAGGACATTAGCACAGGTATATGGGACCCTATAAGAATATCTAGGCAAGGTCCCAACCTATCACACCTATTTTTCGCAGACGATCTAGTTCTAATGTTTTCTACGAATAGAGGTAGCTGCCTAAAAATAAAGGAAACCATTGATAATTTGTGTCTTTGGTCGGATCAACGAATTAACACTGGCAAATCAAAAATTCACTTCTCAAAGAACTGTGATGAGACTGTTAAAAAAGATATTTGCTCAATTTTTAACATTGGCTCATGCAACACTTTTGGTAAGTATTTGGGTTTTCCATTCTTCCATGCTAAGACTACCAACCGAGACTACCAATTTACTATAGATAACTTGAAAAAGAAGCTAGCGGGTTGGAAAACTAGATTTATTAATATCGCGGTTAGAACTACTCTAGTGAAAGCTTATTTAAGCAGTATCCCTACTCACATAATGCAATACAATAGATTGCCTACAGCCGTTGCAAAAAATATCGATAAAATCCAACGTGACTTCATTTGGGAAACTACCTACACCTAGCTAGTTGGGACACTCTAGTCAGTCCTAAAGAAGAGGGTGGCTCGGGTATTCAAAAGACCTCTATTAAAAATCAAGCCCTCCACGCAAAGCTTGGTTGGAAAGTGTTAAACAAGCCAAAAGCGCTTTGGGCTATGGTTTTAGTTCATAAATATTCTAGAAATAGGGAGCTTAAAGATAGTACCCAAGGATTCACCAAATCGTGCAGTAGTATTTGGAAGAATGTTATTAGGGGTTGGAATATTTGTCTTGATAACACGAAATGGGACCTGAGGGATGGAAAGACCGCCATTAGGTTCTGGAAAGATGTTTGGTCTACCTTTGACCAACCTATCATTAATCAAATACCATGCCATCCGAATGCTGGGGAGGAAGACGTTGTAGTGTCAAACTTCATTAAGGATGGGTGTTGGGATCTTGGTTCTCTGGAAAATATCCTTCAAAAAAGTGTAATCAATAACATTTTCGCTACGTTTGTTTATCCCTGATAAAATAGGTCTGCGCGACAAGCTTAGTTGCTCTCTAGTTACAAACAATAATTTTCGAACGTCGAGTGCATATCATAGCCTGCTGGGTAAGGAGGGTCGAAGGTGCTTTTTCACAAAGAATTTTAAGTGGATTTGGAAGTTAAAATGCCCTGCAAAAATTAAATACTTCGTATGGTTAGCTTTCCATAATAGGCTTCCTACTGCTTCTTATTTAAATCATATAGGCATGAATGTTGGTCCAGTGTGTTTACTGTCAACAACCAGAAACCATAGACCACCCACTAAAGACTTTTGGGAAGTTGTTAATATAACTATGATTATTGATAACCATGTTAAAAGAGTGGCTAGTCCGGTGTAGTAGGATGAAAAACTTTAAAATCGGTAAGTATCTTACTTGGAGTGAGGTTTTTCTGCTTTTATCTTTGGGGTATCTGGTTATCCAGAAATGACAACATTTTCAATAAGAAAAGGAATCCTATCCCAACTAACCAAGCGTATGAAAGAGCTTTGGAATTCAAGCTGTTAACCGAAAGAACTACCAACTACAAAAGTAACCGCAACTCGCCGATCTGCTGGGTACCTCCATTGGAAGGATTAAAATTAAACGTGGATGGATCGTTTGATCATACCACTAGCACGGGTGGGGCTGGGGGCTTACTGAGGGACAAATATGGGGAGTGGGTGTGCGGATTTAGTGCAAAATTTACTGCACTCTCAGTAATTCATACTGAAACTCTAGCATTATACCGAGGACTTAAAATGGTAAAAAAATTCCAGGGTGTGGTGATTTTCCATAGCAACAGATTCTGCAATCTTGCTGAACAATCTAAATAATGATATTATATACCTGATAACAACTTGATTGTTATGTGCAGGGATCTTCTACTGGAATTGGGAATTACGGTGATACACCATGAGGGTAGGAGATCTAATGAAGCTGCGGATATCTTAGCAAAGGAAGCAAGGAAGAAGGAAGCACCACAGTTTTTTGAAGAATGAACAGTTCCACCTTTGTTTATTCATAAAGCTATTATAACAGACAAAGAAGGAACTTCCTCTAATAGGCGGTCTGTAAATCGTAACTATAGCGTATCTCCTACTAACATGCACTACATTGATAGGCAATATCTGCCTGTAGACTCTACTTTACGTACTACTAATAGCTTAGATGTAGACCCGATAGGGTCATATCCGCAACTTTGTACTACTTATGATGCATATTAAGTTATGAATGAAATCTCTTCAAACCAAAAAAAAAAAGTCTCTTATTCCACGTATCACTAAAACAAGAGAGCCCCAAGTATCATGTACAAGCAATGTGAGTAGAGTTGGACATATTTTGGTTTAAACTAAAAATGAAAAACCAAATCAAAATTTTAATTTTGATTTGATTTTTTATTTTTTTGGATCAGTTTTGATTTTCAATTTTTGAAATTCGATTAAACGATTTGGTGTTAGATTTTTCAGAAAAATAATTCGGATAAACCGATTAACCGAAACTCTATAAATAATTAATAATATATATATTTTATTATTATATATATAATATATTTAACATATAATAATATAATATAAATATATAATAGCAACCCTAATAACTAATAAGTAATAGCACGCCGCATACAACTAACAGCATACATCAGTCCAATAGTCGAACAATCGATTGAACCATAGATCACCGGCGAGATCGTCGTCTGTACAACGACACCAGAGCATTCGACCAGAAGACCACTGTGGGCTGCAGCCTGCAGTGCTGACTATGGTCTTTCCGGCAACGACCACTCTTTCGAGTTCTGACTGTTTATGCAAACTTATGCATAATGAAGTTATATATTATGTTAAACTAGTAATATCATTTTGTTTCATCCATGTTGAGTTATTTATATCTGGGAATGAAAAATAGGTTTGAAAAAAATTATTTTTTAAGAAAAATCATTAATTTTAAATATCCAGTCTTAACAAAGAGAGGTTCACTACTTTAATCTTCAAAATCGAAATAAAAATCCAAAACAACCGAACCGAATTTGTAGAAGCTGAACCGAACCGAATTTATTTCAATTTGGTTGCGGTTGTCAGTTTTGTTAATTCAAAAATCGAAAAACCGAACCGATATTAAACTATCAAACCGAACAAACCAAATGTCCAGTCCTAAATGTGAGAATTAAACTGTTAAATTTGCACAATCCAACCATCTAGTTAAACAATATAATTCAAATCAAGCACGTCAGAATGTAATGAAATATAATTTTAAAAGGAGATCTCAGTACATTAAAACTCTCGCTATCCGCAGGATTTGAGAAGGACCCCAACAAAAATATTTATTCTATGCACTCTTATCTTGCATTTTGCCAGAGGCTATTTTCAAGATTTTAACTTGTGTTCTCTTAGTCACATCACAACAACTTTTTTGATTACTTCAAATCTCTCCTTCAAATATAATATAATCTTTAACTTATAAAAACAAATAATACATGTGTCTCTCATCTAGACGACTAACTAAAGAAAAAGGGTAACAAAGAGGACTCGAATCCAAAATGACCGAAATGCACACAAGCTGACCTTTGATACTGCTGGTGATATTAAAAAACAGAAAAGTAAGCGGGTCAAAAATGACAGGAAACAAAAGTCTAGGGGCGGAGGGAAACGATAGAACATAATTTGGGTACCAAAATACACTTTATCCATTTAGATAAACCCACCAGAAATCCTCCCCAACATTACAACACAACATTAAGGAAGAAGATATCAGATATGGCTTGTGCAACCACCTCGGCTTCTACCACATGGAACTTGTCTTGTCTGAAATCAGCACTCCCTACAATTCACCCATCTCGATTCTCTTGTGGGTCCTACCCATCTCGTCTTAGTATTTGCAAAACAAAATGCAGTTCAAGAATTATTCAGTCCTTCGTGGGTCTTGCTCCCCTTCATCCACTCTTGTCCCTTTCTTCCCAAGGTACAATTTTTCTGATTACTGTCTGTGTATCAAAATGTATTTCAAGATTTTAACACCGCCATTGTACCTTTTATTCCAATGGGTGTTACTCAGTATTAAAAAAAAGCATCTTTAGTTTTTCTAGCCAGTATACATAGATTACACAGGATTATACATATGCTGGCTATTTTTAGTTTAATCAGTTGAGTAGATGGTTATTTAGGTCAATTCTGTTTGAAAAGGGGGTCGGATGACTCATGCTTCAACATTGCTCTTGGAATTTGTTAAGCTTCTTCAGCTATGGTGAGAAACATAGAGAAAAACAGTAATGGAGAAGCTAGGATGAGCAGAGAAAGGAAAGGGAAGCTTCTAGAATGAGACTTGAAAAATTATTTCAACTAACTACCAAAGTAACAGTGTACATGTTATTTATACTACTCTCAGAGTCTTAGATGGCACTCACTAACTAACTACTCTACTTAGTGGCTCCACTAATCATTTCCAACTCATAACTACCTTCTAACTACAAACAATGACAATTTCTTAAGTTATTCCGCAGCTGTTTCCACATCTTTCTACACTCCCCCTCAAGCTGATGGATGAAACAAATTCTTCATCCCCAGCTTGTCTACCAGGTAGTCATGTTGTGGCTTGCATAGAGCTTTAGTCAGCAAATCTGCTAGTTGTTCTTTGGTGCCAATGTGCTGAGTGTGTATCATACCACCCTGAATCTTTTCCCTTACGAAGTGACAGTCAGTGTCAATATGTTTTGTTCTTTCATGAAATATTGGATGTGCAGCTATTTGTATAGCAGCCTTGCTATCACAGAATAGAGTTACTGGTAACTGCAACTCTGTACCCAGCTCCTTGAACAATCCAATCAACCAAGCTATTTCAATCACAGTAGAGGCCATGCTTCTGAACTCAGCTTCAACCGAGCTTCTGGAAACTGTTTGTTGTTTTTTTGACTTCCATGAGATCAAAGCACCACCTAGTTTTACTGCATAACCTGTAACAGATTTTCTAGTTTCAACACATGAACCCCAGTCAGAGTCACAGTATGCAGTCAATTTCATGTTGCTCCCAGCAGGCATAAACAAGCCAAGACCTGCAGTTCCTTTGATGTATCTGACAGCTCTCATAGCAGCTTCCACGTGTGAGATTTTAAGTGCATGCATATATTGACTGAGTACCTGCACTACAAATGCAAGGTCTGGTCTAGTCATGGTTAGATACAATAATCTCCCAACAATTCTCTGATAGCTTCCTTTATCCTCGAGTAGAACATCAGTTTCAGCTGTGTCAGGTTGAATAATATTGTCATACTCAACTGAAGTAAGTTTATGATTAAATTCCAGTGGAGTAGAATTTGGTTTACTGCCCGTCAGTCCTAATTCTGAGACTAACTCTAAAGCATATTTTCTCTGGCATAAAAATATTCCCTTCTCTGATCTTGAACATTCTTTTCCCAAGAAAAACTTCAGTTCACCTAAATCTTTCATTTTGAACCTAGCTTGAAGATCAAGTCTGACTTGTTCAATAAGAGCTAAATTGCTCCCTGTAACCAACAAACCATCTACATATACTAACACAACCAGAACTGCACCTTGCTTGTGTTTAGTGAACAAAGAGTAATCATAATGGGACTGCACAAACCCCATATCTACCAAGGCTTCTGTTAACTTCAGGTTCCACTGCCTAGGGGCTTGTTTTAGCCCATAGAGAGACTTATGAAGTCTGCACACCTTCCTTGTGGCTGACAAAGCCATCAGGGATGTGCATATACACTTCCTCCACCAAATCACCCTGAAGAAAAGCATTATGAACATCCATCTGAATCACATACCAGGAATAAGAAGCAGCTAAAGCAATCAAAGCTCTGACTGTGACCATTTTAGCCACAGGCAAAAGGTTTCTGAGTAATCTAGCCCTTCAAGTTGACTTATCCCTTTGCAACTAGTCTGGCCTTATATCTTTCCACTTCTCCTGGAGCTTTATACTTCACTTTATATACCCATTTGCATCCAATGGGATGCTTACCAGCAGGTAAATCAACTAAAGACCAAGTCTGATTAGCCTCTAAAGCAGCCAGTTCTAATTTCATAGCTTGAACCCACAAAGGATCTTTGCTATCCTCAGCAAAGGATCGAGGCTCCACCACAGCAGAGTAAGCAGTTAGGGAAGACATATAAGTTGCAGACAAGTGCTCATATGAAACATAATTGGCTAAAGAATGAGCTGTAGGAGCTAATTTAATTGGAACTACATAGTCAGTCATCCAGGCAGGAGGTTTGATGGTTCTGGAAGATCTTCTGACTCTTTCAGGAATAGTAGAAACAACAGGAACTAAAGGACACTCCACAGATACCGAGGGAGCTAGAGAGGGTGGAATAACCTCTGAATTTTCAGATAAAACAGGATGCTCAGGTTCAACATCATCAGTAAAGGACAACACTGGAAAGAGAGAAGAGAGATCAGACTGATCCTTTTGAAAAGGAAATAACTCTTCTTTGAAAACAGTATCTCTACTAACAAAGAAGTCCTTGGAGCATAAGTCAAGAAGGATGTAACCCTTTTGGGATGCAGAATATCCAAGATGTACACAAGGAAGAGCTCTAGGACTGAACTTGTCACTCTTCTTTACTCTGGTAGCATAGCAAAGACACCCAAATATTTTCAAATGAAGCAGAGATGGAGAGCACGCACTGGAACAACATCTCATAGGGGGATTTTCCACCTAAAACTTGACTGGGTAGTCTGTTTTGCAAGTAGACTGCTGTAGAGACACAATGACCCCAGTACTTTAAAGGAATAAATGCCTGGAACCTCAAGGCTCTAGCCATATCAAGAATTGTTCTGTGCCTTCTTTCAACTACCCCATTTTGTTGGGGTGTATACACACAAGATCTTTGATGATTAACACCATGTTCATGAAGCAAGGAGCACACTTGTTCGTTTAGGAACTCAGTACCATTGTTAGTTCTCAAACATTTAATACTACACCCAAACTGATTTTTTACCAGTACTAGAAAATTTCTGAGTAATACAATTGTGTCAGACTTAGTGGACATTAAAAATATCCAAATGAACTTGGAGTAATCATCCACCAATGTTAAAAAATATCTTCTTCCATCAAATGTGGGTACCCTATAGGGACCCCAAACATCAGCATGCACTAAATCAATCATGTATTTGGAATGAGTAGTACTAGTAGGAAAAGACAGCCTTGACTGTTTTGCAAGAGGACATACAGGACACAATTGATTCTCAGACTTTGCATGTTGTAGACCATCAATATGAGCTAAAACTTTTAAAGGAGCATGTCCTAATCTTTTATGCCATAAGGAGCTATCATACACTTTCTGAATATCGCACATATTATTCTTGATGGAAACACGATTTGTGCTAGTCTTACTGACACTGTTAGAGATAACCTGTTTGAGTTGTTGCTCACTGCCACATGTGTTTGAGTTTAGGTGTGGGAACTAGTCTGCCTTGAGAATGTAGAGACCAGCATCTTCTCTACCATTCCCTAGCACCTTCCCACTTGAGATGTCCTGGAACATGCAAAAATCAGGAAAGAAAACAACAACACAACACAGCTCCTTGGTTATTTTTGAGACAGATAACAGGTTGTACTTGAATTCTGGTATGTATAGTACATCATTAACTACTATACCCTTCAGAATAGAAGCCTCTCCCATATGACTGATATTCACTTGTTTTCCAGTAGGTAAGTTCACTTTGTTCCCATTTTCATGATTTTCCTCCTTAGTCTTAGTTAATAGACCTATATTATGCACCATATGGTTTGATGCTCCAGTGTCCACTATCCAGTTATCCTCAACTAGCTTAGATAGGTATACAGTAAAGTTACCTGCAGTAGTGGAGAGTTCTGATGTTTCACCTGACGTACCAACTTCTGAGCTTACTCTGACAGTGTTGACCACAGGTTCACTCTTTTTTCCCTTCAGAAGACATAGAAGCTGGGAGTATTGTTCTGGAGTAATAACTGGCATGGGTGAACCTTTTATGGTTGCATTTGAACCTGCATTGGATTGATAGTAACCTTGATTTTCAGAGATTGTATTTCCAGAGTTCACTGCATTGTTGGCATAGGTGTTTGAGAAGCCTCCTTTCTTTTTATACTTGAAGTTGGCTGGATAGCCATGTAGCTTGTAGCAATTGTCCTTCGTGTGGCCTTTCATTTTGCAGAAATCACAGTAGAGAGATGATCTGTCATAGTTGCTAGTCTTAGGTCTAAAATTACCAGTGTTATTATTTGAAATCTGCTAGTCATGTGAGCAACAGACTCACTCCCATGACCTTTGTTACTCAATAAAGCAATAGACTCACTAACTTCATGATTTAGACCTCCACTGAAACTTTGCATAGTTCTTCTCTGACTCAACATTCACTATCATAGCATAAGCTTGATTTACTGTGGGTAAAGGTACGGTCATCAGAACTTGACTTTTAGCATGATCAAATGATTCATTTAATCCCATCAAAAATTGCCACAACCTCTGTTGATGTAAGTGTTCACTATACTTCTTCGATTCAGGACAAGGACAGCAAGGCGGAGGAATTAAAGCTTGAAACTCATCCCACAATTCTCTGAGTTTAGAGAAATACACTGAAACTGAAGCAGTTCCCTGGGTAAGTGAAGCAATTTCTTTGTGCAGAAAAAAGGCTCTAGAAGCATTAACCTTATCAAACCTTTCCCTGAGATCTTCCCACACCTTGTGAGAATCTGAACCATAGATGACTCTGCTAATCAAGTCTTTAGATACAGTGTTCATGATCCAGGCCAATACTATAGCATTGCATCTTTCCCATGTCTCATGCAACCTAGAATCAAACATATCTTTTCTACAAGTACCTAGAACAAAGCCTAGCTTATTTTTTCCTTGGAGTACTATTTTCATTGATTTACTCCATAGAGAATAGTTTTCAGAACCTTGACGTTGAACAGAAACAAGTACCGAACCTTGGGTATAAGATGCATGAATGTATAATGGATGATTATGATGAATTTGATCAAAAAATTGGGCATTCTGAGTACTTTGAGTTTGAGTGTTGACTGGTACACTTGAAGCTCCTTCACCATCCATTGTTCTCAAATGTGTGTTTGGATTATGAAATCGATACTGAATTTCACAAAATCAAAGAGATTCCAGAGAAATTTTTCACTGAATCTTATAGACATGCAGTAATTGCAAGGAAATTTGCACAGAATTTGGTTTAACTGTGCTTGATTTAGAACCCTAACTTCAACCAAACAAATACTGATGCAGAAATTTGCACAGAATTAGAATTTGGTTTTACTGTGCTCGATTTAGAACCCTAACTTCAACCAAACAAATACTGATGCAGAATCCTCTACTTTCCCCCCTTTAGCTGTTGTGTACACTCCACCGAACCTGGCTTTGATACCATGTTAAGCTTCTTCAGCTATGGTGAAAAACATAGAGAAAAACAGTAATGAAGAAGCTAGGATGAGCAGAGAAAGGAAAGGGAAGCTTCTAGAATGAGACCTGAAAAATTATTTCAACTAACTACCAAAGTAACAGTGTACATGTTATTTGTACTACTCTCAGAGTCTTAGCTGGCACTCACTAACTAACTACTCTACTTAGTGGCTCCACTAATCATTTCCAGCTCATAACTACCTTCTAACTACAAATAATGACAATTTCTTAAGTTATTCCGCAGCTGTTTCCACATCTTTCTACAGAATTACAGGGCAGAGCTACATGTTCTGATGTTCAGTACGAAAAAGATGATTCTTTTTTTTGTATAGATAAATTGGTGAATTTCTTTAATATAAGGAAGTTTCTAGCGTACAGGGAAACGTGGCTGAAAATTTCCTTTGAGTTGCAAGTTCTAATCTAAGGTGATGCATTCTTGCAAGTTTGCATCCCTATTAAGATTCATGGTTTTGCAATATGGTAATCAAGATAATGCTGGAAAAGGATGTTTTAGGTGCTTAACTATAGGAGGTCAATTGAAAAGGCAATTCTTTTATGTAGAGTAATTGTTGAACTCAAATTTTGCTTTAGGTTGAGCTTCCAATCTAAGGTGTTGCATTGTTGCGGTTTTCGAATCACTATTAGAATTCCTGAATTTCTGCTGCTTGGCAATGGCTACATCATGTTTGTCTGTATGCTAGTTGTTTTCGGTGGGTTTGGAGTCCAGTTGAAATTGCCACATTGTGTGTTAGTTTGTTCGTCATGGCATGTAAATGCACAAAAGTTTGCATCATTTTTAGTGTAAGGAAATCCAATCTATATTTTTGTGTGGAGTTGGAAGCCCGTCCCTTGGTGCATTCAAACTATGGAACGGTACTATTTTGCATAAAGGAGGGAGAGTTGATATAGAAAGGGATAGGTAAGATCCCATGTACCTTGTTCAAGTTGTGAATCTTATTCATTAGATTTGAGTTCATTGTTGTTTGGGTCGGGGTGGGAGACTAGCCTCATTTCTTCCAACTAGGCAAGAGGGTCACCTTTCTTATTCTTTTCTCATTATAGTTTGTGGGATGTTAAGCTGAGGACATTTGAAGATGTAATTGATAGCTGCTACAGGATACATGCAATATGGTAATCGCGTTACTTCTAGGAATGTGGGTGTTTAACTGGAGAAATCACAATATTTCTATTGGGTTGTCAAGAATGAAATAATTCAAATGTGGAAAACAGGTATAGTATCTGTGTACTAGGTAATATAACACGTGTACAAATGTTTTATGGATTTGGGTTAGGTAGTGATGACAAGACTTGGGTTAAGGTGGAACTGGACTAGAGTACGGTTGTTTCCTCCTCACACCTAGTTCTCTTGTCTACTTGTAGTGATGTTTTAATGAATAGGTGTTTTCCCTTTCGTCTTGACCATGCCTAATGTTGTCAAGAAATCTGCACATATCTTTCTCTTTTACAGCTTGCAGCATATTTATGCCTCTCCTAGTAATTTTGCTCAAGAAGGGGAGCCTTGGAGTAACTGGTAAAGTTGTTGCCATGTGACCATGAAGTCACGGGTTCAAGTCTTGGAAACAGCCTCTGGCAGAAATGCAAAGTAAGGCTGCGTACAATACACCCTTGTGGTGGGACCCTTCCCCGGACACTGCGCATAGCGGTAGCTTTAGTGCACCGGGCTGCACTAGTAATTTTGCTCAAGTTAATATTGCTGTTTAAGTATCTTTGATTTAATCTGTATTTATCTATTCCTTTCCAGATAAAACTTACATACAGTCTGATGTATGAATGTTGTATCACTCCAAACACGCTACTAGTTGTCTGCAAATATTGGATCTTGTGATAATTATAATGTTAACAGAGGAGGGTGGCCTGACAGAACTATTACACAACAGTTTTGAGGCATCATGTCGAAGATGTTGATGTCTGAGATTTGAAAATGTCTCAGCTGTCATTTGTAGAATTAAGAGGGTGTGAATGCTGAGTTGTGTTGCTCTACCCATTATAATACCTTTAGTTTATATTGCAGATTCAACAAGTTTTGAGCACTCATTCACCGTGATTGATAATGGTGGCCGGGTTTTTGCAATGAGGCATGGCAGGAAGGTGCCCAAACTGAACAGACCTCCTGATCAGCGTCGTGCACTGCTGAGAGGTCTGACAACTCAGCTCCTCAAGCATGGGCGTATAAAGACCACTAAAGCGAGGGCAAGGGCAGTTAGAAAATATGCTGACAAAATGATCACAATGGCGAAGGATGGCTCTCTTCATAAGAGAAGGCAAGCTCTTGGATTCATCTATGAGAAGCAAATAGTGCACGCATTGTTTGCTGAAGTCCCCGAAAGATATGGGGAGAGAAACGGAGGATACACTAGGATAATCAGAACTCTACCAAGGCGAGGGGACAATGCACCAATGGCGTACATCGAGCTTGTCTAGTAACTAAATATTCATTTTGGATGTTCTTTTTTGTTGGTTCTGAATCCTGATATGAACTGGGAGATTTTGTTAATTCCATCAAATTTTCTTGTCCCCATTGCCCTTCAATTTTAATTTGCAGTTCTACTCTTATGTATTTGGTTTGTCACCTTTGATCTGATTCAAGCATTTGGTTGTTGAGACTGCATACTGTATAGAACTCGACCAACAAATACGTGAAATCTTGTCTATGTTGTTTCCTTAGCTCTTTTATGGCCATTTCTCCACAGGCATCTTGTTGAGCTTCATACTTCATGTAACATCTTGCGATTTAGTCTCTGTGTTAACACAATTTTAACTGGTAACGCATAAGAATAACTGCTCAGCGCATTTTAACTTTCTTTTTCGCTTATATAGTTCAAGACGAAAAAGGGTAGTTCGGGGAAACTAGGGTAGAAAGTGTATAGTAGTAGATGAAAAAATTACAACTATCAAATGTCGTGATGGAGTGGTAAATATTTCTTCAACGCTTAATTAGAGGTCTCAAGTTCGGGTCTTGTGTATGGGGTCGGCACTTCACTCATAAAATGGGACATTCGGCGCGAATCCAAATTAGTCAAAACCCAAATGAAAAAATTAAGCGAGTCAAAAATGACAGAATCAAAAGTTAGAGGGGCGGAGGAAAACAGTAGAGTGGAATTGGGGGTACCAAAAGTTCACTTATCCATTCAGAAAAAACCCCACCATAACTCATTTGGAACATAACCAGATACAAAGAACTCAAATTTACGAGGATATGGCTTCTGTAAGCACTTCCACATGGAACATGTCTTGCCTGAAATCTGCACTCCCTTCAATTCAACCAATTTTCAACTCTTGTTCACTTCGAGTCTCTTGTGGGTCTTCTCCACCTCGTCTCAGGATTTGCAAAACCAAGTCTAGTACAAGAATTGTTCAGTCCTTTGTGGGTCTTGCTCCTCTCCATCCACTCTTGTCCCTTTCTTCCCAAGGTATAATGTTTGTGTAAAAATATGTATTTCAAGATTTTAAGACCACCATTGTACCTTTTACTCCAATGGGTATTACTTAGTATGAATTATGAGTAATTACATTGATGTTGCTTGTCTGTGTTGTGCGAATGTGATCCCTATGGTATATGGATGAACAAAAGTTTGCATCTTTTAGTGTAAGGAAACCCAACTTGTTGCGTAGGGAATCTCCTCTGTTGTATTCGAGCTATTGATAGGTAATTCTGAATGACGGAAGGGGAGCCTTGGTGTAACTGGTAATAAAGTTCGAGCTGTGAAAATAGCCTCTTTCAAAAATGCAGGGGAAGGCTGTCGTACAATAGACCTTTTGGTCCGGCCCTTCCCTAAAGCTTAGTGCTTTGGCCTGCCACTGTTATAAGCACAAATACCTGATCTGGGATAACCCGTCTGCTGAACACATAGATAGGCGTGTAGCTCTGCAGCTAGTGGAGTCGTGGGAATCCTATGTATAGTGGTTCTTATCACTGTATAATAGAGAACTCTTGAATCTTGATCAGCTCCTATATACAGTTCAGCTGGTATTGCATTTCTACTGCTAGAGTTAAGTAAGGTAGTGGAAAGGGGGATGGTTTGGAAATTTTGACTGGAGAAGTCCAATTATTTTTCCTTCTCAAGATAGAACAAAAAGTTACTAGTTTTCTTTGGATTGTCAAGAATGATATAATCCAAATATGGAATCCATCATGTATGACATACATGGGACTAAGTAGTTGTCCATTGACATGGATGTTATTATGGATTTTGGGTCAGGTGGGATCATGAAACCTGGTTTATGATGGAACTGAAACAGATTAATGGTGTCTCCTCTTCACACCCAGTCTCTTGTATCGGTACTTTTAGTTTTTCTAGGGTGAAAATGTTCTATATATCTATGCATTATATAGTTTTCTAGATCGTGTCCTATGATGCCCAAGAGTGTGAACATCGTTCCCCGTCAGCCTGCAGCACATGATATAGCTCTTGATTTGTGAACCTCCTTCTAGTGTTGATGCCAAATTTGCTGTTTTATGTTCTTTGATCAAATTCGCATAGAGTTTTGAGCACTCATTATGTTTGATCACGGTGATCAAATTTGCATGTGATACGGTATTGCTCTACCATAAGCACACCTTTAATTTACATTGCAGATTCAAGAAGTTTTGAGCATTCATTCACCGTGATCGATAATGGTGGCCGAGTTTTTGCCATGAGACATGGCAGGAAGGTGCCCAAACTGAATAGACCTCCTGATCAGCGTCGGGCACTTCTGAGAGGTCTGACAACTCAGCTCCTCAAGCATGGGCGTATAAAGACCACTAAAGCGAGGGCGAGGGCAGTGAGAAAATATGCTGACAAAATGATCACATTGGCAAAGGATGGCTCTCTTCACAAGAGAAGGCAAGCGCTCGGATTCATCTATGAGAAGCAGATAGTGCATGCATTGTTTGCTGAAGTCCCCGAAAGATATGGGGAGAGGAATGGAGGATACACTAGGATAATAAGAACTCTACCAAGGCGAGGGGACAATGCACCTATGGCGTACATCGAGCTTGTTTAGCAACTGAATATTCATTTTCCAGGTTCTTTTTTGTTGGTTCTGAATTCTGATGTGATCTTAGAGATTGTGTTAGTTCACCTATTATTCCATCCCAATTTCCTGTATGTTGTTCATTTTTAATTTGCAATATTACTCTGGTTATTTGGTTGGTCACCTTTGATCTGTTTCAAGCATTTCGTTTTTGACCACTGCATATTAATATCAAATATAGTTGTTTTCATGGAAATTGCGGCAATTGAACATGATAGTGTAACAACTTTCCTACACTAACTAACAAAATGCATGAATGGAAGGACTAGGGCGGGCTTGGATTGAGGGAAAAGCCACTAGAGCCACCCGTCTAAGCCAAGGTTGGATAAGTTAGCCGATATTGCAAGATGAAACCGAGTGTTATAACATTTAGTACTGCTTATGAAACAAAAATAAGCTGAAAGTCTGCATCTACTCTTGAAGTGAAGGAACATCTGCCTGAGAGAAGAGTTGCATCAGTCGTGCTTACTGTCTTTTATAAAAGGAATTGGTATTTTCTGAAGAACCTTCTCATCCACTTGACTATACTGTTTCCTGAGTTCTTTTATAGCCATTTTTCCGTAGGCATTTACTTGATCTTCATACTTCTCATACAAACATGGCACCGTCAACATCATGACAAATACTGTCCAAACAATGAAAAATTGGTCTGTCTTGGTAAATCACGATGGACACAAAAGTTAGGCTTGTGCAGCCAACAGAAACAAAATGAGAGTGTATAGAGAACTTACTGAGGTATACAAGGGTCAACAAACTGAACCATCTTCCAACAATGGAAACAATCCACAAGCCAAAAATCGCCTGCAAATGAACATAATGATATAAGCTTGTTGAAGTTGAGAAGGACTTTGCGAGTAATAACAAAGCTCAGGGTGTGTGAAATTGGTACATAAAGAAACTTCTTCAAATCATCTCCGGATGCTACTTCCCGAAAGATACCAAATGCGCAGGTGCATTGATCCCTCAGTAAGAGGACAAATTGCATCCATGACTCTTCTGGCAATTCAATCTTTGGTAACTCTATAAAACGCCTGCCACAGAATACAAGTTGATCAAATAACACCTTCATCCGTAACCTGAGGTCTCAGGTTCGAGCCGGGAGTATGGAGTCTGCCTTTGTTAGGGAGCATTTAACAAGAACATTTTGCTAAGGGAAAGGAAGTGAACTCACTTGTTGACAAAGAAGGAGAGATTGGACCAAAAGAAGGAGATGGCCAATGAGACTATTAGAGAATGGCAAATGAAAGTGAGCAAATGATAACCAGTACATTCAAAGAGAAACCATATGACAGTGGCACAAGCAAACATTCCTCCTGAAATCTTCTTGTTCCTCCATAGTAAAATATCAGCAACTGATCCATTCAATTTCAGCACAAATTAATAATTATCAGTTACCTCAAGAATGATCGATAGTGTAGAGTGCAACAACAACATACCTAGTGTATTCCCACATAGTGGGGTCTGGGGAGGGTAATGTATACGCAATCCGTAACACTACCTCGGATGAAGTAGAGAGGTTGTTTCCGATAGACCCTCGACTCAGGACATATAACAGTATAACAAACAAAAAACCATAAAATCACACAACAAAATGGGACGACACACTGCTAGCTAATACAAGAAACAAAACAACTGCAAGATAATACTATAGACTATCTATTCGAAATCATAGACATTACCGAAACACCACGAACAAGAAACTCCAGACGTAGACAAAACACACTTCCCTACTGTTACAGACAGACAATGTAGAGTATTTAACGTATTAATGTTGCGTTGAGTTTCGTCCTTTTTACAATACTCGGAGCACATATGACCCTTTAAGTTTGCCAAAATCGAGCACTTTTAGTCCAACTGACGGAAATTCAAATGAAGAATTTGAGAAAACATACATCTGCCACCAACCTAAAGTAGAGTGAATTGGTTTGGACTTGTTGTTATTCTGGACTGGGCGCCTCATAAAATCATCATCATCTGTTGATGATGCAGAAGTAGAAGAATCATTGTGCTTAAAGGCTTTATGCTTATTCTCCACTGTTGATTCACTAACAATTTCCTCCACTGGATTGGACATTTTGATCAATTACCCTACAAATATCCAACTCAGATAAACAAAACAACAACAAGAGAAAAAGAACAAAGTTCAATTGACATGCATGAAAAAGATACGACACGTACTGTCAGATCATCTAAAAGATAGACGTGCATGAGGATCTAATTAGTACGAATTCGGTCCCGAATCTTGCTCGATTTTCTCCTTTAATTTTGATTTGATGTGTTTGTTGTGTCTGAAGAAGTGAGGATTAATGGAGTTAGATTTTCTTTCCTTTTTTTATTTCTCTATTTAGCTATTTTTTAGTCTGTTACTGAATTATTCAAAGAGTCCAACGAACTGAGAGTCAAAGGGGTACCTCAAATTGCACCATAACCATATGTTATCCATCTTTTCTGCATAATTCCAGGATTTATATTGTAATCGAGAAAAATAATTATATACTCTCAGGTCATCCAAGAATTATATACATACACGTAATATGTCTTATATTCCAGATTACAAATCTCACATTTAAAGTACTCTTATGTGAAGGTGCAAAATTTTATTTTACATGGATGGAGGAATTATTTAAGATTTAAGTTTTTCCAACTTAAATTAAAATCATGAAAAAATTATATCTGAATTAAACGCATGATTAAGTGGTAGAAGTTAATATCCAAATGCATACCATACACTTACTGGATAATTTTGGCTTTTAACGAGATATGTTTAATTACTTTGTTCTTCAGTAATCAGTAATATTGCGATAAAATAAATATTGTGGCTTGCATCTATTTATTGTGAAGTTCGCTAGTGAAGAATACCAAAAAAGAGCTCTACAACAAGGTCCCTGGTTCATTGCAGGTTCCTACCTTTCCGTGCGAATTTGGGAGCCCAATTTCGTACCAACAGAATCAAGAATTCAAAGTACTGCAATCTGGATTCATCTGCCCCATATGTCTAAAGAATTCTACAACTTGGGAATTTTGGAACGCATAGGAAAAATGCTTGGAACTCTGGTCAAAGTTGATGCATGCATATCCTCTACTTTAAGAGGACGTTATGCACGAGTATGTGTCCAGATCCCACTCGAGACGCCATTGCTAACATCAATACTCATAGGGGACCATCTCCAACAAATCCAATACGAAGGAGAGGGTTTCCTCTGCAAAGTTTGTAGCTGTCTTGGCCATATAGCTATAGGATGCAAAATCAAGCTACCGTTACCAGAAACTCAAAATAAACAGTCGCCGGAGAACCCAAAAGAATCAGACCAACGCATACAAGAATGGCAAACGACTATCTTCAAACGAGGGAAAAGTCGCAAGACAAACTACACTAGAAATCACATAACCAAGGCAGTTCCAGGTAAGTCTTATAACCCTCACGATGACCGGACCGAACCCTCAATGTCCACATCTGGAATCAGTGGAGGCGAAGAGGGCAAAGCACCACTTCAGATGCTTTCTCCAGGTCAGGGTCGGCCTAATTACCAAGCGGGCCAAAATGATAAATGGGCCAAAAATAATTATCCTCAACAGAATAACAAAGGGAAAGATTTGGTTAACCCAACTCCTAAGCCCACTTCTGAGGCCCAGTCCAAGGGAACCCGAAGTCCCAATAACCAGCATAAGGTTTCCTTGACTAATATTTCTTTAGGAACTAAAAAGGATAGTAATGCTAATCCCAATGTTGAGGTCTTATCACTTACCCAAAAAGTCTCCAAACCTAGAAATCCGGAACTCTCTTCTTCCTGCAATACTCCACCAATGGCTCCTAACCCAACCAAGCAAATCACTGCTAACAGTCAAATCAAAGATATTGAAATGACTGAGGAAGGAGACACTCAGGATATTATCTCCCCTATTCATCTTCCCTCTAACACTAATTACCAACACAACAACCATAACTCCATTCCTCTTCTCACGACTTTGGAGAAGAAAGATAATGAGGATTCCAACAAGCCTCCTCAACAAATCCAACCAGAACCTCATAACATACACCACTCTACCACTACCATTAAACCACCAACCAACATTTTGGCTGGAGATGGGCCTACTAGAACAAGTGGTACCTCTCAACTTGACCTGGGAAGGGTTTCATTTCTAAATCCTCATTCAGAATCCTTATTACCTAGCCCAGTTAATCATGGACGGGATAAATCAGAGGCTCAAATCATATGGTCAGAACATATGGATGACAGCCTTTATGAACCTAACCAATCAACCAAATCCAATCCCTCCAACTCCACACTTGATGAATGTAGAAATGATTGCCATGAGTCAGACTCTACCCTTCTTTCTTCCCAAAATAAGGGAACTGCTGGAACAAGGCCCTCTTTTTGTGAATGTATCTGGGGAGGGACAGATAGCCCTGACACCTCCAGGGCCTCCCCTGAATCCACCCTTAAACTGGGAAAGGGACCAAAAGCTGGAAGCACTAAGAGAAGAAAATATGGAACTAGAGGGAATACTACAAACTCTGAAAGTTCTAAAAATAGAAGCCATAACCCTAGAAAGGCCAGTCCATCTCATATTCGAAGAGGTAACAAGCGAGATTTCAATTCTCCTTATTCCCAAAGAGATCAACAAGCTGGACCTAGAGATAGTTCCCCCATGTCCAGCGACAGGTGCTTATTACAAGACCAAAATATCACCTCTATCCAAGAAGAGAAAAAGGCAAGACTCTGTAATGGGGAAGAGAAGGAGATCCTAATGAATATCCAGGAATGGGACATACCAACCATGACAATGATGAATTGCATCATTTGGAACACTAGGGGGGCCAACAATGCTGAATTCAAGAGGCATTGCAAAGCCATGATAGAGATGCACAAGCCTATTATCCTGGCACTCCTTGAAACCAGGATGGGGGATCATAACAAGCTTGTTGAGGACTTGGGATTCTTAAACAAAATTCAATATCCTGCTGTGAGGGGGGTCTGGTCATTATGTGGAATAATCATAATATCAGTATTAACGATATCAACATCTCCCCTCAATGTATCCATGTAACTATTTAGGTTAGCAACCCTCCTTCTTGTTGGTACTTCAGTGCTATCTATGCTAGTAACCACTTCCAAGATAGAAAAGTTTTTTGGAATCAACTTACAGACCTTTCTGATACCATTAATAATGACCTTCAAAAAGCCTGGTTGGTGGGTGGATACTCAATAAGATTCTATCTTCCTCTGAGAAATTTGGAGGAAACAGTTTTAATTCCAGCGGAGCATCCCACTTCTGGGACTACATCAACCAAAGTAATCTCATTGACTTAAGATTTAGAGGAAGCAAGTTTACATGGAAAAATAAAAGGTATAGGAATAGAAGCTCCCTTGTTCTTGAAAGACTAGATAGATGCTTTGCAAATCAGGCTTAGATTGATCTTTTCCCTGAAGCTTTTGTTACTCATCTCCCTAGGACTCATTCGGATCACTCCTCCTTACTGATTTGTCTCAAAAGAAACCTTTCAATCAGTGTCAAGCCTTTCAGAATGGAAACAATCTGGTGCTCTCAGCCTTCTTTTCCTGATATGGTTAGGCAATCTTTTGACTCTTCAACCTTAAATCTTACTCAAGCTCTAGCACACTTCCAAGAACAGATTACCAGATAGAATAGAGATGTTTTTGGAAACATCTTCCATAAAAAAGGAACCTTCTTGCTAGAATTGAGGGTATTCATAGATCTAGAGCTTACCCGCATAGCCTTTTCCTCCAAGAACTAGAGCACACTTTGGTTAGGGATTATAGCTTAATCCTTCAACAAGAACTAGAGCACACCTTGCTGAAGGAGACTGCAATACCAGATTATTGCACATCTCTACTCTAAATAGGAGAAGAAGGAATAGAATCAATTCTCTTTGGGATGATTCTGGGAATTGGAACTACTCTGAAGAGGATATTAAGAATTCTATCTTCCAATACTACAACAATCTTTATTCTACTGAGTATCATGCTGCTCCTTTGGGTTTCCAACTAAACCCATCCTCTAGAGGATCCATCTGCAAGGAGGACCACTCCAGACTTGAGGCCATTACTGAGATTAAATCTGTTGTTTTTTCCTTTAAGCCTGACAAAGCTCCTGGCCCTGATGGTATCCATCCCCTACTTTATCAAAGGTACTGGGATATCATTGGCCCAGCTGTTGTCAATTTTTACAGACAAACCTTTCATGAAGCCACTATGGAGGAGGCTGTGAACAACACCTACCTTTGTTTAATCCCTAAGTGTAGGAATGCCATTAACCTCAGGAACTCCAGACCTATTGGGTTGTGTAATACTCAGTATAAGATCATTACCAAAATTATAGCTCATTATTTGAAGCAACATCTCCCTACTCTGATCAGTCATACTCAATTTAGCTTCCTGTCCAATAGACGTGCTGCTGATAATGCTACCATTGTACAGGAATACATCACCAACTTTGCTAAAATGAGAGGGAAAAAAGCCAACATGATCTTAAAAATTGATCTTGAAAAGGCTTTTGACAGAATTGAATGGTCCTTCATCAGTCAAGCTTTATTCTTTTTCAATATCCCTGACAAAATGATTAAGCTCATTATGTCTTGCATCTCCACTTCCAGCATCTCCATACTTATCAATGGGGGTAGGACTAACTTTTTCAAGCCTACAAGAGGGATTAGGCCAGGGGACCCGCTCTCACCCTACCTTTTCATCATGTGCATGGAGCTGCTCTCTAGAAGGATTGATTATGAGGTGGATACTCTTAACTGGACTCCCATCTCTATTAGCAAGAAAGGCCCCAGAATCTCTCATCTCTTCTTTGCTGATGATCTTACCCTTTTTGCTAGAGCTGATGGAAAAAATTGTCATACTATGAAAAATACCCTAAACAGTTTCAGTCAACATTCAGGTCAAAAGATCAATATCTCCAAATCCAAGATCATTTTTTCTAATAATTGCAACCATGATGAGAGGCTGCTCCTGGCTCAAAACCTCAAAATCAAGCCTTCACAAGACTTTGGTGGGTATCTAGGTTTTCCTATTTTCCACCAAAAGCCACTCATTAGGGATTACAACTTCATCCTTGACAATCTTAGGCAGAAGCCCAGTGGCTGGAAAGCTACATTACTCAATATGGCAGGAAGAACTATTCTTGCTAAGACTTCTTTAGGAAGCATCCCTAACCATATCATGCAATTTATTCAACTTCCTAGACAAATTCTTAAGGCCATTGACAAGATCCTAAGAGACTTTATCTGGGGTTCCACCTCTAACAAGAGGAAACTGCTTTTAATTTCTTAGGATACAGTCACTAGACCAAAAATTGAGGGGGGGTTTCGGCATCCAAAAAGCTAAGTTTAAGAACAAGGCTTTGCTCATGAGTCTAGCTTAGAGGTTTACTCATCAACCAACAACTCTTTGGACTAGGGTCTTAACCAACAAATACTACTCCATTGGAACCATTCAACCTACATCAGGATCTAGGGCCTGGATCAGTCTAGCAAAGGCTTGGCAGACTTGCACTGAAGCAAGCACCTGAAGTGTGAAGGATGGTCATCATATTAGATTCTGGCTGGACAGATGGCTACCAAATAACACTCCCCTTAGGAATACCATTCAAGGCCCCCTTAATAAAAATGATGAAGATCTCAAACTTGCTGAGGTCTGGACCAACTCATCTTGGAATTTTGACAATCTTTCCATTAACCTTTCCTTCGAGACCAAGCAGCTCATTGTTAACACTTTTTCCCCAATACCAAAAGGCCTATAGACAATCCTCTTTGGAAACTTACTGGTAGTGGGAAATTCTCTACTGCTAGTAACTACAATCATGTTTCTCGGTTGGAAAAACATACTCAACAGGGCAATACTTGGTCTGGTTCTAGAAGATCCATATCCCCAATAAAATTAAGTTTTTCCTTTGGAAATTCTTTCATAACAAACTTCCTTCCAACTCTCATCTCTCAAAAATAGGAATCTTCAGCAGCAAATTTTGTAAAATATGTCCCTAGGAAGAGGAGAACTTAAATCATATCTTCTTTGATTGTATCAACGCTAAGCAGCTTTGGAGAGATCTCAATGCCAAAGCCACTCAACCCTCTAAGCTTAAGCCCACTGACTTTTCTTCTTTGAACTACCTTACTAATTGGAAGAATGTTCGAAACCAGAAGTTTGACAAACTTCTTCTTTGGGCGGAAATACTTCCCCTTATTGTTTATGGACAATTTGGACAACTAGAAATACTAACAACTTCACTGGCCAAATATATAATGCTTCGTTCAAAGACACATATACACAAGCTGTTAAGTTCTCCCACATACACTCTGATGGTAGGCTCCCTCATACCTTAACCACTATCAACATCAATTGGATCCCTCCAAAACACGGAACCTTTAAGTTGAACATTGATGGGTCTTGCTTAGGTAATCCTGGGAAGGGGGCTATTGGTGGGGTAATTCGAAACCACAAAGGTGACTGGCTGCTAGGATATTCAAAAAGCTTTCTTATTGGAACCAACAATCTTATGAAATTACTTGCTTTGAATGAAGGACTAAAAATCATTGAAAGTCATCAATTAATACCTACTCAAATCAACACGGACTCCCAGGAAATAATAAGGATGCTTAAAGAAAATCATGATATCTATGATGGTATTCTTCATGATTGCAGGTACAGGTTAAGAAGGTTGGGGATTCCAGTCATACACCACTGCTTTAGGGAAGCCAATATGGTGGCTGATTCACTAGCAAAAATGGGAGCAAACTCAACGTTTTTTGATGAAGCAAGAATTTTTGAAGTTCCTCCAGTGTGTGTCCGTAACGCTCTATGGACAGACACAATAGGAACTACTGTTCAAAGAAGTGTTAGATCTAGTTCTAATGGTAGGGTAGATCGCACTTATCAAGTGTTTCAAATCAACCCTGGTTGATAAACTGAAAACATGTAACTGTATTAGTGGGCTCTTTTTAATTTCTATGAAACTTTCATTATTACAAAAAAAAAAAAAAAAAAAGAAACGTGGCGAAATATGGCGAACGTATACATAAGACTAAAATTCAATAGTCTTTTTCTTTTTGCATTATAAGTTATAGTTACATTACCCCGATTACATAAATAGATTTAATAATAAAAAAATAAAGTAGAAATATCTAAGCTCCATTTAATAGTAAGGGGTGGAAGAGTAGGATTCATCTAAACCCTTTTCGACGACAGAAAATTACTATATATATATATATATATATAGTAGATGATGACCTGATGTTAATGAAAATCTTGTTTCCGCCATAGCTGTCTTCTCATTACATAAATAAAAATAAATTGAAAAATAGTATCCAAGATCAACTCTATTTGATCACAACTTCCTCAGTGATAGATACACACCATGTCCAGGCTCAATGACCAAATTCAAAGCTGGAGAATGAACATACTTTGATGAAATAGTGAAAGAAAATTTGGTCAAAATTAAAGAAATGAGTATTTTAAGTTCCACCATAGCCAAATTTTGTCCCAAACACACCCTTGGTCCAACCCCAAAAGGCATGTACACCTGTGGAAATTTACATGCACCTCTAATTCCATTTGCAAATCTTTCTGGATTAAACTTGTAAGAATCTGTTCCCCATATTTTTGGATCAGTGTGTAAAGTTGTAACCAATGTCCAAATATTGACACTTTTAGGAACATTAATTTCACCAAATTTCATGTCTTTTACTGCTTCTCTTGATATCACTGCTACTGGTGGATAAAGACGCAATGATTCGTTAATCACCATCGTTAACTGCAAATCAAGACATCATAGGACTTATTAACATGTGTTAATCAATAGTTAAGAAACTCACTAGCTTATATGAAAAGAATAACAATGGATTACAATTAAGTTTTAATTTATTTGATGATCATATGTGAAATTTGTTGTATTTTTTTCGAGTACAAAAATCTGTATTTTAACAATATGAACTTCCACACTAAGTTCAAGAACTACAAAGAAGTTCGAACAGCTTCATTACACAAGTTCAAACGATATATGGACTATCAAAATGAAGTTTCTACTATTTTCTGAAAAAAACAGTAAAAAAATAAGTCAAAAAAAGTAGAAAGGCGGAAAGTATTGAATCAAGTCCCGAATTTACAAAACGGTGTGTCCTTAAAAATTTGCTCTCCTCAATTACCCGAGGTTAATCATTAATGGAATATTCCCTCTCACGATAAAATGATTCACTTTAGAAAATAGTGGTACCTCAAATTTTCTGAACTACGAACTCACTCAAAAGTTTGGAGATCGCACTAGAGTTTTTAGAAGAAGAAAAAGATATTTTTCAACTCAAAATTTGTCTCTCTACATGAGGAACTTTATTTTGTTGTTTTTCAAAAAAAGTATGTGGTGCAGTAGATGAGGTTGCTCCTCCCTTAATTAAAGGTTTCGGGTTAGAGCCGTGGGTATGAAAAAATCCTTAGTAGGGAGCGCTTCCACCTGAATGGGTCCCTACGCAGCGCGAATCTGAATTAGTCGGACTCCAATGCGGGTACCGAACACCGAATGGAAAACAAAAAAAAAACCTTGTGAATACAGAGTTAAAACTTTATTTGATTGTTTGTATGCTAGTTTAAACATGTGCTTGAAGTCTTTGTTGTAAAATACAGATTTTATTAAACCCGAAAAACGACAAAATCAACTCGTACATATATACCTGTTTCATCTGTCGAATCATGTCAGCATCAGGAGCCTCATGACCCTTACAAATCTGCATTACCTCATCACGAACATGCTGTTGCCAAATTGGATTTGCAGCCAAAAGCATGAGGCACCAAGTTGCAGCAACAGCAGTGGTCTCATAACCAGCCAAGTAAATGTTTTTGCAGTTATCAACTATGAATGTATCAATTGCATTTTGAGTAGTCATTTCTATTGTAGCTCCTTCAAGAACCATTTGTAGTAAATCTTTATTTTCACTTGTAGCAGATGCTTCTTCTCTTCTTTTTTCCTTGACTATTTTCAAGATCAATGCTTTGATTTCCTTCTCTAACCCCCATATCTCCCTGTTGTTCTTGCTAGGAATATATCTGTTGCATCCAACAAAGCAAAACAGGTTGAGTACTGTCAAAACTACTCCGGCATTTCATATTATTTGGCCTCGATACGTTATTTCAATTTACTTGTCCAATCCATGAAATCAAGTTATTGGCTTGCACTTGACACACCCCTTAAGACGTCAATGATTGAAGGTGTATTTTTACCTTTTTACCCTTACATCCTAATAACTGAGCAATAACGATGTAGTAGAAACCAAAAACCAATTTATTTTGTAAAATTGCATTCGTTAAACAGAAACGACTTTGGAGTTGTACTGAAAGAGAAAAAAGGGGTCATTTACCTTTAATGGTTTTGGAATTCAACAATCCTATTTTTAAAATTTTAAAAAGTGTGATGCTTAACAGGGGTAAAATTGAAAAAAAAAGTTCTAAAATAGTTTCGATTTTATAAAGACAAGTAAGTTGGAACAAACAAATATAGAAAGTTGGCCAAGTAATTGAAATGGAGGGAATATTATGTTTTCCATTTCTACCCTTATTAAAGAACTATATAAAGTAAAAGTAAAGTATCAATAATAAGATTAGTTAAGTAAAATACACCTCTAATTAAAGTTTTGTTAAAAGGTTTGTCAAGTGAACAAGGGCCGAGGGAGTACTCATTAGTCCGTATATACTAAAAATTACACAAATACACAACTTATGTTTTCAATATTACAAAAAATCTCAACTCCCTAAACATATTACAAAAATCCCAACATATACACAGAATGTTATGTATATGTTGGTTATGTTATGTTTATTAATAGAGAGAGAGAGTAAAGTAATTAAAAAAGTGGGAGAGAGTGTAATTACTTCCAAAAGTGTTGGTATTTATGTTATTTATACTATTTTTTAACATCGTTATTAGAGTGAGCAAAATCAGTTCCTAAAAACATAATCTGTCCAACGCGTAGTTAGGACCAGTGGCGGATCTACACTTAAGTTAGGGGTTCATCCAAATCTCCTTTGACGGAAAATTATGTTATATATACATGATTAAAATTATTTTTTATGTATATATATAAAAGATGTTGAACCCCTTCGATTAATTTTTATATTCACTTATGAATCTTTTAGTGAAAATCTTGGCTCTGTCACTTGTCACTGGTTAGGACGAGTAAGTGATTCACTCATTTGTTAGTTCATCTCATTGTAGGTCAACCCATTCAACTAATCTAAAAGTTGAATTGGTACATAGTTCAAATTGATCCACGAGAAATTTATCAATATATTTTAAAAATAACATTTTCTCCCCATACGACTTATATCGGAACGAAAAGTTCAACTAAACACAAATTAAAATAATTTTGCATTTTCTTTCGAGATGTACCTCGCACCGGGAATTCCGGTAGAGAGGACAGTTTTGGAAGAAGCCTGCTGAAGAGCTCTAAGCTTAAAAAAGATTTTTTTTCCTTTGGAAAAATTGCTTCCAAAACATGCTTTAGAAATAACATCTCCAGAAAAGCTTCTCATGTATGGATCAATTTTGATATCAGCAATTCCACCTTCAGCTTCGATTTGATCATTCCATGAACTCAACAATGTTAATGCAGAATCTTGTACTAAATTTATCATACCCTGGACACACACCACAAAAAAATATATATATATATCAATAACTTTGTCAAGAAATATAGAGTAGTCATTAAGTCATCTGCTACAACATGTTAAATTACACTCTTATGCTATTAGTGCATATACTAAAAACAATATATAGTGCTCGAGATATGGATAGAGCTACAGGTTCAGTAGTAGCTTTGAGTCAAACCTTGTACTTTTGGTGTTAAAAATTCACTTGATATGTATAAATAATTTATTCAGAATCAAGTAAAGTGTCGTAAACGCAAAAGTATTTTACCTTGACTTTTTCCATATACAACTCAGGAGCAAGAATTTTTCTTTGATGAGCCCAAAAAGGTCCATTTGAAGTTAAAATCCCATTGCCTAGCAAAGAGCCCCTCTCTCTTGCTTGATATGTGGGCTTACCCAAATCCAAGGATGTGCAAGTAGTGATCTCTCTCACCATTTCTGGTTGTGTCACATGCACAATTTGTGTGTTGCCAAGAGAAAACATGAATACATCACCTGTTTATTGCTCATCAACACAAACAAAACAAAAAAGAAAAAAAAAAGTCTTGATTAAAGAACAATAATTCTTGAAATTGCAGAGAAACCAAGAAGGTTTGTTGTGTGTTTACGCGAAATAAGGTTGATTACTTAATTAGCTAGTAAATAAAAGTCCGCTCTCTCTAAGAAAACAACTTTTAAATAAAATAATGTCACTCATAATAATTCTTACCCCATCGTGTGTCACTTTACATGTTGTAGCATCGTGTAACCCATTTTTTTTTTAAAGATTACAAATGTCACGTTTTAAGAATTCTCCAATAGGATTGAATCTAATCTAAGATGAATGTTTGGTTGCGTTATGAAAGAAAGACATGTATATGTGATATTAGATATTGGCTCGTGCTAGTTATATATGAAATGAACTAAAGATATATTTTACTACTTGCTTAGCACAAAAAAAAAAAAAAAAGTCAGACCCGCACGTAAGAGGTTGTTGAAGACATAATTTTAACAAATAACAAAATTTTAACATACCATATTTTCTCTGCCATTGATCAAAGAAGGGAAGAAGAGTTGCTCCACAGTTATGGGAGTCTATAAAATCTCCATTATTTGAAACAATTTTTGCAGCAGCTTCACGTGATTTTTTCATCTCTAAAATGTTACCAAGAAGAAATTTTGGGTGTGGACCAATTATACCCTGCTTTCTAAGAGCTAATTGAAGCTTTCTTGGTTTTGTTATTAGTGAATTATAAAGATGAAAAAATAAACCTAGTACACACACTAAGGCTATTGATGATAACAACATTTTGGCTATGGCTTAATTAGTTTTCTTGTTTTTTGTTGTTGTTTTTGTGGTGTTTCAGAGGATTATATATAGGCTGGTTGTATGCTATATTTTTGGTCAGATATCTTTTTATATACTCGCTCCTCTGTCCTTCACTTGTCCATTATCGATTTTTTGGTATTTTTGGTCAGATATCTTTTTATATGCTCACTCCTCTGTCCTTCACTTGTCCACTATCGATTTTTTGGCACACGTTGTTATATAGCATGGTTGTTTATTATATTTTTGGTCAGATATCTTTTTATATATTCGCTCCTCCGTCTATCTTTTCTTGTCCACTATCGATTTTTTGGTACATGATGTTATATAGGCTGGTTGTTTGCTATATTTTGGTCATATCTTTTTATATGTTCCCTCCCTCCGTCCATTTTTACTTATCCAATATGTCACACAATGTTATAAAGTAGGTTGTTTGCTATATTTTTGGTAAGATATCTTTTTATATACTCCTCCATCCATCTTTACTTGTCTGCTATCGATTTGGCACACAATACATAATGCAACTTAAGAAATATTAAATAACTCATTAAATAATAACTATAGTTAATAAGTAAGAGTAAAATAAACACAACTATAAATTATTTATTAATTTTTCAAATAAAAATATTGTTTTAGTAACATGAAAAAGATGGACTCTGAGTAGAAATTAAAGGTTGGAAAGAGAAAAATATATGTTTCAGTTGCCAAACCCCATAGACTAGGGAAAAATAGTTAGTGCCACTGCTAAGTCAAAATAGAAATTTAAGATATAAATATGGATGATTTTGAAAGGTGAATTAGATAGAAAAACGAAGAAATAATTTAGGACTTATATGCAGAGTCGGGATTTAAATTTTATAGGTTGTTTTAAAGTTTGAAATTTCATCCACTTCAAATGTTAATACTTGAATTTTAAATTTCATGAATTTTATAACACAAATATATTATCTGAGCAAAAGTTATTGAATTTAGCCGTACTAAAGGTGTGCTTGGAAATAAGGAAAACATTATTCCAAAAATATTTTGCTTTCAAGATCGTTAAATATTGATAAAACTAGTCCTCTACCTTTTTTTATATATTACTTGCTTAATTTCCAATTAATTACCACTAGAAGTTACCTAATTCAATTTCTATTGTCTATAATGATTATGATCACTTTGAATGGAAATCAATGGTATATAACCTTTCTACACCTTATTGTGTAGAAAATCCCACATATTAGATAAATATGACTTTTATCTTAAGTCTTTTAGGTGAAATTAAATAAAGATTATTGGACATTCCCCACTTAGCCTGTCAATTTTGAATCAAGTTAGTTTTCCACTTAATTAACTTACACTGCATAGCGGTGCTCTTAAGCTTATATAATCAATATTGTTATGAACCTGTATTATTAGGACTTCAATTTTCAGTTAGTCAATCAAATATGCACTTAAATATAATTTAAGCTAAACCAATATGAGCTTATACAGAGTACTCAATTTTTTTTATTAGAATATTATGTGATTCACTAATAATATAAGTAATCGTTAATATATATATATATATATATATATATATATTTGGAAAAATATTGATCATAGAAAGACTTTCATATCAAACATATGATTTTGCTTAATTTCTTATGTAGACAAATATTCAAATAGTCTTGTTGGACTTGAGAATTTCGATATTTTGTTATCTTTTTTTTTACATTTCTTGACTTCTTTTCCCACATTTGTTGACTTATTATTGCAACTTCGAAGTACAAAAAATATAATTCTCCCAAATTATTGCATCCCCTCCATTTACAGAATTAATTATGCATGCGTTATAGCATTAAAACACAATTAGCCAATTAAGGTTGAACAGGTAGCAGATTGCATGGTCAGTAATTAGTCACTAAGTTGAACTAATCAATTGCCTTTTATTTTTGGTTAAAACATAAAATAAAATGTCAAAGTAGAGTAATAATTTGCAATATGGTGGGGTTTTATCTGAAGTGGAGTAGAAGGAAGAAGTTTATAAATATTAGTCCACCCATGTTTCTTTTTTTCTCATAATGTCCAGTACCCGCATTGGAGTTCGACTAATTTGGATTTGCGTCGCGTAGAGCCCCATTTGGGAGAAACGCTCCCTACCAAGGATTTTTTCATATCAAAGAGCTCGAATCTAAGACCTCTAATTAAGGAAGGAGCAGTCTCATCCAGTGCATCAGATGTTGGTATTAGTCCACCCATGTTGGTTATGAATATACTCATTCTTGAATAAGATGATCAGTATCTTTTAAAAAGTGGTGTTGTGGCAGAAAATTGGCCAAACAGAATAGTACTACAACTTCCTTTTGACTTGTGAAAGCTTATGTTTTCTTAATTTGAAACAAATGACTAAAACAAAACCACTAAAACCTTGACAACTACGAAGAATGTAAACTATGTTGTCCATTGGTGATCCTAGTAACTCTCAGAGATTTTTTGTGAGTGGGTGTGGGAAGGTTGTATTCGCGTTTTTTCTTGTCGTGTTGGTTTTTAATGTTTATTCTTTAAAATAAATATTTTTTTCAGGAGGACATAATTTATATTTAATATTTCATAAGTTATGTCTCATATCCTTAAAGAATCTATGTTTTGCTAGGTATATATTTAATTTTAAAGGGTAAAAAATTTTAAATCAACTCATTTAAAGGACGGAAATTAGAGACTAATTAATTTGAAGGGCATATCACGCTATTAAATTTATTTTTTTCCTCTAGATTCGTCATGTTGGTGGGGCTGGGTTGAGACGATCAAACTAATTATAGTTTGTTTAGGATAGGCGAACTCAAAATTTAAACTTTATACATTTAACTTTTACTATTTTTAATATTGAGTCTTAATGTATTTTTGAAATTATACAAATAGGACTGAACATGAAATAAATTTGGTTACCGAGTAGAACTATGAATTAATTTTGTTTAGATTACAAGTAGGACTAAACTTGTCTTCTCTCTAATTTTTCTATGACTCAGCATAAAAAATAGCACATTAATCCCGTAGTTATGGATGATTGAGACAGCTCGTAAATTAAATTACTTACAAATGCACAAAATTTTAACTGATTTAAATTTGTTAATACTTGCACAAACAAGTTAGTATAGTAGCGGCAAATTTAAGCAAAAAAAATCCAAATTAAAGTACGTAGCTTAGCTTCATGTTAAAGCTATTTGTCCAATATATAAACCTTACCTTGGCAATTCAATTTTATTCACCTAGTTAACACAAAAACCATAGCTCTTTAATTCTCTCTTCAAGTTAATTAATTTACTGTGTTTTTTTTTTTACCAACATGGCTCAACGAGACCAACAAACTGTAGATTATCCAAGCTTCAAACTCGTAATGGTGGTACTGGTAAAACAACTTTTGTCAAGAGGCATATCACTGGTGAATTCGAGAAAAAATATGAACCTACGATTGGTGTGGAGGTTCATCCGTTAGACTTCTTCACGAATTTTGGAAGAATTCGGTTTAACTGTTGGGATACAGCAGGACAAGAGAAGTTTGGAGGTCTTCGCGATGGTTACTACATTCATGGTCAATGTGCAATTATCATGTTTGATGTTACAGCGCGATTGACTTACAAGAATGTTCCTACATGGCATCGCGATCTTTCTAGGGTTTGCAACAACATCCCTATTGTTATTTGTGGAAACAAAGTTGATGTCAAGCATAGGCAGGTCACAGGATACTATGAGATATCAGCGAAGAGTAACTATAATTTTGAGAAGCCTTTTTTCTCCCTCGCTAGGGAGGCTAATCTTCACTTTGTGAAATCGCCTGCGCTTGCTCCACCAGAAGTACTTTTTGACTTAGCTACGCAGAAATTGCATGAACAAGAGCTTTTGAATGCCATGGTGATCTAGGCGACGATATAACCGGCTTTGAATAGAAAGGATTGATCGATATATAGCTGATCTGAACTGGAGCCAGGATTTTTTAGTTTCATCTTGCACTTTTTTTTTTTTTTTTTTGATATCCTAGTGTTTAGTCACTTAAGATTTGTTTGATGCTTCCTAGTATTATTGTAAGGTTGTGCATGGTTTATTAGGTTAGATGAAGTTTATGTTCGATCTGTTCTTGATCTAAGGGCATGTTTTAATTTTAGTAAATTTTCACATATAAATTTATAAAGTTTGAGATTTTGCTAGGTATGTCTTAGATTTTATATATTTTACAAAAAGTAAATTTTGATTTATCTACGTATAATAATTTTCTATACACAATATGATTTTCAATGGATGTAGTTATAAATCTCGTACCTCAAAGCTCCATATATCCACCCTTGTTTAATAACCTACATATTTGATAATTTCTGCTTAAAAGAAAGAATTTCCTTTAAAAAAAAAAAAAAATTGGGGATAAGGGAAGGGAAAATAAGAAAGTGATTAAAACGTGGGAAATCAAAATTTCACCAATAAGGTGAAAGTTCAGGTAACCAACTAAGCTCCTCAGATATAACTTGTGTCATTAAGTTTTTGTTTGGGATATAACCCATACCATAGTCATAAACATTTTTGTTTTCTTTTTTTAACTTAAACGCTTTATTGGGTAAAAAATAAAAATCAATGATTTTAAAAGGAAAAAATTAAAAATGAAAAAAAAACGTAAAATAACATTCCTTAGATAGAAAATTGCAAGTTATAGCAATACTTTTAACTTTGTAAGTTATAGCAAAAATCATTTATAAAACGAAAAAAAAAAAATATTTTCTTAATGATTAAAAATAAGAAAAAAAAATAATTTTAATATATGAAAAATATATTATACATACCCATAAAAGGGGATTACAGTTATGGCAGATATCAATCATCTCTTAATCTTCTCTGAAACGGTTTTGTTCCAAATTGATTAACCTAAAAACGGTTCTATGAATAAATTACCTTATCTTCTTGATTGAATGAAGTAAATAAACAAATTTACATTCTCTAATCTCTCCTCTAATTCCTCGTCTTCTTCTTCTCTACATCCTCTTCTCTATTTTCTTTATTAATGTTCATCAAGTACATATAGAATTCACAGATTATAATAATTAGATAACAAAAATTTGGTATATCCACTTTTGTAATTATGAATACTGAATGTGAGCATTTAGAAATTTCAGTTTCCAATTAGGAGTGAATAACTTTGTAATGCAATATACAAACTGCAAATCATTAGCAAGTCATTGGATTTGGTTAACTGATTTGAGGGCTCTAGGATTGGGAAAAAAGAAGAAGAAAATTTTACTTAGAGATGCAAAATTCGGGTCTTAATTATTCGATTTAAAGAAATAACAAAACTAGCAATAGTGTTTTAACATAACATATATAAACACAGTAAATACACCAGTCACATACAAAAAACATACAATTACCTTGTCGCGTATATACGGTATTTACAGCACATATAATTATGTGGTTACATGCATTTTGAATGTGTATGTTATTGTATATCTAGTGATACATTGAATATACAAATAACATACATTCGGCATACAATTATTCCACCACCGGCAATGAAAGAGACGAATGTTTGTTTGACGTATGTTAAGTGTATATCTTATGTATCACTATACATACACCTATATACATATAATAAATAACTACATACGACATTCAATTGTGCATATCACTATATGTTTGTGTATATGTCTTGTGCATGTTAATATATGTGAGAAATATTTCAAATAGGTAGGAAGATCAGAATATGTGTGTATGACATGTAATATATGTATGCATATATTTAGAATATAATTTGAAAGAATCGAAATGTTACTAATTGCAGAATCGAAAATATAATATTCATGTCAAATGTTACTAATTGCATAATTGAAAATACAATATTCATGTCAAATGTTACTAATTGCATAATCGAAAAATGTATAATTTGATGCAGTTAATAACAAATTTAATACCATCTGATGCAACTTAATTCATATCAATTTCATTCAACGATATAAAATGCTAAACAAATGTTAAAGTACCATAACATTATATAAATACTGCTTAAATACAAAAGCTAAACTTCGTTCTTACCAACAATCTTAGAAAAACATATAGTAATAACCAAATAATTAAACATCAAAAGTACAATATCTATGTCTATGTATGCCTCCACACTTGAATTTTTTTGTTTGAGTAATGGAATCTCATCCTCAAAATCGGAGTCCGACACTTGTTCATTAACCATATTCTTTTCCTTATAATTCATCTTATATTGAGGAATAACAACCTTTTTGTTGATATTTTTTTCAATATGCATGTTCAAATTTAGATTCTTCGATGGTTCATCAACAAACGGAACTTCAATTTTATCGGGCAAGCATTGATTTTGCTTCTTGTTGTAAGACCACTTTCAACAATCCTTTTTTTACACTTCGATAGAAGAGATGGAGTGAAACAATCTAAATCAAATGAATGCTAGTATTCTCGATTATTCTAGGACTTCTACGTGAAGGAGTAGAATCAAATTTGGGTTTAAACATGACAAATTTGGGGTTATGACTTATGAATATCTATCACAATGGAGAATAAAAAACCCCAAATAGATCAATTTTGGATTTTTATGCGAAGAAGATGAATATCGGAGCCACAATTTTTTGTCAAGAAAAATCTTGAGTACATTAATGGAGAACCGAGTTGTAAAAAAATTTTGAAGGTTGAATATGTGAATGGAGAAAGAAAAAAGTGTTTCTGAATTCTTTTTGGAGAATTAAAAAGCTTTTTATGTCATAATACACTTCTTCTTTCAATAAAGTTATCTGATAAAAGTGTGAAATCTTGTAAATAAAATATAATATATATTTACCATAATTATCAATATACTATTTAAGAAAAATATTGATTACAATTCTATAAATATGGAACTGATTTTAAACTATATAATTAAAAAATGAATTTTGAAAATACAATAAAAATAAAATATATTTTAATAAGTTGCTATAATTTGCAATGAAGTTGCTATTAATACAATTATCTAAAAGTATGGGATAATTTTCTCATTAAAAATCTCTTCCAAATAAAGGCGTTTGTGCAAATGACCCGTCTAATATAGGTATCAATATCTCTCGAAGTAATTTGGGCCCAACAAACAATTCAAATCAAGGGCCCATAACAATATAGTTGGAAAGCCCAAGTCCTATAAATCCATCAAAGCCCACGATAAATATGGACTATACTATGACTCGGGACTCATAAACAAGTTCTCTCTATTATATTCCTTCTAATTTTCATTTTGAAATGAAAAAAGAAAAAAAAGACAACAAAATAAATACATACGCGATGCATACACTAAAAGAAAATACAAGAGTGAATGTTGGGTGCGTATTAGTTCTACCTGTGGCATTTAGGAGTGATGATGTAAAATGTATCAGCATGCGTCTTGTGTCTGGATATGAGGTATTCAGTAAAATTTTATGTACTAATAGTATTAACTTGAGCAAACAAATAGAGTGTGTTCAGTGAAATTGTATGTATATTGATATAACTAGATTGAGCAAACTCATACAATAAAATTATCGAGATAGACTGATACAACTTCAAAATAATAGTTATGAATCATAATCTAACAAACTATAGCTGCCGATAATAATTAAACTTCAAAGCTCGCTACCAAAAAGTAGGAATCAAAGCAGACAATCGTTTTAGTTGACCAACAAAATTCATCGTTGATTCCATTTACCGATAGATTATCAATAAATTTATATTTAGCAACAACTTATAAAATTCATCGCTAATTCCATCTTTTTAAAGTAAAGATGATATGTACGAACACATTAATAAAAGTTTAACTAATATTCACTAATATATAGTATAATTAAGAGTTACAATTTATACTCTGTAACACCATAATGCCACTTTTTATCTATAATAACAAGTACTAATCCATTTCATTTTCAAAATATAAGAACTTTTTTATATGAAGGATTACTCATACATACTTTGGGTGATCTCATATATATTATTTTTACACTATGGTTTTATATAAAGTTAAAAAAGAATTAATAATTTATGAAGGTGGGGGGCTTTATTGCGATCCACACATTGTTGTCTCTGTCCAACGTGCATGGTCATATTATTTTCAAGTACACTGTTACTCTTCTTTGGAATCCTATGCTAGCTAAGGGTCATTCAAATATTATTCCATCATTTTGATGGGGAAAAAAAACTTATTTGAAATTATTAAAATTAAAAAATTTATTCGCACATGTCTTATATTTACTATAAATTCAACACATGTCTTATATTTACTAATTTGGTATGTATAAACATAGGTTGATAATTATAAACATCGAATGCGAGAAATGTTAGTGGTCTTTTCCTAGAACTATATTAGATATCTAAGTAGGCGTTTAGACATGATTTGATTATATTTGAAAGAAAATAGAATTAAATTGAAAAATATTTAAAAATTAATTAATTGTGTCTGACCATGTATTTCAATTGAAAAATGTTAAAAGTTCTCTTCAATACTTTATTAATTATTGAGAAATGCATTAGTAAATTTACACCAACCAAAAAAGGTAAAATTTATTTATTGGCTATAATTAGTAGTACTATTAATAATTCAATACTAGAAAAAGACAGTGGCTCACATTAAGAGAAGTCATGAGACTCGTTTGTTCAGGAATTTCGTCAGTCAATAAAATTTATTGCAAAAGACAATTCATGACAGGTAAGTATATTTACTATCTCAACATAAATAAATATTTATTCGCATCGAATATTCATATTGTATCTACTGTTGTAACATAGGAAAAAAAAAATTATATTTATTGATTAAGTATAAATACTCCATGATTTTTTTCTCTATGCATATTGGAACAACTAAATTTTTTGGCAGATGCTTTCTGCTGGCTGTGTCGCTTGTGGTGATATCAATTTACTAACACTGTAATACTCTTATTTATCTGAACATTTTTTCTTTCTTACTATTATTTAATGCAATTTAGTATGGAATATTTATATCAAATTAACGCAATTTATAATAATTAAGCATTTAATAAAGTAAACTATATGTTAATTAGTCCTAGTTAAATGATAAGTGTACATGTTTCAATATGTGTCATATATTTATTGATTTGATGTAAATATTATATGAATCAGTTTTTACCGTGATGTATGTAAAATTAATTTAATAGGAAAAGCAAAATTAGAGATGGAATATATATGTCCCCTTTCACTTAAAAGAGATTTGTTCCTAGCTAATTATATGGCAAAATAAGTTTTTTCGGTTTATATTGTTTAACTTAATTATATAACAATGTGAACGAATTTCTTATGTAATTAGTGTAATCTGACATGTTTTTGTTACATTGATAGGATATTTGATTTTGGAATCTGTATATAATTTTTTTCCCAAAAAAGAAAAATAAAAATAACACAGGAAAATCTACAAATAAGAAAAATACTTGTAAAATTGTTTGCTTCTATATAAATTGTAAGGTAGATATAGAAAATCAATTATATGGCTGATTTCCTTAGTGTTCATGTAATAACTAGCTTTACTTATTATGATTTGTCATTTGTAGTTATTTTAAAGCGATTTAATAATATAAAAATGCTATATTATAAAATTAACATAAATGAAGCGTAAATGATACGACTTAATAACCAATAAAGCGAGCGTAAAATTTGAGGATTTCAAATTTCGACAAAAATTAAAGAGAAAACGTCAATAACTTAGTGAACGATGAAATGTATAAGTTATGCTGGTTTTCAAATTTCGACAACAACCAAAAATAGTAACCTAGTGAATAATGAAGCACGTAAGGTTTGATGGTTTTCAAATTTCGACAACAACAAAATAAAAAAGGTTTGTAACCTAGTGAATAATAAAATGCTTAAGTTCTGATGGTTTTTCTATTTCGACAAAAACAAAAGAAAAAAGGCCCTCAACATAGTGAATAATAAAGTGTGTAAGTTTTAAAGTAACTTCTTTCACTCGTTTTCATTTTCTAGTTCATTATTGGATACTTATATTCAATACAAATTCATCCAGATTTTCGCATTAGGACTTGTTAAAAAAAAAATCTTTACTAAAATATTCATCATGTAATAGAGAATTTTGTTTATCCTATCACAATAACAAGAAAGATATTAGGTAATATTTTGTTGTCATTATTTATCCAATATTAGATATTCATATCCAATATTTGCTTCTATTTAAATTGTAAGATAGATATTGAAAATCATTTATATGGTTGATTTTCTTAGTGTTCAAGTGATGACTAGCTTTACTTGTTATGATTTATCATTTGTAGTAATCTTTAAAGTGATTTAATAATATGAAAGTGCTATATTATAAAATTAACATAAATAAAGCGTAAATGATACGACTTAATAATTAATAAAGTGAGCATAAAGTTTGATGATTTCAAATTTTGATAAAAATAAAAGAAAAAAAAACGTCAATAACTTAGGGAATAATGAAATGCGTAAGTTATGATGATTTTCAAATTTTGACTACAACAAAAGAGAAACTGTCGGTAACCTAGTGAATAATGAAGTGTGTAAGTTTTGATGATTTTTAAAATTTCGACAACAAAAAAAAAAAGTCAGTAATCTAGTGAATAATGAAGTGCGTAAATTTTGATGTTTTTTCAATCTTGACAAAAAAAAAGGTCATCAACCTAATGAATAATGAAGTGCGAAGTTTTAAAGTAACTTCTTTCACTCATTATGTCGTCTCATTTCAGTTTTCAACCGTATTTCCACCACGATTCTTCTCCAAACGAGAAACTATGGTTTTCAAATTTTGACAAAAACAAAAGAAAAAACGTTAGCAACCTAGTGAATAATGAAGTGTGTAACTTTTTATGATTTTCAAATTTCGACAAAAGAAAAAACGTCAATAACTTGGTGAATACTAAATTCATATGTTTTGATGGTTTTCAAATTTCGACAAAAATAAAATAAAAATATGAGTAACCTAGTGAATAATGAAGTGAGTAAAATGTGATGGTCTTCAAATTTCGACAAAAACAAAAGAGAAAACGTCAATAATCTAGTAAATAACGAAATGCATATATATCTCAAAAACGTTCAAAACCCAGCAAAATAGACATTTGGTGACATTTTATTTTCATTTTCTGTTCATTATTAATACTCATATTCAATACTAGTTAATCTAGATTCTCGCATTAGGACTTGTTAAAGAAAAAAAATTACTAGAATTTCCATCATCTAATAAAAGAATTTTGTTTATCTTATAACCATAATAAGAAAGAATATTAGATAATATTTTGCTTCCATTACTTATCCTATATTAAATATTCATATTCAATACTGATTAATCTCAATTTTCATTGAGTAAGACTTATTAAAGAAAGGTCATAATATTTTCTAGAATTTTGTGAAAGATAAATCATATTCATTCTACCACAATAACGAAAGAACATGATGTGATGATTTTCTTTCTAGTAGATATTCGCATTCAATCTAGATTAATTTGAATATTATTACGTAAAATTCATTAAGAAAAAAACTCTACCGAAACCCCGATCACATACCAAAAGAGTCTTATTCATGCTACCGCTACACCGTAACAATTTTCGAAGAATCTTATTCATTCTATCACAGTACTGCAATTATTAATGAAGAATTATATTCATCCTATCACAGTACTGCGGTAATTTACATATAGAGAGCTTAGTCATTCTACCACAATGCCGCGATAATTTATGAAGAATCATGTTCATCCTATCACAATACCGTAACAATTCACGAAGAATCCTACTCATCTTATCACATCAACGCATTAATTTACATATAGAGAGATCTTATTCACTCTACAACAATATCGCGATGATTTACGACAAATCATATTCATTATATCACAATACTGTAATAATTTACGAAAAATCCTATTCATCCAATCACAATACTACGGTAACTTACATACAAAGAACTTATTCATCCTACCACAAATACCACAACAATTTACGAAGAATCTTATTCATCCTATCACAGTACCACAATATTTTATGAAGAATCCTATTCACTCTATCATAGTACTGTGGTAATTTACATATAGAGAGCTTATTCATTCTACCACAATACCACGATAATTAACGAAGAATTATATTCATCCTATCACAATACCGCAACAATTCACCAAGAATCCTATTCATCCTATCACAATATTACGGTAATTTACGTACAAAAAACTTATTCATTCTATCATAATACCGCAACAATTTACAAAAAATCCTATTCATCCTATTACAATACCGCTATAATTTTAGAAAAATCTTATTCATCCTATCACAATACCTCAACAATTTACCCATAGTAATTTTTGTCACTAGGTAGAGAAAAACAAGAAGAAAAAAGGAAGTATTGCTACTAACGTGGGCTAGTACATACCCCACACCTATTTAAGGCTCCAACTCTACACTTCACTATTTATTTCTCCCCTGTTTTCCAGGGTTTCACTGATTCATAGCTTTCTTCTCCTTGCTTCTTTTTAACCAAAATAATTATATAAAAAAAAAATAATCTTTCTTGTTTTTCTCTTGACCCTTTTCTTTACTTCCAAAAAAAAATAAAAATAAACAATTTAAGGCCTTTTTGTTGAACTTAAGTTATGTCTAATTTGTATAATCACAACTTGAATTTTTCACCAGCAAGAGCTGTTTCTCCTCATATAAGGAGCAACCAAGATGTTGATAGGTAAAAGGTTCAATCTTTTTTGTTTACTTGATTTTGTGTGTTGTGTTCTTGATTAAAGTTGTGGGGTTTGATGTTTAATGTTTAAAAAACTATGCAAGATTGAATCTCTAACTAGTTTTTTTTTTTTTTTTTTGGTGATATTTGATGTTGAAAAAAACTATGCAAGATTGAATCTTTAATTAGTTTTTATTGTTTTTGGTGATATTTAATGCTGAAAAAACTATGCAAGATTGAATCTTTGATTAATGTTTATTGTTTTTGGTGTTTTGGGAATTTGTTGTGCAGTAATCAGTACTTGACAGAGTTGTTAGCAGAAAGGCAGAAGTTTGCACCCTTTATGCAAGTTCTTCCAATATGCAGCAAGCTCTTGAATAATGGTTTGTTCTTTTATGTCTTGAATTTTTATTTGCTGCTGTTTAATTATGTAGGAGTTGCTTCTTGTGCTAATCTGTTAAGAGGTTGTCTGCTGTTGTTTCAATAAATGGTTATGAATGGAAGAGAATCATAATTAAGTTGTTGATTTTAAGCCAAATTTGATCGAATCTGCTGGTTGTGGTATTGGTTTAGCTCATAGAGTTGGAAAAGAAGAGATTTATTATAGTAAAGAGTGATTGAGATGAGATTTTAATGAGTTTCGATACAATCGATATGTATTGAGTATTGTTTAGTTAAACAGTGTCATCACAGGATTAAATTAAGTAGGATCAAGAATTGGCGATTAGGAAGTGTTATGATTATTATTTATTACGTCGGTCGTGAAATGTGTATTCGAGATAAACTTTAGTTTAATGGCGTCTTCAAAGAGGTGGATTACAGATTGGGATGTGACCTAATTAAGAGGCGTTACAAACAAAGAAATTGTCGGTTTTGTCGGTAAAAAAAAGGTTGTCGGTTGTGAAGTGGCGTATTCGAGATAAACTTTAGTGTAATGGCGTTTTGAAAGAGGTAAATTACAGATTGGTATGTGACGTAATTAGGAGGCGTTAACAACAAAGAAGTTGTCGGTTTTGTCGGTAAAAAATAAATGGATTAAGTAGAGTTTTCTCGAACGTATCATTATTATTCAAAGAAATGTTTGTAGCAGATGAATACTTTTATAGCAAATCGTATGAGGTTAGGTTAGTCTCATTGTGTGGGCACATATGCAGGTGAATACGGGCTAAGTTGATGTACATTCTGCTTAATAGCTTTAGTGATTCTCCAAATGGAAAATTCTGAATTTTAGTTTCAATCTCTTTGACAGAAATACTAAGACTTTCTGGAATGCTTCCCAACCAAGTACTCAGTGATTATGACAGACTACAGCGTGGAAGCCCTAGTCCTGTGGGTTCATTTGACATGATGCAACATATTGGAGGAAAAAGTTTAGGTGGCTGGAACGGAAATGGATGGAATGCTTTTCCAGAGGTCAGCTTACGCTTATCTCATCTTTAGGCACAATTTTTGGATTTCCTATTCACTAATTCTGTAATGGTCCCTACTCGGAGCACCAGGTGGGATAAGCTTTTTACTAAAAAAGGGTCGGACGAGTTTACTTGTTTAATAAATTCACGACTCTATGCCGGTGAGTCTGGTTTTTTCCATCAATTCACGGCCGCCCAGCGTCAGTGAGTTTGTTTTTTTCATTCAATCCACAACCGCTAAGCGTCACTACTGATGTAAAGCTGTAACGTATAAAGAGTGTTGGTTTCGAATGAAGCAAACTCAAATACGTAATGCGCATAACGTTAAAATAGCATTATTAAAAATAGCAATATGACAATTTTGAGTAAATATTTTAAAGTATCATATTTATAGTATATAATATATAAAATTTTATATGCTATGTTTTCTGTTTTATCTGTTCACCTAGAATTTGGTTGTCGTACGTGTCTATCAGTAGGGGCTATGTAACACCCCAACTTAGGATAAAGAGTCCCACGTCGGCAAAACACAGGAGGGATGATGGGCAAGCCTTACTCCCTAGTGACGCGTTTTAAAGCCGTGCGGGCGTGGGCACAAAGCGTACAATATCATTAGTGGGCGGGCTAAGGGGGGTCTCTCGGGCCTTCGTGGTCCGGGATGCCCATCGCGGCCAAGGCCTCGGCTCGGATCGTGACAAGAATGATATTAGAGTCGTTCCTGTGTTAGCCCTATCAATGTGGGCCAGAGTTCAAACTGAATTTAGGCAAATCACGGTAAGGCAGGGAAAAACTTCAGTCCAGAGTCTAGGCAAGTCCCATCAGCGAGGACGCTAAGTCCATGTTGTATGTAACACCCCAACTTAGGATAAGGAGTCTCACGTCGGCAAAATATAGGAGGGATGTTGGGCATATAAGTAAGCAAGTCTTACTCCCTAGTGACGCGTTTTAAAGCCGTGCGGGCCTGGGCCCTGAGCGGACAATAGTGGGTTGGGCTAAGAGGGGTCTCTCGGGCCTTGATGGTTCGGGATGCCCATCACGGCCAGGACCTCGGCTCGGGTCGTGACAGGCTAGCTCATGGTTTCTGTTCTAATTGGAACACAAACATGGTGTAAGGTAATTGTAGTAAGTTGACATGTAAGACACTCTCTTTTTATGACTTATACTTTGTTTCATCATTATTGGAAAACTTAAGGAGTAAAGAATAGCATCTACCCAGGGATCGTCACAGCCATTACTGTTTATGGTTAATTTGTCTTCTGTATCACATTGACTGATTAGGCTGACTCACTCTTTTCCTTTTCTCAAGAGGACACTGGACAGACATCCTCTAAATGAAGAAGTAGGACATAACTTCAGTGTAAATTATGTTTCAAGAGTAGACTTTGTAAGATAACAGTTAGTATTAAGTGGTTCAGAAAATTACTATTCATTGGAAGAATATAGGACACACAACACTTTCAAGATAGATGAACCTAGATACTGCCAACTGCTGATGTTAGATAGTGCCAAATTTTTGTCACTTCCTATGCTGAAGCTCCATGGGACTCTTGAAAGGAAAAGGGCGAACTAAGAAATTTAAAGTGGGGGAAGCGACCACGAAGCACAAACCAACCTGGTCTTTAAATGGCACTTGCATAATTTTACATTTATAGAAACCCCTTTTTACTAGTTTCTTTTTGTAGATTACTGAGTTTCTTTTCGACGACTTAACCTCTTATGTAAAATAGAACATTTCCACAATGAAATCAATAACATGGGATGCTTTCCTCTGTATAAGATGATTTCAACTCCCCTGTACACAGAATTTCTAGGATACCAAATTGCTGTGAGCTTTCTAGCTAGCCAAAATATTAGCTTTTTAGCGTAAGAAAACACTTCATTTTTATGATAGGAGCAAACTCATAAAGTGGAGGAAGAAGATGAAACACAGGAGAGAAATGACTTTCAGTTTCTCATTCATGCTTGAATTATAAATTTAAACATATTATTCATAGTTTCCTTTCTTCTTTAACTATGCTAACACTTCATACCATCGAGAAGCCGGTGTGTTATTTCTTATGACCTGATTCAGATTTATATAATTTGAAAGATCAGGGGGCTAGCGGGAAGGAGTTATACAGCCAAGCTGAAATCTCTCCAGAGACACTGACATGTCAAGTGCCCTCTTTCTAAGTTGAACTAAAATTATTGGTTTATCTTTTAGTCTTATTTTTTTGTTGAAGCTAAGGACTAGAATTTTTTTGTTTGTTTGTTTGAGAAGTCTGAGTCAAGTTTCACCCTTATTACAGTTCAGACATATCATCGATCCTTGTAATAGCAGACTGGTAACATACATGGGTCATTTAAAAGAGAGACTTGCATACATCAGCATGTGTTTTCTTATTCAGTCTGGGGTCTACAGTCTACGGTTGTAGCAGCTTTATTTGACAATAGAAAAAAGCAATTTGCCTAAGTTTGGCAATCATAGTACCATGGCATCATGTTTCAGTTGGTATAACTCGTCCTCCCATCCCATTTCCATTTCGCTTTACTAGATAACACTTATTTATGTGCGGTTTATATGGATTTAATGAAGTTTCAGTGTCACGGAAGATGAGTTAATAATTATCGTCACTTTCATTAGTGATCGGTCTGCACTTTCAAGCCCTTTCACTTCAGTTGAATGCTCAGGAAGATATGACAGCTAACTCATATGCTTTGCTGGTTGTATTGATACCCCTAAAATTCATTTTGCAGCAAAGGTTTGGTGGATCACAGGGAAGGCCCATCGACTGGCAAGCTTCACCAGGAAGTCCAAGTTCATTTGTTGTGAAGCGGATGGTGCGGATAGATATACCTGTTGACAGATATCCGAATGTAAGCTGACTTTGTCGAGAGTTGATAATGTTTAGTGTTGCCATCTATTTCTTTATGGATCTAGTTTGGATTTACTTTTGAAGTGCTAGGTTGCATTATCCTGTGTAACATATCATGATGCTGTACATCTCACATTAAACTCCACGTAATATTGAAAATATCAATTTCAACTCCCAGATATGCACTTTGTACCAGTAATTATGTGATAACTCTACATAATTAGCAACTCACTTGAGATGGAGGAAGGGAGTAGACTGTAGAGGGATGTGTTTGAAGATATGTTTATATTTCATCAAATTAATTGAGCAGTAGAAATCGGTTGCACTGAATTGTACATTTCTCATGGCACAGTTCAACTTTGTTGGACGGCTTTTAGGACCTCGAGGTAATTCCCTGAAGCGGGTGGAAGCATCCACTGGATGTCGCGTGTTTATAAGAGGAAAGGGTTCAATAAAAGACCCTGAAAAAGTAAGTTCCTTTAATATTTTCTCCACACTGTCCTGCTTTTCGTCCAATTATTCTCGTAGAAAGCTTTTCTTTCTCTATGATGCACTCCAGTTTCTGTCCTCCATTTTATAGCTGCTCTGCACTTTTTCTTGTATTTGTATTCGTCTTATGTTACTTATACTGGGTTCGTTTTATATTTATTGAAGGAGGAGAGTCTGAGAGGCCTTCCGGGTTATGAGCACCTCAATGAGCCCCTGCATGTTCTACTTGAGGCAGAATTACCCATCAATATAGTTGACATCAAGTTGAAACAAGCTGGCCAAATTATTGAAGAGTTGCTCACACCTGTGGTAAGCACTTTCTGACTCCGACTTATACAGCTATAAGCAATTGCAGACAAAACACTCGTTATCTAGTACTTGTGTGGTTCTTAATCATGAATTGAAATGGACATACTGAAAGAGTGGACATCAGCAAGCAGCCGATATGATGCGTGATAAATATTTGCACTTCATGAATAATCTGAGAGCATTTCTCAACTTGCATCTATCAGGAATTATTATGTCCCTCAAAACTGAACATTCTGAATTATTTTATTTTTTAAAAAAAGAAGATATATCTCTTATGATCTGTTTGTAAGTTTCATACTTTTTTTGTTTCACACATTAAGATGGTGCCTAACTACTCATAGAACTGAATCCCCATTGGAGAAAGGTCCAATGTAACTACTCCTTCAGCGTCAAACTGATAGTCTTAGTTTGACTTGAGAATATATAGTAGTTTGAAAGGTCGGTAAGAAAACTAGGGTCAAAGATGACCGTTTTGTGGTTTTGAGATTTTCTAGGAATCATGTTGCTAATTTCATGTTCATTTGCCTGGAATTGCAGGACGAGTCGCAGGACTTATATAAAAGGCAACAGCTTAGAGAGCTTGCTTTGCTGAATAACAATTTTAGGGAAGAGAGCCCGCAGCCAAGGGGTAGTCTATCTCCTTTCAGTTCAACTGGGATGAAGCGAGCCAAAACTGGTTGGTGATGAATGCTTCTATTCGCGGTGCGTATGCCCAGCTGCTTCGCATCTCCGGACAGGAGGATGCTAATCTGCACCTAAATGCAGTGCCTTTTTGTGCCTTAACGTGGTGAAAATAGTATGTGACAGATAAAACAGCATATTGAAAACAACCTCGAACTGATTTTGTTGACTGTAGTTGTTTGTTGTTTAAGTAGAATGATTATTTGATTTATTTGTTCATGACAGCTAGTTTAACAAGGGTGATTTCCTTTCCTTTTGGGATTTGTAACTTAAAATTTACTTCATCCTTTGTTAAATATAGATTGCTGTATGTAAATCCCATGATTGTTCTCGACTCTCTTTGTGGTTTGTTTGCATGCACCTCGATCAATGTCACGGGGTGTCTGCCACCTTTTATCAGTGCAATTATCGGATAGAGGAGAGAAGTAATAGCTGATAAGCAAGCGGCAGACATCGGCAAAGGAAACCGGTTTGTTGTTACTCATTCTTCCGTTGTTGCTAGCTTGTGGTCATTGGTCTCTTTGTTGCTAGACAACACTTATTCTTGGCTCATCTTGCCATTACTTAAAAGCTTAATCAGAAGCTTAGAATTGTTGTTCATTCTTCCATTGTTGCTAACTTGTGGTCGCTCGTCTCTTTGTTTCTAGACGGCACTTAACCTTTCGTTTGGTTGGGAAATAGTCGGAATAACTTATCCCATCACTATGGTGTAAATGATGGGATAAGTTATCCTGGTATTGACTAATACCACCAACCAAACAGGAAACAAAATGATCCTTCATTTTCTCCCGGGACTGCTTATCCCTTATACCAACGACAAGTTTTCAGGAAACTTCTATTGTTGCAAAGCTGTGGTTACCCGTCTCTTTGTTGCAAGATGACAATTTTCATTGGCTCATCTTACCACCATTACTTTGAAGTTAAATAAGAAGCTTAGAAAACTTTCTTTTTTTTCTGGTTTCCCATCCGGTGCTCGCAATGGAGCCTCGACTAATACGGATCGCGCGTTGCAGCTCTTCCAACAGAGTTTAACTCTTGCTGCTGAAAGAGTTTGTTGAGTGGTTCTTCGTAGGTGGAGTGACTTGCGATTAGTCATCTCTTTGTTGCTAGACGAGTCATTTCATTCGCTCATCCTGCCATTACATCAAATGCTTAGAAGAGAAAAACATTGTATAGAAAAAGCCTAGAAGCTTGAACAAGGTTTTGACTGAGATTGCCAACTGCAAGAGAAGGGGTGAATAGGTAATTTAACTTTTCAGTTTATGAGTTTTTGCTCTTAATATTGAGTCTCTCTTCTGTTTTAGTTTATATGTCATCTTTCGAATTTCGAGATTCAAACAAGTCTATATATCTTTGAACGTAATTTGTGCATATATCTTTTAAATATTTTGAATTGTCAACTAGAAAGCAAAAAGTGTCACATAAGCTGAGACAAACAAAGTAGTGTATATATACCATTTACTAGTCTATGGGGATAATCTTTAATACGTACCATCAATCTTTGTAACGTACCACTAAGATGTCAAGGGAAGTAGGGAACCACAAAAAAAAAAACTAATAAATCACCTATCAGGAGATACCAAAGGCACAAAAGCAACTGATATATTAGCAGTGGTACCTTGTACGAATGGTTTTTGAACAATTTGTTGAGCCAATAATGTTAAATCTGAATGATCCTTTTCTTCATGTAGAAAGAAAGTCAAACTTTTTGAGGACTTACAAACTTTCAAATATGCCATCCAATGGCACACCCAAAAGATCATCTTTCAACGTAAAATTTATCCAATTTGTCACCTCCAGAGTAACTATAATGCCAATTGCTCTCGTCATATGAAAATTGCCATTAAGAAGTGGAACATAATTAGTAAAATAACTGAATTTACCTCTTGAAGCTTCAATCCGTCCTCTTTCGTCCAAACTATCTGCATTATGATCTTCTGTACGTTAACTCCTTGGCAGATTTTTTAGAGCAAATAAACGCCTTAGAATCGACAACATTTGCTATGAAAATGTGTTAACATATCCAGTATATATTCCCACAAAGTGAGGTATGAAAAGAGTACGTCTGCATAGTTCATACCACTAGAGATGAGATGGACAGACTGCAGTTTTCATACATCTCCGTCTCAAAGACAAAAAACAGTCAAAGAGACATAGTATAGGCACGTTAATTATATAGTTTAGCAATACTCTTGACAACTCCATAGAGTAATGACAAATTGGAACAAGTACAAACGCCTCTTAGGTACAAGCGGAATTAAGTAGGATCACGAGAGTTCATTCAAACCTCTTTCGATGAATAATTACATTATTTATATGGGACTAAAATTATTTTTATGTATGATAGAATTTGAACCCTCTTAAATTTCTTTGTATGCTTACTTTTCATATTTGAACCCAAAACCAAAGTACTCTGTATATATTTTTTTCACTACAATTCTAATACAATACAAGTTTTCTAAGAGAAAAAAAAAAAAAAAAAGCAAACATCATAAATCTTGACAGTTTGGATCTTAATTACAGAAAATTCTGGCATTTTGCATAATTACTGAAAATCTCGATTTTGAGTCTGTCGAGATACATAATTAGATCCCGATACATTTTTCTTTGTAAAGATACATAATTAGCTCGCAATGCATCTTTTTTTATTTTGAATATGTTGAAATACATAATACATCCAACGAAGATATATTTTTTCCTTTGTAAAGATACATAATTAGCTCCCAATATATTTTTTTCAATTTATAGTTAGTCAAGATACATAATTAGCTTTCGATACATCCAACGTAGATACATATAATTAGTTGAAAGTTTTGTAACTACGTTGTAACGGTAGGAGTTTATGTAAATATGCTAAGTTAAGGTGTATGTTTATGTTATTTTTTAAAAAAAGAAAAAAGTCAATTGTCCAAGATGGGCTGGGCTACACTTATTGAGCCCAGAAGCCCAAACGAATTTTGTGGAAAAAGAACCTTCCTCCTCCATACACCAAATTCCCAATTATCATTCATTCATCTCAATCTCGAACCCTAACTTGTTCATCGTATCGATAGGAGAAATCAATCAATCGCCATTAAAATGGGGAAACAACCAGTAAAACTGAAAGCAGTTGTTTACGCTTTATCTCCATTCCAGCAGAAGATTATGACCGGTCTATGGAAGGATCTTCCCGGTAAAATCCATCACAAAGTCTCTGAAAATTGGATCAGTGCTTCTCTATTGCTCGGTCCTCTCATCGGCGTTCACTCGTAAGTATTTCAATATCAAAACTTCGAGGAGATCGGCTCTACTAATCATCAACACTAGAATATTTTATTTGGAACCTTTTAGTGATAACATACATGTAAATATTTGTCATTTTCTATTTTCTTTGCTTCGTTGTTTTGATTTTTGACCTCAATTGTTCTCTGAGGATCTGATTCCCGCATTTCTAAGTACTTGTTAACAAATTGATTTGACTGTGTAGATTTACGTTAATAGGAATAGCTGGAGTTGCTTATTTGCAATATATGATTAGTAGCTGATTCGATTTTTGTGATCAATCAAATCAGCTCTATTTTTTCTGTTATTAAGTCTATACCTGAATATTTTATTTGGAACCTTTTAGTGATAATGTACATGTAAATATCTGTCATTTTCTCTTTTCTTTGCTTCGTTGTTTTGAGTTTTGACCGCAATTGTTCTCACAGGCTCCGTTTCCCGCATGTCTAAGTACTTGTTAACAAATTGATTTGCCTGTGTAGATTTTTGTTAATTGGAATAGGCTGGAGTTGCTTATTTGCAATATATGATAGTAGCTGATTCGATTATTGTGTCAATCAATCAAATCAGCTATATTTATTCTGTTTATTAAGTTTATTCAGATCAGATTAGGATTCCTATTTAGTGCGTGCCTAGATGAGCACGTTTGTATAAATTCCCTGTTAAAGGATATATCGCAGTTAAGACTGCTAGGCTGTTTTCGTTGAAGCTGGGTGTGCTTTGAGAAAGCTCAGATTGGTAGGTCCATTTGATACTTGGAGTATAATATTGATAATAAATTGAGCACCTTTTGAAAAGATTTTGACGATTGCTTATTGATCTTATCTTCCTAGAGGTTGCATAGTTTAGATTAAGCCATGGAGCACTTAGCTTGAATCAAACTATTTTTGCCTGCTTGCAATGTGAGAAAACTCATATTGAGATATGAGTACAATAGAAGGACTGAAATGTATAGCTAGCTTAGAAGGGGAACTTAGTTGCTCGGGCTTTAGTTGGAATATAGCATATGACGAGTGGGGAGTCGTTAGAATATGCATAAGAGAACGATTGCCTGCCAAATATTCCTATCGGAATATCAGAATAGCGACTAAGACGACCTGTGAGATATGTAAAGCCTTCCTACACTGTGAATCTTCCCTTAATTTATTTTAGATGAAAGACAATTGCACAATTCCAATTTAACCTTGTTGATGACATTTGCTTTAAGTATTTAATTTCTGAAGCTGAGATCAGTTGGCTCTAGATCATACTTACAGATTGAAAAGGTAAACAACAACAACAACAACAAACCCAGTGTATTCCCACCTGGTGGGGTCTTGGGGGTAGGATGTACGCAGTCCATACCTCTACCTCTGAAGAAGTAGAAAGGCTGTTTCCGATAGACCCCCGGCTCAAGACACGAGATACCACACAAATAAATAGTAAAGCACAGCACAAGGTTACAAGATTACATAACATAAATACGGCACCCATAAGTAATATAAAACAGAGGAAAACACACAGATTCATAATAAAACATGGGACACGGACTCCTAACAGGAATAAACCCCCACCAAGTAATTCCCTACACTAGCGACTCAAACTGGCCCTAGTCCTCTGCCCTAATTCGCGTCCTCCAGACCTTCCTATCTAGGGTCATGTCCTCGGTGAGCTGTAACTGCTCCATGTCTCGCCTAATCACCTCACCCCAGTACTTCTTCGGCCTACCCCTACCCCGCTTAAAACCATCCAACACTAGCCTCACACACCTACGGACCGGGGCATCCATGCCCCTCCTCTTCACGTGTCCGAACCATCTCAATCGGGCTTCCCGCATCTTGCACTCCACTGGGGTCACACCAACCTTCTCCCGGATGGTCTTATTCCGAACTCTATCCCCTCTAGTCAGCCCACACATCCAGCGCAACATCCGCATTTCTGCCACCCTCTCTTTTGGATGTGGGAGTTCTTAACTGGCCAACACTCCGCTCCATACAACATGGCCGGACGGACTACCGCCCTGTAGAATTTGCCTTTAAGCTTAGGCGGCACCTTCTTATCACACAGCACCCCCGACGCGAGCTTCTACTTCATCCATCCCGCCGGTGCGAGACATCCTCGTCAATCTCACCGTTACTCTGGATCACGGACCCGAGATACTTGAAACTCTCCCTCTTACCTACCTCCTGTGATTCCAGCTTCACTACTACCTCATTCTCCCGCCTCACGTCATTAAACTTGCATTCCACATACTCTGTATTGCTTTTGCTCACCCTGAACCCTTTAGACTCAAGGGTTTGCCTCCACACCTCTAATTTGTCACTCACACCCCCTCGAATCTCATCTATCAGAATTACATCGTCTGCAAAAAGCATACACCACGGCACCTCCCCTCGAATACGCCGCGTCAACACATCCATCACCAATGCAAACAAAAAGGGACTAAGAGTAGATTCCTGATGCAACCCTGTCCGGACCGTGAAATGCTCTGAGTCTCCTCCCGCCGTCCTCACCTTAGTTTTCGCTCCATCATACATATCCTTGATTGCTCTGATAGATGCCTGCGGTACTCCACTCACCTCCAAGCATCTCCAAAGCACCTCCCTGGGGACTTTGTCGTAGGCCTTCTCCAGGTCGATAAACACCATGTGCAGGTCCTTCTTCCTCTCCCTATACTGTTCCACCAACCTCCGTACCAGGTGAATTGCCTCCGTCGTCGAGCGGTCAGGCATAAATCCAAACTGGTTTTCTGAAATAGACACTATCCGTCTCAGCCTCACCTCGACCACTCTCTCCCAGATCTTCATAGAGTGACTCAATAACTTAATCCCCTATAGTTATTGCAACTCTGGATGTCCCCCTTATTCTTATAAAGAGGTATCATGGTGCTCCACCTCCAAGCCTCGGGCATCTTTGTCGTCTTGAAGATTTCATTAAACAATCCCGTCAACCACCTAAGACCAGCCTCTCCAACGAACTCCCAAAACTCCACCGGTATCTCATCCGGCCCCGTCGCCCTACCCCTTCGCATTCTGCGAACAGCCTGTCTAACCTCTTTTACCTTAAAACGTCTACAATAGCCAAAATCCCGACACTCCTCTGAGTGCTCCAGTTCCCCCAACACAATAGCTCTATCCTCTTCGTCATTCAAGAGCCTATGAAAGTACGACTGCCATCTATTCTTAATGTGGCCGTCCTCCACCAACACTCTACCGTCCTCCCCCTTAATGCACCTCACCTGATCGAGGTCACGACCCTTTCTCTCCCTAGCCTTAGCGAGTCTAAACAACTTTTTCTCCCCTCCCTTCCCCTGTAACCCTGCAGGCTCTCAAAGGCAGCCGTCTTTGCTGCCGTGACTGCTGACTTAGCCTCCTTCCTCGCTAGCTTGTACTCTTTCCTGTTTACCCGCTTCTCCTCTTCGTCCTTACTCTCCACCAACTTGGCATACGCCCCTTTCTTGGGTGGGGTTGGATAGGAAGTGTTGCACATTAGTTCTCTTGAGTAGAAATGTATAGCCAGTCCAACTGAAGGCTGTAGCTTAGTATGGAACTTAGTTGCTCAGATTTTAGTTGGAATATAACATACAAACTGTGAAGAGCCATTAGAATATGCATAAGAGCATTATTTCCAGGCATTCATGAGACCTTCATACACTGTGAATCTACAATTGCACAATGCCAATTTATACTTATTGAAGACATTTGCTTCTACAAATATTTAATTGCTGAAGCTGAGATCAGCGTCTTTTGACCCTACTTACAGATTGAAAATGTAAGGTTAATAAGATATTAACATTTGAGAACGTGTTTGACACTAGTTAGATAATTGTTGTGTACTTTCACAAATCAGACAAGTGTGCATACTAGTAAATTGTTCAAGAATATATCACCAAGTTTACAGCTCTAATGAGGTATTATGCCTCTAACTGAATCTTAATTAAAGTATTTTTGCTATTCTTATTTGGTCAAGGTAAATGTGATTAACTAGTCGACTTTCTTTATTTTGTTCAACGTTGTCTCCAAGCATGTGAAAGTTCTTAGTTATTTTAAGTTGTAACTTGTCTCAATGATAAGAGATTAATCCGGATCATAGTATTTGAGCTGCACTCAGACAGAGTGAATTTTATCAAGCGATTGTGGTAATTGTTTACATCTTCTGTTGCTTGAGCTTGTCGAGTCAGTTCACCTTCCCCCTTTCCCCTTTGCTATTGGATCACTGAAACGGAATGATTTTCTTTTGACTTCATTACAATATATGTATTCTTTGCTAAGTCAAGATGTTGCTCAGTTCATAGCCATGATGTTTCTTGATGCATGCAGGTATGTGCAGCACTTCCAGGAGAAGGAGAAGTTAGAACACAGATACTAATGTTACATTCCCCATTTGAACGAGGGAGGACCTCTGTTTGTATTTTTGTTTTGAACAGGAAATAATAAGTCATGTTTTGGAACTTTCTACCATCATTTTGAGGATATTTACTTTTATGGCCTATTAAATGCAAACTAGTTGATTTTTGGTCTTTTGAAATGTTTGTACATCCTGATTCTTGTACTGGGATGGTTGGATTCTGTAAGTTCATCATACTCAATTCATTTTGCTACTTCATCAAATGTTCCGTTCACCCTGGCACTGAAATAAACTATAATGGCGGAGGAATAACTCACTATTTGCTCACCAATGAGACAATGTACTCAAGGGACAATACTATATATATGTGCCAGCTCATTTCCATACTTACAGACAAGTTTGCTTTCTTGCACATTTCTTCAGATATTGAGCATATTAATTTGTTCATGATGATGTAAAACTTATACTTCCAATTAAGCATTATTAATTTGATCTAGCTGATGAGAATGTTTATGAATATCGTAGAAGTATACCATGCCATATCTTTCCACCAAAGTTGAAATCAATGTAAAGCAGAAATTTTTACTAATTGATTGAACAAAACCAAACCATCTTTCAACTTTCATGGGAAAATACTGACACTAATAGAATCTATTAGTTGGAGATATGGATTAGAATGTGTTTTATGATGCCGGTCTTGAGACGGTATCAATTCCTAAAGATGGGGAACCTCTCAATTCGTAAAGATAAAACCCTTAATCATAAGAGTAAATTAAAACAACATAATGAAATGAAGATGTTCAACATAGATACTAATAAGTTCCATGCAAAATAAGAAATTCAAGCAACGAAGTTTCATTCAACAAAGTAGAAAACTAAATATGCTATTTGTAGGATTATGCCACTTCAATTCCCTAAGCAGATGTAAGAAAGGCTGTTCCAGGCTGACGTGCAGCAAGAGGACCATGGTTGCCAAGAAGCTGCAAAAACAAAAGAATAGGCAAATAAGTTTTCACAAGCAATAAAGTGCAAATTGCTACTGCCAACCAAATGCATTAACGAGCAAAGCAAAATTATTGGTTCAAAAAGAAGGATCTGAATAAAACTAACCTTTGCATTGACACCATCTGGGACAATACGGTTCTCTGACTTGTATTTCAGATAATCAGTACGGCTGAACTTGGTGAATCCCCTGAATCAAAGTAGCACATGTGAGGTTCAAGCACAAGTTTCTAGCTTCAATATGTAAGCTAGATTGCATAACACTCAAGTAGTACAGAATTTAAGATGAAGAAATCAATGATTGATTGAACTGTCAGAACTACAAGGAGTCAACAAAAAACCAACATATCACGGCTCAGAAATCCCAGTGCTTATCGACATAGAGAAAAAATAAAACCTTTGGCATGGGCATGGTAAAGAAGAAATTAGTGTAATTTACTGTAGGTTATTTTCTTGAACCGAGGATCTCTCGGAAACAGCCTCTCTACCCCACAAAGATGGGGGTAAGATCTGTCTACATCTTACCCTCACCAAAGCCCACTTGTGGAATTAGATGGTGGTGGTGGTGGTGGTGGTGGCATATACTTAAAGAGTGAACCATTCTAAACTGAATAACTAATCAAATGAAACAGGGCACTTTTTATACAGCAATCATAAATAACAGGATAGTCCTTAAATGGAAAGCCCCACTTTGTGGGAATACACTGGGTATGTTGTTGTAGTTGTTACAGTCCTTAAATGGAAAAATAGAAAGCTCTCAAACAAATCAATAGCATAAAATACAAAGTGAACCTTCAGATAGAAAACATACCACTTTCTACTGACAATGATCTTTTGACGGCCAGGAAACTTGAACTTAGCACGACGAAGAGCCTCTTGAGCATGGTTACCGTTTCCATCTTTGCAGCGAACAGAGAGAAGAACTTGACCAATTGCAACACGAGCACAAACACCCTGGGGCTTACCAAAAGCTCCCCTCATGCCAGTTTGGAGTCTATCAGCTCCAGCACACGACAACATCTTGTTAATTCGCAAAACATGGAAGGGATGAACCCTGACCCTAAGGTGAAAAGCATCCTTCCCAGCAGACTTAGTCATATACTTGTTGCAAGCAATACGGGCAGCTTCAAGTGCCTCACTTGAGACATTCTCCTTTTCCCAACTGACCAAGTGTACACAGAAAGGGAACTCATCAGCTCCCTTTTTCTTCATACCCACATCGTAGATCCTGATCTTTGGGTCAGGAACACCACGGCAAAACCGTGATTTTGGGTAAGGCTTGTTCTTAATCTGACGGTAACATCTTGCAGGTCCTGTGCAAAAAGAATCCAAAACATTACAGTGGATCCCAGGAAATGAGCTAGGAAAGACGATCACACACAGCAGCAATATAAAACTATCATTACTAAACAACTTGTATCGAAACTACCTACGGCAACCAGAACACATAATATGCTTTTCCGTACATGTATTCACAATTAATAACAGAATAATGATCAAGGCTAGTCTTAACAAAAAGTTGCACATCTGATATAAAACCTTATGCTGACTTACAAGTGAGAGTTCATCACATAATGGTGCAAAGCACTTCACTTCTCACACACAGTAAGAAATGATTTTTCTTTGGCCCACAAAGAAAATAAGAAACTATATCCTTCCATTATGCAAGTATGCAATATTTCTTACAAAAACAAAATTAATCCTCCCATTGTTCCTTAATCTTTCTCACAACTCAGACTCTTGGTTGGGAAAAATAAAGTCTGCTTTAACAAGTAAATACACAGAAAATTAGTCATGTATCCATCTAGAGGCTACCCAATTCTACCATAGCTAGTCTGTTTATTAAAGCATTGGCACAAAGGTAATTAACTTTATATAGAAAGCCATTAACAATCTCATAATCTAAAAAAAAAAAAAAGGTAAATATCCGTACAAACAAACATCAAAACTAGTCGATATCAAATAAACACGACTACCATGTTCACATAACAAATGCACATTTAGGGGCCATTTGGTAGCTAGTTAAGACCTATACAATTATTAGTAATGCATATATTAGTTATTCGGGTATTAGCTATTCCATCTTCTTCCCACGTAAGATAATACACCAAACGACCCCAAGACCTCAACTTAACACCAAAAACTCTAACCTAAACAAACTTTAAAAATAAAACATAAAACAGTATTATCTTTCGTGCAATTAAATAAAATTAGCTAACCCTATATCAGAAATGATGCAAACATTAAACGTTGTCCAAAAATTCAATCATAACATATGTTATTATATCAGAAATGCTAAGAGATATCCGTAAGAGCACAATTTTTTTCCAGATCTGAGGTAATAATACAATTATAATGCAAATGAAAATGATAAATTTGTATTAAGGGGAAGAAACTTACTTCTTCCCATGGTGATTCAATGTGGGCGGCGTTGCAGCAATTGATCTGCGGTTTTGTCTATAACGAAGGAAGAGGGGAGATACCTAAACTTTATATAGGAGCAGTTTTAGGCTTAGAAATTGTTTGGGCTTACGTTTGGGCATGCGTCACCGAAGATAAATGGGCCTGGGCTGTATTTGGGCTTTGTCAAAGAAAGGAAGCCCGTGTTGGGATAAGTTACTTGACCCATTCTTGTTCTTAACATGTAAGTTTGCTTTTGGTTATAATGGTCAAATATATATTAGAATATCTTGATTTTTGAGTTTTATATATCTTGATTTTCTACTTCATCAGAGGTAGAGGTATGGACTGCGTATATCTTACCCCCCCAGACCCCACTAGGTGAAAATACACTGAGTTTGTTGTTGTATATCTTAGCCAGGGCAAAGGTATTCTTTGGCGAGGGGTTCGCTTCAACAGAAAATTATACTATTTATACATAATTAAAAAATAAAAATTTAGGTCTATATAGTAAATGTTGAACCCCCTTCAGTTGTTCGTATGTTTATTTTTGAACTCCCTTAAAAATAAAATTTAAGCAAATGATCTTTTAGAAACAATCCTACAACTTTTAAAGAGCGCAATTTAGCTTTAGCCTTTTTCAAATTAGCTTGAATTTTGTTTATACGCTAAACTAATGCAATCAATAAAGAAATAAATATGCAACATTAAGAGTTAAAAGAGAAAAATGAATAAATTCAGCGTTCCCTGGCTATAGAAATCGATTCTGAGTTCTTGAACTCGCTATCTAAAACACAATTCTCTTAAAAATAATAAATAGAAAGTTACACAAGCTCAAAATAATATTTCTTTGTATTTGTAATGATTCCCTAGACACTAATGAAGTAAGCTATTTATAGATTATATGAATGAGATCGTTGTTGATAAAATTTCTACTAGTTCCAAGGCCACATACTAATCACATCGTGTCGTGTATCCATTTCTCATTCATGTAAGTTAATATTTTAGCAGTGCTCGACTTCATTCTAGTCTCGTCTGTACACCTAACCACCTAACATTCTTCGTCTCCCTTGTTTTTATGTCCACGTAAAAAAATGCATCGTCTTCAAAATCATCCTCAACATTACGGGTGTCTTTTACCACATACTAAATGGCCCTGTGTCCGAGCAATGCACGGACATATGCTAAGCACGGATCAGAAGAGGTATGATGTTGATTTTCTCTCTTTCAGTTGCTTAGTAGTTGTGAAGAAAGAAGGCAACATCATCAAGCAAATAATGATATAATACACTTTCCAGTATGTACATTAATTTATGAAATGAAATTGTACGATACTTTGTCGAGATTGCTTTCGTGTGTGTGAGAGAGACGATCAATTAGACTATCCATGTTTATGTAGGATGTCCCGACTGATACAAAAGTGCACCGCTATAATTGAGTAAAATTTGAAATTTTGACAATTCTCATACGTCATCTTAATATCCACTGAAAAAGAGAACCAAGCATTACAACCATAATATAAAAGACCTATTATCTAAGATTATCAATGTATGCCAAAACAGAAGATATACAACAATTTTAAAAGTCAACAGATAAGAAGCAAAACAACTATGAAGTTAAAAAAAAGAAGGAAAAATATTTGAAAAGTACCACATCTTGACGGTAAATCAGAAGTTTAGTATTACTATAAAAATTTTACGTAATTCCACCCTAAAACATCAACTTAACGAATCTAGTAGTAATACAATTTTTAGTAGCATTATGTAATCCAAATTATGAACCATGAGTTTTTTTTTAACGTAGCAAACAAATAACAAGCATAAACTGCATATAAGAAGCAGTTATTTTGGATTCCAAATAAAAATGAAAAGAAAATTATCTTAATTTTGATCCAAGTAATTACGATCGGTGAGCGGATGAGCGAAATCACAAAGGAACATATAAAAGACAATTTAGATGGATTAACCATAGAACAGTAAATGTCAGATTTCTTGAACTTGTTTCCTCAAACGTGTCAATTCTAATTGCTTGAATATACTCTAGTCTACTCCATGATTATACTAATATATCGTGATTACACTAATATATTATACTTCCTCCGTCTCATTTTATGTGTTATCGGTTTCTTTTTTTATTAGTCCAAAAAATAAAGTCGTTTTTTTTATTTGATAACTATTTAAAAATACAATTTCATTTTTATTCTTATTGATCTCATTTAATTAAAGATGATGGTAATTACATCTTTCAATGAAGGACAACTTGATTAATATCACGATCAAACTCATGACGCATAAAATGGGACGAATCACTCATAAATTAAAGTATTTCCATTTTTTTTCTAATTTCCTTAAAACATGATTGGATAGTTATAGAACTGCTTGCTCCATACCCGACTCCTTAGCTCCGAAAACCCATAGAGCGGAGAACAAAATCGGGTTAGTTAAAACCCAATTTCTTGCTTCATACTCCATTCTCTCCATTCTCTAATCAGCTCCATACTTTTTCTCCACTTCCAACAATGGCAGCCCCAATGGTCCTCGATCCAAAACCCTTACCCGAACCTCCCGCAATCCGACACGACTCATCCTCCCACGAAATCCACATCGAAAACGGCGAAGACGATCTCTACGCTCGCCTGAAATCCCTCCAACGGCAGCTGGAATTCATCGAGATCCAAGAAGAATATGTGAAAGACGAACTGAAAAATCTCCGGCGCGAACATTTACGTGCACAGGAAGAGGTTAAACGGATCCAATCGGTGCCGTTAGTAATTGGACAGTTTATGGAGATGATTGATCAGAATAATGCGATTGTTGGTTCTACTACGGGATCTAATTACTATGTGAGGATATTGAGCACGATTAATCGGGAGCTGCTTAAGCCTTCGGCTTCTGTTGCTTTGCATCGTCATTCGAATGCGCTTGTTGATGTCTTGCCTCCGGAGGCGGATTCGAGTATTTCGTTGCTGAGTCAATCTGAGAAGCCTGATGTTACGTACAATGTAAGTTTTAGTTTTTTACGAATTGCGAAATTTGTGTATGCCTGAATATATTGTGTAGGGTTTATATGTTAATATTGATCAGGGTTATGTGTTATGGTCCCAATGTTTGTTATTACTTCGGGTTTATTGGTCAATTTTAACTCGGTGTACTTAATTGGTTGATTATAGTGAGCTCATGACTTGTGGAACATTCACATTTGCATTAGGTTTTAGTTATAGTGATTATGAGTGAAGTTGAAGGTGAGCCTTGGCGTAACCGGTAAAGTTGCTATCACGTGACCAGGAGTTCACGGGTTTGAGCTATGGATATAGTCTATTGCATAAATGTAGGGTAAGGTTGCGTATAATAGACATTTGTGTTACGGCCCTTGCGTGTAACCCTCACATAGTGAGAGCTTTAGTGCTCTAGGATGCCTTTCTTATTGGACAATTTTACCTTAGTTTTCTTAATTGGTTAATTAGAGTTTGTTTATAGTGCGAGCTCATGAGTTGTGGAGCTTTAGCATTAGGTTTTAGCTTTAGCATTAGGTTTTACTTTTAAAGTGGTTATGAGTTCTGATTCAGATTTAACTATTAGCTAGATGTAGACTCCATTAGATGAACTGTCTCCACTATCCAAACCAGAATTTTTAACCCAAGAATTATCTTGCATACATCTTGTAAGCAGGATTTCCAGTTAGTCACTAAAATTCTTGCATTTATGAATAAAGTAATCCCAAGATTTTCTTTAATGATTGCTCACGAAGACCTTGGATAACTTTAGTTAGTAGAATGAAGCTCGATAAGAAGGTGATGCAACCAAGAACGTCATAAGATAGATTATCAAAGTTTCTACGTTTATTCCTTTTTGCTTACCAAATTAAATAACAAGGTGAATGTTGCTTACAACACAGTGTTTTGAAAAGCGAGAGGCGAAAAAAAGCGACGAGGGCTCGCTTCACAGAAGCGAGAAGCGTGAAGCGAAGCGCACGCTTTTTTCGATTAAAGCGCTATTTAGTACGAAATTTAAAAATATTAAACATACATAAATAAATAACCAACAACTCAATAAATAACATAATCTTTCCATACTCAAATTATAAAGAGAATAGATAGTCATAACAAGCATTCAAGCAAACTACTAAAATACTAAAAATATATACTGATAAACAAAATTCAGATTACATACAACAAAAAAAAAAAGTAAAAAGAAGAAAAACAAAGCTGGAAGTCAGATTACATACAACACAAAAAAAAAGTAAAAAGAAAAAAACAAAGTTGGAAGTCAGATTACCTACAACAAAAAAAAAAGTAAAACAGAAAAGAAGAAGAGAAAAAAAAAACAGAGATGAAAAAGAGTAATAGAGAAGAAGAAAAAAAAACTAGAAAATCCTAATAGGAGGAGAAGAAGAAGAGGAGGAGAAATAGAGAAGAAGAAGTCGCATACCTTCAGCTGTTGTTCCAGAAAAGTCGCAGCAGCAATGCAGTCGGTATAGTCACTTAAGAGTTTTAAATAAAATAAATTAAATAAAGCAATAAAACAACACAACAGCAACAACAAACCCAGTATATTCCCACACAATGGGGTCTGGGGAGGGTAGAATGTACGCAGTCCATACCACTATCCCAAAGGAGTAGAGAGGCTGTTTCCGATAGACCCCCGGCTCAAGACAAAGGACCGTAGACCAAAAGAAGAGCAACATGATAAAGTAACAAAGAAGCAACATCCACAAAAATGAAGTATAATCAACAAACCAAGGATCCCCCTCCCCCAAAACTAGAACTACCCACCAAGCTATTCTTAACCCTCCTATCTACAGACTACCACTCGATCACACACCTTAGCCCTCAAGCTTAATACTTTTCTTCCAAACCTTCCTACCAAGGGTCATGTCCTCAGCATGCTGTACCTGCTCCATGTCACGTCTAATGACTCCTCTCTAGTACATCTTCAGTCTACCCCTACCCCGCTTGAAACCCTCCAAGGCTAGCCTCTCGCACCTACGAACTGGGGCATTGGTGCCCCTCCTCATCATGTGGCCAAACCATCTTTACCGCACTTCCCGCAACTTATCCTCCACCGAAAAAACCCCTAAAAAAACTTAAAATATCCACTTAAGCGAGCTTTTCTGCACTTTTTTTGCTTCATCTCTTCTCGCTTTTGGACCTAAAGCAAGAGCTTTTTTCTCGCCCTAACGCTTCAAGTGTAAAAGCGACCCACTGTCGCTTCTCACTTAAAGCGAGCGCTTCAGTGCTTTTCACAACACTGTTACAACATAATGTTAAAGCACTTCATTTTGCTGAATTTTAAAGTTACATTGTTACTAATTATAGTAAGATGATATTCTTTTTGGGAGGGACTAAAAAGGAAAGGGTGCTTCATATATGGTTAACAACTTATCATAGACCGTGTAACACATCGATGACAAGAATGACAATATTTTCACTAGTAAATTAGAGACCAAGTAAAGAAGCTCCATTTGAAAAAAGACACTTGATAACTCATTGAGGAGATTGTTTCTATTTAATAATCAATCAATACACTAGTCTCATACAATCATATGCACAATATATTCTTATTTACCCTAATTTCATACAATCATATGCACAATATATTCTTATTTACCCTAATTTCATACAATCATATGAACAATATATTCTTATTTATCCTACTTTCTACCATCATATGCACAATATATTCTTTTTTTTTCCTATCACCCTGTCCGTGATAAATAACTACGGTACTACCAGCGCAGCTGTTGTGTCTGTAGCACATTTTTCCTTGAAAGAGCGTCATCAGTCTAGCTCGTCATTACCCAATAAAACCTGCGTAGTACCATGGCTTTTCCATAACCTTATCCGAAAAATCCTATTTTGGCCTTCTGAAAGGCAGACAAGTGGTTTATAGTACTCGTTCTATAGTCTATAAGTAGATGCCATATGTGCAATACTTCCATCAGCCACATCATTCTGATCTCAAAAGCAAAAGGGAAATATGAAAACCTTGTTTACTGGTTGCAGAAAGAAGCATCTCTTGCTTCAAGAATCCGACCAGGAAGACATAAGAAGCAATAAAGCAGAACATATCTTTCAAAATAAATAGGATAACAAAGAGTTGTTATTGGTGTCTTTGAATATCTGAAGCTTCATAAATGTGTATCCTGGATGAATGTGGATATAGTGTGCGAGTTTTTTATACACAACCTATATTATATTGTGGGAAAGAAAGAAAAAAGTTTCCAAGTGATATAAATGAATTTGTAACTAACTGATCAATGACAGATTTTGTAGTCTAAGTTCAGTTATCTATAAAACATGGTTTGGAGTGCACCTTCAAAAAGAAAAAGAAAACATGGTATGGAGTGCGCAAATTGTGGTCTTTTCTCCAACTTTTTTCTTCAAAATCATGAAACATTAGTGTGGTAGCGTGATATAAGTAATGAGTGAATCTAGTTATGTAGACAGACACCAATGATGAATGACCCATTATGCTTTTATCCTGATAAATGCTCATTACAGATGCTCGTGTCCATTCCACGTGTCACTTGTTACTGCTACAAGCAAGCAAGTGGAAACTGATATAGTATAGGATTCTGTTAATGTGCTTTTTCATTCTCTTCCTATTTTCCTTGGTCTAATTTTTTCCTCACCCCAGGATATTGGAGGATGTGACATACAAAAGCAGGAAATCCGTGAGGCTGTTGAGTTACCTTTGACCCATCATGAATTGTACAAGCAGATTGGTATAGATCCTCCCCGTGGTGTCTTGCTTTATGGTCCACCAGGTACTGGAAAAACTATGCTTGCAAAGGCTGTTGCTAATCACACTACTGCTGCATTCATAAGAGTTGTTGGTTCAGAATTCGTCCAGAAGTATTTGGGTGAGGTATGTATTGAAGTAATGGAATACCCTGAGCTATTTGTTTTTATGTGTCAATTTCGTTGTTACTCACTCATTGTTAATGGTTGAAACCATTCGAACTGCATTATTTTCAAACAACGTTGGACCGCATTATTGTAAACACAATTTTTTCTTATAAATTGTTCGTTTCTATTGTATAGAAAGGAATTTGGAAGAAAGAAGCTAGTGACATCTTGTCTAAGACTTCTTTTCTTTTTAATTTCTTGATTGGTGGCTATTGTTTAGGTCTCATGACCTCCTGAAGTTTACACATGTATTTGGCACTGACCTGGATACTCCTCTAGAAACTCCTTGAGCATCTTAAAGTGTAAAAGAAGGCACTATTAATATAGATCAGTAAATATCTTGATTATAAAATCTATAGATCAGTAAAGATGAGGGACATGGGATACCCTATTCCTGTTTTATTGACTAGCAAACATCATTTACAAGAATTATTACTTGAAATTAAAGCGTCATATAGAAGGCCACTCTGATGCTTATAGAGACAGACCGGCGTTTTCTATTTTGTGTTTGTGAAGTTAAAGACAGACCAGCTTTCTGCGACCAATTGAGTAGAGCATTTCAGTTCTGTCAACATGCAGCTTGGATTGCTTTATTCTACATTACTTGCAGCCTGTTCTGCACAACTCTTTTATTTGAGATGCAACTTCAGTTCAATTTAAAGTTCTCGGGCACAAAATTTTCTGTCTGGAGATCTCCTCCTTATTTCCTAGTTTGGATAAAGTCTGTCCACAAAAAATATAAGACTCCATTTGTTTCTATCATTCAGGCTTTACTTACTTCACTTATTATCTGACTATTCAGGGTCCACGAATGGTTCGTGATGTCTTCCGACTTGCCAAAGAAAATGCGCCTGCAATTATATTTATTGATGAGGTAGATGCAATTGCTACTGCTAGGTTCGATGCTCAGACTGGAGCTGATAGGGAGGTCCAGCGTATCCTGATGGAGTTGCTAAATCAGGTAGGCTTCTACAAATTCCTAAAGTATCCCATCAGAGTTTCCACTTTTTGCATTGTTTTTGAGGTTTTCTTTTGTTTTGTCTTCTGCAGATGGACGGATTTGACCAGACCGTGAATGTGAAAGTTATCATGGCAACTAACCGAGCTGATACTTTGGACCCTGCACTTCTGCGTCCTGGAAGGCTTGACAGGAAGATTGAATTTCCTTTGCCTGATAGGCGTCAAAAGAGGCTAGTTTTTCAGGTAGAATTTGAATGATTTTGCTTTCAGGATCTTCTTTAACCCCATTTTGCATTACCTAACTAATAATAGTCAAGATTTGAAAAATGTAAGGAAGTTAAGATAGATTGGTTTATGAATTGTGCCTCTCTCTCATTATGATATCTTCTTCCTGTATTTCCATAATGAATTATTTCCATAATGAACGCTGAATCTGAAGCTGGATGATTTTGCCAGGTCTGCACTGCTAAGATGAACTTAGGTGACGAGGTTGACTTGGAAGATTATGTTTCTCGCCCTGATAAAATTAGTGCTGCTGAGGTTTGTCTCTTTACCCTTCATCTATTTTTGACAGAGAATAGGATGCTCCACTACTTATCCAAAATGTGGAAGGTCAGGTGTTAAAGCTCTAAGTATTTGTTCTTTATTTTGCTGTGTCTGCTTTGATCCTTTTATTTTGAAAATGTGAATGAGCATCAATTGTAGAGTCAATTCGACCAGCACGATTCTGATGCATGTTGCAATGTGTGCAGATTGCAGCTATTTGTCAGGAAGCAGGTATGCATGCAGTGCGAAAGAATCGATATGTCATACTCCCCAAGGACTTTGAAAAGGGTTACAGGACCAATGTGAAGAAGCCGGATACGGACTTTGAGTTCTACAAGTGATTTATAAAAATAGATGATCAAATATTTTCTAGAGATCGACCCACCTCTGAAGGTTTTCTAGATTGAAGATTTTATTGTACTGTTGGTTTGTCAAACATCTAATGGCTTGTACAATTCTAGTCCAGTTACTTGTTCTTTCATTAAGTGCTTATTAGCAGTCTAGAGATCTATTTGACATGCAAAGTTCTTCTTTGTTCTGCACTTTCTCAGAAGCTGCATTAATATCTCATTGCGAGTGTGTCCTTGGACTTCGTCTGACATTTCAGTATCAGATTCTGTGGAATGACTTATCTCATCACACTTTTTATTTAGTGATACTTGTGCATCGTGTATAAGTAAAGGATTTTGGGAATCCTCTCGGATGCAAGCGGCACCATTGAGGATAAAATGGAGGATTGGATTTTGGGAATCCTCTCAGATGCAAGCGGCACCATTGAGGATAAAATGGCACAAGTTCCTTTGAAATAGTTTGGTCATGTCTTGCGTTGGATTAGCGACCGCACTATTGGAATAAATGCAGACTTTACTAAAGAGTAAAGAAAAACATCTAAAATTCTTCAAATTGAATTAGAATTTACATATCTGAAAATTATATATATATATATATATATATATATATATAACTCAAATCAGCTAAGTACTTGAATAACTAATAGCCAAAGGCAGAGAAAACTCTTCGATTTTCCAAATAGTGTAGTGTTTTGATGGAGAATAGGAGCACCACTTACTAGTTTAGTATGTTCAAACTTTAATAAGTTGGGATAGTTTGTGTAGTAAATAATCCTCTTTTTATTTATCATACAAGTTGTTGCAGTTTATTACTCCCTCCGTTTTAAAAAACAAAATAACCTACTTTCTTTTCTAATCCGATTCAAAAGTCGAGAGTAATCTGTTAGACCACGGTCTAAAAATTCTATTTGAGCAAACTGATCCTTGACAGAACACTAGATTATGGTCTAAAACTATAATCTAATTTTTGATGAATCTTTACTTTTAAAAATGGAAACAAAATCTAAATAATGAGTATATCAGCATGAAGTAGTAGTAAGTATGGGCCTTTCGACTTAGCCAGACCTAAAATCTGGCCCAATTTTTGGCCCATATAGTAGTGTGTGTATATATTATAGATTTGTAGATTTAGAAAAACCTCTTAGAAACCCTATATCTCCTGGTCCTCCTTCTCCCTGTGCCGGCGCCGCCATGGATATTGACAATCCGACGGCCGAGAACCCATCAACAACCTTACCGGCGAAGCCCAATTTTCAACCTCTAACCGCCCACGAGATCTCCGGAGGCCACGTCCAGTTCCGCAAAGTCACAGTCCCACAGCACCGCTACACACCTCTGAAAAAAGTATGGATGGAAATCTACACTCCAGTTTTCGAACAGATGAAAATCGACATCCGTATGAACCTCAAAAAACGCCGGGTCGAACTCAAGACCCGATCCGACACACCCGACATTAGCAACCTCCAAAAGTGCGCTGATTTCGTTCACGCTTTTATGCTAGGGTTTGATGTGTGTGATGCTGTTGCATTGCTCCGTCTCGATGAATTGTACGTAGATTCATTTGAAATTAAGGATGTGAAGACGCTAAGAGGTGAGCATTTATCTCGAGCTATTGGTAGATTATCAGGGAAAGGAGGGAAGACGAAATTTGCTATAGAGAATGCGACGAAGACTAGGATTGTGATTGCGGATTGCAAGATACATATATTGGGGTCTTTTTTGAATATTAAGATTGCTAGAGATTCACTTTGTAGTCTCATTTTGGGTTCTCCTGCTGGTAAGGTTTATTCTAAGCTTAGAGCCGTTACTGCGCGGGCCGAGATGCTTTAATTTTATTGTTGTCGATTTATAGAATGGTTTAAAAGTATCAAATTTTGAGTTTTGCCGGAAATTTTTGGTTCAAATGTTATGTATTGTACTAATATGTGGCTTGGAGGGGATTATTGGCTATTCAATACAGATGTTTTATGAAGTTGATCTTTTTTAATAGAGATGTTTCGATACTATAAATTTATGGTGATTATGTATATGAGGAGACGAGCTTATATGTATGAACGGAGTTGCTATTCGGTTTAGCTAGTATTGATGTTTTGTGTATTATCTAAATACGTGCATACATTGTATGATATTTGTGATTCATATATGCTTTTTCAGACTATGTAATGATTGTTGCAATAAGATAAGTTAGTTAAGTCACCAACGTGTGATTTCTTTTATACGTTGGAGTACATAATTTAACAACCTTCTCTACCTTTCCGAGGCAGGGGTAAGGTGTGCGTTCACTCTACCCTAGCTTACACAGTTAATGGACCCTGTTCTTGGGATTACACGTGGGTGTTATGATGTTGTTGTTAGTGCACAGTTGAATGTTGTGATGAGTTAATTGTCCATCTCATAGTAGAGGTAAAGATTTTGATGGCTTAACTGCTCATCCCAGAGCAGAGTAGAATTATTTTAGAGAGGCTTATTGGAGTATATAATTCTCAAAATTAGCGTGTGGGATGTCCATTCCTCGCTACTGGTCCCTGTTTCCTCTCCACTGTACATGCCAGACGCACAAAAGAGCATAAGCATATTCCTTCATTGGAATGAGAAGTATCTCCTTTCTTACCCCTTGCCTAATCCCTTTCAAGTTGGAATGCACTGTTCTTGAATTTAAGTACCTTTTGCCTTGGTAAAACTCTGTATTCATCATCACAAACCCCAATTTTCTACTGCACATACATTATTGGCGATGTTCTCATATTATAGCTTTTATACTTAAGTGGGTAATTTCATTCAGCAAGCCATATAAGATAGTTTGCAATTCTTATATGCTTTTCCAGACTGTTCTATGATTATTGCAATAAGATAAGTTGGTTAAGTTACCAGTGCACATTTTCATTTATAGGTTAAGAGTACATATAGTGAAACAGCTTCTCTACCTCCTCGAGGTAGGTATAAGGTCCTTGAAAATGGACTCGTAGTTAGCTTCCTCAACAACTATCTGTAGAATGTTCTATCTCTCTCTTCAACGCTTTAAAACGAGCTAGAAGGCTTCTCTTAAAACAGAAAAATAGGAGTTATAGTAGTTTCAACTATTCGATTCGAATGAATGCCCTCACTCCTTTCCTTACTACGTGCGCTCTACCCAGACCCCACTTACATTGGGTATGTTGTTATTGTTGTCGTACACAGAGTTAAATGTTTTGATGAGTTAATTGCCCATCTCATAGTAGAGTTAAAGATTTTGATGGCTTAACTGTTCATCCCTGAGCATAGTAGAATAATTTGAGAGAGATTTATTGGAGTTTATATTTTTTGGAATTAGTGTGTGGATTGTTCAATCCTCATCACTGGTCTCCTTTCCACTGTATAGGCCAGACGCCCAAAAGATAGAGCATAAGCATATTGTTTGATTGCAAATGGAAAGTTTCTCTTTGCTTACCACTTACCTCATCCATTTCCACTTTGACTTCACTGTTCTTGATTTTTTAGCTGCCTTTTGAATTTTTTTTGAAACTCTGCAATTCATCATTGGGATTCTCCTCATATTCTAGCTTGTTAAGTGGAAAATTTTCAACCTCCAGACCAACTCTAAGAGCTTAGATCAGTTCAAGTAAGTAGTTCTGTATGAAATTCAGAAAAGTTTCATATCTGGCACTTGAGGAGGTCAATTCTAAGTGTTGGAAGCTACTGCCAAGGGATTCCCCGTTACTTTTAGGATAGGTTATTGAGGGACATCTCCACCTTTACTTTAGCCATACCGGGCCTGGTTCTGTTTTTTTCATAGCTATATCTAATGCTAAAGGTGTACCTACATCACTGAATATAACTTCTCAGATAATATCGTTTGTCCATATGAAATGACAAATTTGGTAGAAGAGCCATGCGCATTAAGCTTGACAATCTGTGTGCTGTGATCATTGTCTCCACCCCTTTGTTGAGATTTTGTTTTGAAAATTACTAATTTCCTATGTCTGTGAGATATGCGTTCGACACGTTTCTGTTTAAATGAGCACAAGTGCCTCAGCATGTATGATGTATCTTCTTTCTCATTTGAGGCCACAATTTGGATCTTGAATCTTGATAGCATGATAGTAGTAGATAAGTGTGGTTGGGGTTAGTCTCAAGGTCTTGTACTAGTAGACTACTATGGAGAGACGAGTAAGAGAATTTTATGCTCGAGTGCTACTGCCGGTATAAATCTGGTAGATAAAATTAAACCTTGGTTGTTTTCTTACTTGCATGACATTGGGTACTTCAAGTGAAATGCTTCCAACAGATCTTTCCAAATGTGCTAGTTAACACAGTAAATGGTCCTGAAATAGTGATTAGTTGATCTGATAGCATGACATATCTCTAATTCCCCCCCCCCCCCCCACTCCCCCCCTCCATCCTTGCTGTGCTGTGTGTGGTCCTCTTCAGACAGATTAATAACTTGTAATTATGATGTGTTCCCTGATTTCGAATGGCTTAGCTGGTTATTGTTGGAATACCTGTTTTATTTGTCCTACTGTCTGTTTCATCTTATATTTTGACTGCCCTTCTCATCTCTTAGTTGTGTTTGTATTGTTTTATCCTACTGGTGAACTCTTATTTGCTTGTGAAGTTAGGTTTCATGCAGAATCTCCAACCTTGCATATCACTACCAAGGAATCTTGTTCATTGTATAACTTCTTTAGACCTACCTAATTTAAGTGTGCTCTTTCTTCCCAAACTTGAAAATGTAACCTTATAGGGACCTGTTTGGCCATAAGAATTCTTTACTTTTTTCGAAAAATTATTTCACCTTGTGAAAATTGAGGTGTTGGCCACATGAGAATACCAAATTCAATTCCAAATTGTTTTTGAAAAAGTGAATCACTTTTTTTCAACTTCATTTATTGTTACGGATAACCCATCTTTTTACTTTTATAAAAGCACCCTATTAATTTTAGCCAATAATCGGAGTTAAATGCGTAGCTATCACGTTACTCATTTCTTCTTACTTCCATCGATAAAAGACCTCAGAGTTAAAGGCAACTTCAATTTTTTTCTTCCTTATAATACAGCGGGATTTTAATCTGTTCATTCTTGTGACTCTTGATGCAACTAACAACAAAGGCAACATTATTATCTCCTATTTGACATTTGGTTGTATTTTGTAGGTAAATTAGTTAAGATGGGTGATTTTGATAATTTTTAAAAATTGAGGGTATAAAATTATAATTAAAAAAAAGTCCAAGGAAAAAATTCAAAAAGATATGGCCAAATACAACACCAACTTCAACTTTAATTTCAATTTCAACTTAATTTTTTTTTTAATTTTGATGGCCAAAAACCTACTATAATTCGTCCATTTTAATTTTTACAATGAACCAAGAAAACATCTTGTAACATCTTTATTCAAGATAAGAACATGCATCCCATGTAATACTAATACTTATGTCATATGAATTTAAGTTTATCGTAAAAACAAGACTCCTCCAAAATACGACAATATGATGACGATGATTGATGATAGAGACGGATTTAGAATTTAAAAGTTGTGTATTTTCAACTTATAATTCTTTACCAATAGATTAATAACACATTTTGTTTGTGAGTTTCCAACTTATAATTCTTATATATTTACTAGTTTTTTCAATATAAACTCAAGAACTATATGAAAGTTACTGATTCTCGAAAATCCGCACGTAATACTCTATATCCGCCCGACTTATGAGTAGGACTTCTCAACGCATGCTTTCTATTGCTCCTAATTATCAGAAAGGGAAGCATCATACGTCACTACTATTTTCATAATAACTTCCTTTTCTATTTTCTTGTTTTATTTCCTAACATCAAAATAAATTCATCATATTTTTTTTTACTTCTTTAGTAAAAATATTTTGATATATCTATCAAACAACGCAATACAGAAATATCCTAAATTGTTGACAGTAATTATCAAGCGGTTCATCAATTCAGTTGCCGCCAAAAGATGTGGTGCAGGGGATGTAGCTGCTCGGGTTCGAATCTTGGATATGAAAAAATCCTTGGTAGGGAGCGTTTCCCCGAATGAGACCCTACGCGGCGCGAATTTGAATTAGTTGGATTTCAATATGGGCATCGAACATCGAACATCGAATGAAAAAAAAATAAATTGGACAGTTGAACATTGAACACTCTTACGAAATTACTGCAAAATCAACCCTTCTCTTTAGTATCAAAGGTAGTTTGGTATGTGGATTAAATTTTTTGAATTAATTTATTTCGTTTGGAAGATGTGAAAAAATAATCTCATATTGAATAAAATAAATTTATATCGTCAATCAAATATCATATGAATTTATCATTTTGCGTACCAAACGACGCATATTATTTTCACCACACCCATGTGAATATAATTAATGTACCTTATCAATTTCATATTCTTTATTGGGGACCATGTGTTTAATTCTTTCCTTTTCTTTTTTTTTCTTATTGACCTGCTTTTGTTTTTCATTTTTGGCACTTTGTTTCTTCAAGCATGACTACCAAAAAGAATTTTTAGTTTGTCTAGAGAATCCTTATAAGTACTAACCAAATGACAAGCATATTGGTTCAAAATGACATGTTAATTTTCAATCAATTAAGATAGTCAGGTCTACCACTGAAAAAACAAAAAAGGAAAGATAAAACAAAAGATATTGGAGACGGAAAAAATATGTGAGCTACAAATAATGATTAATATATGTGGAGAACGAAATAACATGCGTCATATGAAGCTAACAAAGCAAGTTTTGAGCGATGATAAATTAGATTAAATTTTTTTTTTTTATAATTATAAAAAAGTTAACATACTATAATGAGTTTACAAAACCTACATTGTGATGTATTTACTAAGTATATGAATAGAATACTCTCAATTAATAGAAATTTAAGATCATTATTTATAGAAGCAAAACATAATAATGATTAAATCCACCTAATAAAATTAAGAGGACTTTGAGGTGAGTAATCTTTTTCCATTAAATATACACACCAACTTTTAGCCTTGGACCATCCACATCCCCACCTCCACCTCTAAAAGGGAGTAATTGCCTTACCTATCCTTCTTCTATCATGCTCATCCAACTGTCCTTCACAAGAAATATGTATAATTTAATTAATTTTAAAAAAGAAAAATTGAATCAACAGATGAAAGGACCTTTCTTACCTATTTATAATTTAAATAAAAGAGCAAACTTTTCAAATATATTATACATAAAAATAAAAATTTCTTACATAAATAGAGAGGTAAGCATCCAGTCCCCTCGAACTACGATCAAAGTTGGTACGACATACTTCAACTTATCCTGAACTCAATTTTAACATATTTTTTCACCCTTTTGTGCTGAACTGATACTTTTATTGCATATAATGAGGATCATATCAAAGGTGTCATATCAGCTTAAAAAATTGACAAAACGTGTTATGTCAATTAAAACGATTGATAAAAATATACAAAATTTAGATTGATAAAAATACGCTAAATTTAATTCAGGAGGTAATGGAATTCCCTTCAAGTTGAAGTGTATCGTAACAAATTTAATCATAGTTTTAAAGGTAATAGATGCTTTACTCACAAAAATATATAATTTTTTATTTTTTTTCAATAAAAAGCTAAAAAATCATTTCACTGAAATCGCATGTATTTGTCAAGTAATAATAGTGGCACAAAAGGATTAAATTGTTCGAGTCTTTCGGATATAATAAATGTATATCACCCTAATGTTTAGTATTCAGACATTTTTTTTTTCTTTGTTAGAAATTCAGACAATTATTCTGTTATTACTACTATTTATTCTTACTATATTATTATACTACCATTACTTATATTTACTAGCGTTTCTTACTCTTCACTTGCACTAAGCACACTCATTCAATTTGCTTCTCCTTCAGTTTCTCTACACATATATTAATATTATACATATTTTCCATTACACAGATCCAATATTTACTCCCCTCACCTTTAAGCAAAACGGTACTTCTCAGCTTAGCTATATGTGGATTTCCTATTTTATGCAAAATGTGGTTACTATTCAGTTGATAAATTTCTATTTGAAGGTTCATGTGTACTGTTAATTCCTCCTAAAAACTTGAAGGGGTTTCTTCAAATTGAGGTATTTTTTCTGAATTTTACTATCTCTTTGTATTTGTTCAGCTCGACTTTTGTTCTGTCAATTTTGGTAGCAGATCTGTTTGCTCCTTCGGTTACTATTTGTTTGGCATTGTTAGATTGAACTGTGTAGCTGTTGAATTTAGTTTCTAAAAAATAATTAGGAAATCCATGTAGAAAATTAAACCCATTTGACTCTTGACTTGGAAATCTACATGAGAATGGATGGAGGAGTATTAAAAAGTGGTCGAGCTAGGATTTTCAGTAAGTTGGTTTAAAATAGAGTTAATGGTCAAAAACACACCAGTATCATACCTGAACTATCAGTTGTGCGAGTTTCCGACCTGAATTTTCACCAACTATTTGTTAAAATACACCTAAACTATTAATTGTTTGAGTTTCATACCTGAAGTTTCAGGTAGGAAAAGTGGACAATTAATAGTTGAGGTGTGTTTTGACAAATAATTGGTGATAGTAAAGGTAGGAAACTCGCACAACTGATAGTTCGTGTATAAAATTCAAAAAGCAAGGATACATTAGGTGTATAAAGAAGAAGCCAACTAATAAAAGGGGGTTCAACATCTACTATATATACATTTTTTTTTTTGAACTTGTATTATATAGTATGATTTTCCATTTTGCACGTCCTGGCTCTGCACCCTGGACTATAAGTACACGTTTGGTTCTCTGTACTCTTCGCTCTTCACTGTTTTGCTTCTTTGACTATGTGGAAATATAAAGAATTGAAAATGTTGTTGGTCCTTCTGCATTGTATCATATTGAATTATATTTGTTTAATGGAAGCTTAGGATTCCCTATTACTGGGACCTCATAAGAATTGGGGTTGTTCAATAGCCCCAACTAACCTAACTCTCCTTGACATTTACTTGAATTATGAAATGTGGTAATTGGTAAACACCCCCCTACCCCCAGAATCCCCATGATCTGGTAGATTTTTAAATGTAGTTCTTCTTCATCAACTATTTCAAGCTCCAATCTTGGATCAGAAATTTTCATTTCACGAGGGTTTAAAATTGTGTGATTAAATGGATTAGTCTAGCCCCAAGATGACTTTAAGCCTTTAAGAAATGGTTATTCTCCTTCCCTTTGCTTATTATATACTATCAAGTTGGAATACTTAAATGTCTCGCTATTTGTATATATTAGCACTTGCTCTTCTACTTCAAAACTCTTTGTTTATGAAATTGAAAATGGAATATTTGTAAACCCAAGACTTTTCTTTGAATGTTTCTTCTCCTACTATATACTTTTCTGATCACAGTACTACTTCTGTTTTGAGCTGTTTAATATTGTACGTGGTTTGGTGTCTCTTGGCATCTTTTTTTTTCTTTTTTTCCTTATGTTGGTGTAATCATTCATCCATCTGTAACATTTTTGCGCGCTTCCCTGTAGAATAAGGTTTTCATTATTTTTGGCCTAGAAAGTGATATGGCAACCTTTCTGGTTTTTCCTGTTTTGCCTTCCCACTTCTCTTTTGCATTTTGCTTCTTTCTTGAAAAGCAAACAATATATCGTTTTTGTGCTGAATTGCATTGCCATGCTTATCTTTTCCTTCATCTCAATCTTTCTAGTATGTTAACTCTAAATCTTGTTCTGCTTTGTTTCTAATCTGACTCTAGTTTTGAGTTTTAACTTTTGAACTTCACAAAAAAAAATTATTTATTTGCGGGCTAGACAGATAATGTCGATTATCACTTCTGTTTTTATACTTGAAGTTCATTTCATGGATCTTCTAACCAGTGAATATGAGATTGAATAGCTTTTGAAGTAATTATGTGTTGTTACTTGGTAGTATGGTGGATAAGAGTTTTAACTAAGTCAGCAGAGCTTTCATCATATTATGTTATTTGATCGGCCTTTTATTTTCTGGTTCCTTGAGAACATGATTAATTTTATTAATCTTCTTCTGCAGATGGTGAAAAATTAGTTAAACATTGAACAATTACTATTTGGCATTTTATAAGGAATTATCTAAGTCTAGTTCATTGCTTAGTGCTTTTGAACGTATGTGCAAAGTGAAACATTAGATGGACACAGATTAATAGATACTCCGAATCCATAAAAAGTCATCCAGTTTTAGATCATGAAAATTTTGGTGCAAAACTGCATCTCCAAACATCTTTCTTGAGGAATTTTTGTAACTTTGACTGCATAGATGTTTGCTATGTCAAAATGTCCTTTTATCCTCCCTTTCTCCCCTTTGATGTTTGTTTTGTTCTCAAGTTGTTTATCTATTGTTTTATTCCAGGACAGCCACAATTCTGACAGCATAGTGGCTTTCAATCAGTTGAAGGTTTCCTCATGAGAATCTACTACACCAATCAACTGCTACATTCTCTTTTTGTTGTAGCAACTTTTCTTTCTCTGTGCCTTGGTGATCTAAACTCGGACAAGCAAGCCCTTCTCGACTTTGCCACAACAGTCCCACATGGCAGGAAGATCAACTGGAATCCTGCCACTCCTATCTGCTCATCTTGGGTAGGCATTACTTGTAGTAGTGATGGAGCCCATGTGGTGGCTGTACGACTTCCAGGAGTTGGACTCATTGGTTCACTTCCAAATAATACTTTCAGGAAGATGGATAGCTTAAGGATTATCAGCCTTCGATCCAATCGTCTCGGCGGAAACCTTCCTTCTGCTATCGCTTCACTTCCTTCTCTCCATTCCCTGTACTTACAGCAAAATAACTTATCTGGACCTATTCCTGCTTCTTTTTCGAATAAACTGAATGTTTTGGACCTATCTCATAATTTCTTCACTGGTAAGATTCCTGAAACAATTCAGAATTTGTCTCAGCTAACTGGTTTAAGCCTCCAGAATAACTTGCTTTCTGGACCCATACCCAATATCACTCTTCCAAGGCTAAGACATTTAAATTTAAGCCACAACAATCTTAATGGCTCTATTCCGTTATCCCTCCATAAGTTTCCAAATTCATCCTTTGTGGGCAACTCACACTTGTGCGGACTACCCTTAAATCCTTGTTCACATGTTCTACCACCATCCGCTTCCCCACCTGCACCTTCCCCAAACACTCAAGAAAAAAGCTCAAAGAAGAAACTTAAACTAGGATATATTATTGCTATTGCTGCTGGAGGAGCTGTGCTGGTCTTGCTGCTAGTTGTGATCATGTTTTTCTGCTGCCTGAAGAGGAAAAGGGGTGATGGCACAGGTGTGATGAAAGGTAAATCTTCAGGTGGAGGAAGGAGCGAAAAGCCGAGGGAAGAGTTTGGTAGTGGGGTGCAAGAACCCGACAGAAATAAGCTGGTTTTCTTTGAAGGCTGCTCGTACAATTTCGATCTCGAGGACTTATTGAGAGCCTCAGCTGAAGTGCTAGGAAAGGGGAGTTTCGGAACTGCTTATAAGGCTATTTTGGAGGAGTCAACTACAGTGGTAGTTAAAAGATTAAAAGAGGTCATTGTGGGGAAGAAGGATTTTGAACAACAGATGGAAATTATTGGTAGAGTTGGACAACATCCAAATGTGGTTCCTTTACGTGCTTATTATTACTCCAAGGATGAGAAGCTACTGGTGTATGGTTATTTCTCAACGGGCAGCTTGGCAATGCTCTTGCATGGTAAGGCATCATCTGCTCTTATCTTCATTTCCTTTCTCTATTTATGGTCTTTGGCATAGCAACTTGATACGCCCTTTGTCATTGAATGACTAAATAGTAAACTTCTAACACAATACAAACTGCACTCAAGTAAAGTCCAAATTATTAAATGAATCTAAACAATTTGAGTTTGAACGTTTGAACTTGTGAACTGGTGTTAAAAGGAGCATTCTTTCTTGTAGCTAATTGTGAACTTTAGAGAAGAAAAAGTCATTCCGAATATATGCACATGTCTGATCTTTCTAGGTCTATTATAATTTACGAGTATAAACAGCTGTTATGTGATTCTGTATCTATTGTTTCTCTTGCAACATATTGACATTTGCCAGCTATCTTTTACCTATCACTGCTCCATGCAATGTGTAGTTTATCACTAGCACCATCTTGCCGCCTATCTAACTGGAAAGCTGCTAGTGCTGAAAATCTTCATGCATGATATACCTATTCTCTATCCTGGAAGACTACCCGTGATGTGAACTCATCTCCATTCACTAACCTGCATAAACTTATCAGTGTAAAGTATGCTGCCAATGTTAAATAGTGCTGATATTTCTGATCTCCAATCCCTATCAAACCCCATGATCATTTAGGAAACAAGACTTCTGGAAGAACTCCACTGGACTGGGAGTCGCGAGTTAAAATATCTCATGAAGCAGCAAAGGGGATTGCCCACATCCATTCAATGGGTGGTCCAAAGTTTACTCATGGAAATATAAAGTCCTCGAACGTCCTACTCAAGCAAGACCTGGAAGCTTGTGTCTCTGATTTTGGTTTAGCCCCTATAATGAACTTCCCTGCACCACCCTCTCGCTATCCAGGGTACCGCGCTCCTGAGGTGATGGAATACCGAAAGCATAGTCATAAATCAGATGTCTACAGCTTCGGTGTCTTACTACTTGAGATGCTTACTGGTAAGCTGCCAATGCAATCACCAGGGCGTGATGACATGGTTGACCTTCCTAGGTGGGTCCAATCAGTTGTCAGGGAGGAATGGACATCAGAGGTATTTGATGTCGATTTGATGAGATTTCAGAACATTGAAGAAGAGATGGTACAGATGCTGCAAATTGCTATGGCGTGTGTTGTAAAGGTCCCGGACATGCGACCCGACATGGAAGAAGTTGTTAGAATGATTGGAGAGGTCAGGCAATCTAACTCTGATAACAGACATTCCTCAGAGTGAGAATAGATCCCCTATGTTTCAAATGTGCATATCCATTGATTCCTTGGATTTTGGACTTACAATTTCTAAGTGCTGAGAAGTTCATTCCATTACCCAGTACAACAACAACATACATGTTCCCCCTAAATTTTCCAATTCAATCCTATTGACAAATGTATCTAATGGAAGTTGGATTTGTTGATTTGTTTTTCTTAGGAGATATAGTAGACAGGCTGGTCTTCCTCTTTTCTTTTTAAGAACTCCTTGTCACTTGTGTAAGATTCAGCTCTGCACTCAACAATTCATTTGGGTGTGTTTAGTATGAAATCATTTTCAAGGGTGTAAAATCAACAGATAGCCATTTCATGATTTTACATATTATTTAATACAGAAAAGGCATCTTTTCCCCCGAACTTGTCGCCATAACTCACTTTAGTACTTAAACTTAACTTCCGTTTATTTACCTCTTAACATCTTTAAAGTGAATTATTTTTACCCCTCAAAACTGAATACCACTTTCACGACGGAGAGTGTGCTATACACGCACCACATCATTGCCAAATCAGTGTCATATCATTTGCCACGTAAAAGACTTTTTTTTTTTTTTAATAATCCCACACACTAACTTTTTATATATTTTATATATACTATTTATATATATATATATATATATATATATATATATATATATATATATATATTTAAAAAGAGTATATTTTTTAATAAAAAAATATATTTTATATAAATAAAATAGACCCCACCCCCTTCCTTCTTCTTCTTCACAACCCCCACCCCCTTCGTTCTTTCACAGCCCCCACCCCACCCCACCTCAATTCCTTCTACTTCTACGTTAGACAGCAGCCCCCGTCCCCTCCCCTTCCTCCTCCTTCTTCTTCTTCACATAAAAACACCACTTTTTCTATTTCTTTCACCATTACCATAAGCTTTTTCAATGAATTTTTTTCTTCATCAAATGCAAAATTAACTTGAATTAACTTGAGCAAATCCATCAATGAACTAAATACAAGTACATGATCACAAAAACACATCAATACACAAAATCTCAAATCCAAATTCTTTCACATTAACCAAAATCCAAAATTCCAAAACTCCTAAATTTTCAATTTCTTACTCAAAAATGTCTATAGAAATGGCATAAACAGTCCGAAATTCGAAAATGGCATAGATGATATTCGCATGACATGAAATTTTTGGTCAAAAATCAAACTTGTTCATCAATCTTGAATCCTTTTTAATTGTCGAAAAATAAAATTCTGGATTAATTAAGACTTGATAGGAAGGGAATTACGAAGAAACGGGTTGGGGATATGAAGAAGATGAAGAAATGAAGTGTTGGGGGTGGGGTGGGGAAGGGGAGTGATGAAGAAGATGAAAATGTTTTCTATGAAGATAATAATAATAAAAATAGTAATAAAGTGGTTTTTAAAAAAAAAAATAAAAAATCACTCGCTCTTTTTTTTTTTGTCACGTTAGTTATAGAGGTATTTAATTCATTTGAAAGTTGTTAATTGATAAATAAACGAAAGTTAAGTTTAAATGTTAAAGTGAGTTGTGATGATAAGTCCATGGAGTAAAAGATATGTTTTCCCTATTTAATATTTAACCTGTACTTAATAAAGGACGTGCCAACATGGTATCTCACAATGGTATAATCTCTGTCACCTTTATTATTTCAAGAATACCAAGTTCAAGCTTAAATTCTATGTTCTGAAGTCTTAAACTAGCTATGAACTCAAATTTAATGACACAATTTCATGAAAATACACATTTGTTTTAGTCACCAAGTCGTAATAAAACTGATCAAATTGGTCCACTACTACCATAATTGCTTTGTTATTCTCCTTGTTCTTTCTTCTTCTCCACAACTACACATTTCGAATTTTAGGACTCAACGCATGTTGTGTAAACTAAAAACATAACTTTCCGGAGTTGGATTTAAAGTTAAAGTTGGAATTGGAGTTGTGTTTGGCCATGAATATAAATTAAAGTTGTTTTTGTAATTTTGTGAGAGAAGTATGAGTGAAAATAAGTAAAATTTGTTTTCATTTTTCCAAATATAATTTTGGAATATTATTTGAAATTTTTATGGCCAATCTCATCTTATTTTCACTTTTTTCATTAAAGTAAAATAATTTTTCAGAAAAATGTAAATAATTTTCATGGTCAAACAGCTACTAAAAGCTGAAAATCCTGAGCTTTGAATTGAAAAACTTAACTCAAGAACATAATGTCCTATAATTTTAGATTAACTCAACTCAAAAAGTAAGATGTACGCAAACCATATCGCTACCTTCGAAGAAGTAGAGAGACTGTTTTCGATAGACCCCAACTCAAGCTAAAGGATAGCTCAACTTAAAGGATATAATTTCTTGAAATTTTGAACTAAAAATTGAATTTTAAATAATAACAACCAGGTGTTTTGAAATGAAAAACTAAAAAAAATTCACAACACATTTTCTTAAATTTAAAGGCGAAAAAGGAAAAGAGAACATTAAGCACGGGCGTTTGATGGTGAAAATAAAATTTTTTGAAGTTAAAATTATGTTTGACCATGAAAATAAAGTAATTTTTTTACTCATCATTTTTTGTGAGAGAAATTAAAGTGATTTTTTTTTTTTCAAATTATATTTAAAATTCTTGTTGCCAAGTGATACAATTTTTCCTAAAATAAAATAATACTCATTAAAAAGGGATCTTAAATAATTTACAAGCAGTGGGTAAGATTCAAATGGTCCTAAAAATGTCTACCTAGTGCCATTTCCACAGGCTATGTCCACATTATGACTCCAGTAGAGGATTCTAGAACCTTACTTGTGGACCCCACTCCAGAATATTTCTACGAAAAATAGCATTCTTATACGCAATATTAATACAGTAGTAATGCTATTTACTAGTAGTATTATTTTCCCCCTTCTTCCATTACATTAGCTCAAAACCTAATCCTCCATTTCCACCAAAATTCAATCAATCGCCTCCACATCTTCCGGTACTTTCTGCATATCAATGTTAATTAATTATGAAGATTTGTGATTTTCCGCATTAGATCTAGTAATTTTTTTGTTTAATTCTTGATAATCTTCAATTTTCTAAGCTATTCTTTTGTTTATTTTTTGATAATCTTCAGTTTTTTGGGCTTTTTTTTTTGTTTATTTCTCATAAGATTCAGTTTTATAAGCTATTCTCTTGGTTATTTTTGATAATATTCAGTTTTCTGATATCTGTGACTGAAATTTGTGTGTGTAGTTGTTTTGTACTTTGCTTAAAGTTGGAGATCTGTGGATTTTGATGAAAAAAAATTGTGTTTATATTTGGTTTAGGGCTTGGATTTGAAGGTATACGAGCTAATTTATGGCGTCGAAGCGTATATTGAAGGAGCTTAAGGATCTGCAGAAGGATCCTCCCACATCATGCAGCGCTGGTATGTCGGCTCTCATTATTTTCTGATTTCTGAGCTTATGTGCTAGTATTGTTAGCTAAAAGGTCGATAATTTGGTCCTTGTGATTGAATTTCTGGTGGTTTATGCTGATTTTGAGAGGCTAATGCTGCTAAGTTTAACCGTTATAGCAGAAGCTAAAAGGTTGATAATTTAAATGTTTGTTTCTATAATATTAGTGGCATTAGCTCCCAGTGGTAGCTTAGCGGTCCCTGTGATCGTATTTCTGATGTTTTCTGTGGCTCTCGTGAGCCTAAGGCTGCTGCTAGGTTTAGAGAACTTGTGGCGGAAGAACTAGTCTGATTTAGTAATTTTCTGAACATATTTTCTGTTTCTTTGCTAGAAAAATTGCATGATTGAAGTGTTCGTTTGTATGTTTAGTGGCATTAGTTCCGCGATGGTAGCCTAGCAGTCTAAGAGCTGAGGTAGTGTTACGAGTAATCTTAGGATCCAAGATTCGAAGCTCGGTAGAGGTGGACTAGGTGAACTGTTCCCATTTGCCTATGCGTTGGTGGAACAAGTCATGAGATACATGGCCTAGTTTGGAGGTAGCATGTATTGTTGGTTTACTCAAGATGGCTATAAGCAAGCTTGGACATTAATGTTATGGAAAAACCGTTAGTGGCATCATTAGTTGGTTGATCCATTATGAATGGACATATGCTGAATGCAATTTTGTTATCATACTTTTTGTTTATTTTTACTTTTTTTGTTATATGATAGTGGTTTCTGACCAGCATCTGCTCAACTCTGGTTGTATTGCATCTTTATATTGGTTTCTATTTCTCACTTCTAAGAGTTACAATCAATACATGGCACTCTTAAGATTGTGAATGTTACTTGTAATTGTCCATCAAATTTCTGTGTTGTTCTTTGTTGTACTTCTCCTAACGTATATTCTGTCATTTGCCTTATGAGCAAAATAGCAATTGCTATTTTCTCTGTGATTTAGGATTGGCTTTAATTAGCTGAGTGTGATTATACATTTGTTAATGACATGGTTGTTATGTCGTTACTAAGTAGCATGTTTCGTAAAATACAGGTCCAGTGGCTGAAGATATGTTCCATTGGCAAGCAACAATCATGGGGCCTACAGATAGCCCCTATGCAGGAGGTGTATTTTTGGTCTCAATCCATTTCCCTCCGGATTATCCTTTCAAGCCTCCAAAGGTATGCCTATGCTCTATCCTTGTCCAGATCTGTGTCTGTTCCTTTACATTCTTTATTGTTATAAGCTAGAGAGTATGATTTTGCATGAATTGACCAAATACAAAGAATCCACTGAATGCATCTCAAATATGTGCATATGTGTTTCTAAGATAATTTTTTTCTTTTCTTAAAATAAGCAGGAAATTTAATGGATGACATCTTTCCAACTTAGCTGTATCCATATATAATTTAGTGATAGAACTGACCGATATTAACATTCAAATTACTGCCTACTACGCCATCTCTAATTTTATTTTAGTAGAATGTATAGTACGCTAGCATTAGAAATGCTGACATTTTGTTTGATGGCACATGGTTTCTTGGTTTATATACCACAGAGATGAGTGCACGGACATATACATTGACAAATAGATCCATATCCGTTAGGAAAACTTCAGCAAGAATTGGCCCTTAGATACTAGTTACTATGACTGTAACTTCCATATAATCTTTCCCACTTCTTGCTACGACACAGCTTTTTGTTGAGAAGTGTATCTTCTCCTTGCTCTCTCTCTTATGTTCTGGTGCTAGAGTGAGCTGGTACTTCAGGGTGCTGTTCAAGATTATAGATCAATAATCACGGGCGTAACAGTTTTCCTCCATTTTGTTTTGTCAAACCTATAAGCGTGCTGGTCTTTTACACCAGAAGATCCGTGCACCATAGTGTAGAATATGGCTGCCTTTTGTTTGCTGCTAGGTTAGGTTTACCTACATGGTGATTCTGTAGGTTTCAAGGATTTTGTTTGTTTCAGGCTCTGTTTGAGATTTGCTGAAGGAGTTCTTATCTGCCAATTCTGAAAATGTTTTTGATTAATAGTTGTTGACTGGGTTTTGTGGTGATCAGACAAGGTTGATCTTCTTATTGTTTATTTGTTTCAGGTTGCATTCAGAACTAAGGTTTTCCACCCTAACATCAATAGCAATGGAAGTATATGTTTGGATATCCTTAAAGAGCAATGGAGTCCAGCTTTGACCATATCTAAGGTTTGGATCCTGGTCTTGTTTATGTCCAATTAAATGTTGCTATTTTTCTTTTCTGGTCTTAGATTTCTCTATGAAAATAAATCCTAGCCAAAGACTAGATTTAATAAAATGAAGATGATGGTGAGTGATAATATTTGGTGGAGAATGGTCGACTTTTGTCATGTAATGTTGTCTAGACCTGTTGAGTCTTGATCTCCTCTCTTTATTTATGGATTTTGGGCCATTGGAATCATGGCCTACAGTTAGCCCAGATAATCTTACGTGGGAGTATATTTATTAGAATAAGCTTTATGTCAATATGAATGAATGTGAGAGCTGTGATTGGCAAGCTATACTGTGGCTTTACTAATGTGATAGCATGCTCAGGAAATATGGTGGTCTAGGCTGATATGTTTGTATTTGAAGAGAAAGGGAGCGATAACTAACCATTAGAATCAGAAGGAAGGAGTCAAAGGACAGTAGAATCTAGAACAGTAACTAAACAGTATGATGACTTGTTTAAACAAGAAAGAGCAACTATATATTATCTATATTTTATCTATTTCTAATAAAGAGCAAGATTTATCATAATATGTCCTTCAAAACATGACTGCCTTAAATAACATATTTGTTATTTTCCTTTTTCTCCAACTGACAGACGTCAAACAGCACCTTAGCAAGTAATTATTCCATTTAAAATGATGTGAGGGGAAGTCTCATGCTCATTTCCTTAATAAAGAAAGATACCTTTTGACATTTAGGCTCCTATTATATAAGTATTTGCTGTATTATACTATTATTTTCTGATGTAATGACTAGCACTTCTCACTTGCTTCTACTAAATCTTTGGTAGAAATTAGGTGAACTACTTATGGCACATTTTGTGTTACTCTGTCTTCCATCTTCCCTCTAATTGATGTTGATGCAGTTGATTTATTTTCTAAATCGTTGTATGTATTTGTTGTATTGTCTTAGATAATCGAGTAGGGGAGTAGTCTTCTTTATTACTCCTTCCGTTTAAAAAGGAATGACCTACTTTTCTTTTTAGTCTATGACCCCTTTCCTTTTTTGGCAATACTTTAATTTCAACTTTCCACATGACATCTTTATGACCACAAGATTAGAGGGTATTTTGGTACATTTAACACTACTTTAATTAAGGCCACAAGATTCAAAAGTCTTCTTTATTTTCTTAAACTTTGTGTCAAGTCAAAGTAGGTCATTCTTTTTGAAACGGAGGGAGTAGTATCTTTGTGTGGCTTAATTTCTCTTGTTTGCATGTTTATCCAAAATGTGTTGATAACCAGTTTATGTATCAAGGCACCATTAAACCTTCTGGAAATGGGGAAAGGGAAGAGCTTCACTGGTTTATCTCTCTCATTTTTCAATTATCTTTTGGATTTTATCTCACCAGGCTATTTTATGTTTTAGGTCCTGTTGTCCATCTGCTCTCTTTTGACAGACCCAAACCCAGACGATCCACTTGTACCAGAAATTGCTCATATGTACAAGACTGACAGGGCAAAATACGAGACCACTGCTCGTAGCTGGACTCAAAAATATGCTATGGGATGACGGCAAATTTGTCCTCGGGTGTGTCTGATACACTTTTAATTTCAGCTAACTTCATTTTGTTTTCATTCCTAAGTGCAGTGTCTTCATTGTGCTTTGGATGAAAGAACAAAATGTTGGTAAGGAAATCAGTTTATGTAGACTCTGCAAGGTTGTCAAGACCGAGATCTTTCAATATGTGAATATCTATTTGTTGAATTTTAGTGAGGGGAGAACCTGAAATGTAATTTTACTTTTGCTCCTTCCTACATGTCTATTTGACTGTCTTGTATGAGTGCTATCTTTTGAGTGGCAAAAAATTCAGTGATTAAACTGCAACTCTTTATCTGTATGAGACCATTTTTCTGTGTTCTGTTCTGTTTTGAAAATTTGTGTCGGTAAGTTTTTCTCTCTTAGGTGGTACAAGTTTTTCTCCCTTTTTTTAGCCCCTTCTTAGGAGCTTCCTTCTGTTTGCTCCCTTGGGTTTGGAAATGAGGAGTGTTCACCATCCAAGCTCTCTCGTCAAGTTTTCCTTCATATTTGGCCTTCAAAGTTTTTGACTTTTCTTTTCATGTGTATCCCGGCGTGCTGAGATATTGGACTCTGGATTCAAGAATTTTGGTAATGTCGTTTTCAGACAGCTTCAAGAAGTTTCTGACGTTTCAGCAGGGGCTAATTAATGTGTTGGCTGAACACAGAAAAGTTGGAAACCATCGTCTGCAGAACGTAAAGGTGACTGACTCTAATGCACGCTGAGGTCATTATCTTGATTTTGAAAATCGTTTACTTATATTGTTATCTCGTCCCCTCAATTTCGTGAAGAGGTGGAGCCACACAATAAGCAGTGTGTCAATTTATGTTGTTAGGACGGTCCAAATATATGATCATATTTGTCTTAGATTTTTGAAAATGAACGCACTATTTTTGAAGAGTCCAACGCACTTTAGTTGATATTTTCAAATAGTGCAAGCAACCTCAACCTAGGTGTCAGTCAATAAGCCAATTGTAATTATGCGGCTGGTGTCCAATACTCTCTCAATGTTTTAACTTGCCATATCCTTTAAGAAGCAATATATGGAATGATAATTTTATTATATTAACTATTATTTGTTATAAGTCAATCTTAGTATTAAAAAATGAAATTATCTCTTGGTTTTCAGTATATTAGACAAATGAAAGTGGGCGGTGGGAATAGCTTCTTTGGAAGAGTATATTGTTCCTGTGTAGGAAGTTAGGCTAGCTAGACTTTCATAGTTCAACTTGTGTGAGCGGGGTTCATAAATGCTGGGTCACTATCAAAAAGGGCCCAAAGGTTGTTGGTGCAATTGGAAAGCTCCAGATGTTGGAGTATGCATTATTTTGAGGCAAAAGTTTTTGTCTGTTGGTATAATATAGAGTTGAAATTGGAAGAGGTAGGCTGCTTGTGCAAGAGTGGGCTAATAAAGAAAATTATATGTGCAAATAATTGTCACTTGGTTTACAAGCAAACAAGTCTTTTTAGCCTATAGATTAGAATCACATGCCCTGCTATCAGGACTTTCTTCACTTTGCTTCATGTTCAAGTTTAACGGCTCGAGCAGTGCTGCTGACGGGTTCAGGATTTTCATTAAGATGGCTTTACATACAAAAATAAACTATTTGAGGATTTTCATTAAGATGGCTTAACATACAAAAATAAAGTATTTGAAATTTGGATCTGAAACCTCAAGGTGAATTTTGAACTATTTAAATTATTGGTCAGCTTCTAGTCTTGTGTTTAGAGGGTTTAATATATGAATTAAAAAAGAATCTACCTTACTTAAATAGTATAATATTTTGTCGCAGGGACTAGGTGAACACCTTCTCGCCGCTAGATCCGTCCTTGGTTTCACTTCGCAGGGACTAGGTGAACACCTTCTCGCCGCTAGATCCGTCCTTGGTTTCACCATTGTAGATCGCCTTTCCTAATTGCATGGCATTTGATGCTAGTATAACTTGTGTTAGCTGTGTGAATGTTACATGTATAATGTATGTTGATAAATTTGCCTCCAAAGAGAATAGCTTCCTTTTAGCTTTCTCATGGATTATTAAAGGTAAGATTCAATTATTACTCCTCTAGTCCTCTTGATGTATGTTCTGTGGTGGGTTGAGAATTTGCAAATCAAAACAATGTAATTTCTCGAATTCTACTATTGAATTGCCTCAAATCCTCATTGTAATATTGCATAAATAGGTAGGGACCTTGACTAATTATAGCTTTCTTAAAACTTCAAAGAATCCAATAGAATGTCAGAACTTTCCTCTGGCGGCTTCCTAGCAAGTTCCTATTCCAAAATCAAGAGAAATTAGTGCACAATTAGGTAGAAAGGAAAATGCAAGACCAAAGACTTGCTGCTACAAGTACAGAATCCCAATATCACCAGTTGTAAAGAGGATCCTCCTGTTTTTAGTCAAGTACAAAATTAATATTCTTTTTCATCTTTCCTCCCAATTTATGTAACTCTAATTGACCAAAGGCATAGTTTTAAAAAAAATAAAAATGTGTAGTCTAAATAAACTAAAATATTTATTTTGACTATAATAAATCATCTCGGTGAAGTTTAATGATTTTAAAATTATTTTTAAAAATCTGTCACATAAATTATTTTTCTTCATTTTGTTTTACTTGGTCCATATACTAAAAGTAGTTGTTTCAAATTACTTATCCAAAACACTATTAATAAGATTAATTTAATAAAATATATTTTTAATTAAACGGAAGGAATACTTACTACTTAGTTTTAGCGCGGGAAACAAATGGGTCAAGAAGATCCTATACCCACTTAGTCCACTCGGACACATAAAATATCTGAAAAGATTTATTTTCTTCTTCGCGATCGAAAAAAGAAAAAAGACCATCTAGTTAAATTAATGTTGCTTATATTGTTAAAGGATAAACCTTAAATCCAAATTCAAATTTTGTTGAGTGTGGGATCGGATCTAATTCGGGCCCCAATCTTGTATGTCTGCGTGGTATTAGTGGCCTTTCAGACCTGTGTATTATTCAATTGCCAATACCCCATGCACTATATATATCTTGAGTGGAGTGCGAAGCTCTTAACTTGTCTGTTTATATTTCTTTCTCTTGTTTCACCTTTAGCCCATTAATGATTCTTCTTTCCCGCCAAAACAGCAAAGAAAGAAATCTCTTTTCTTTTTTTCCACCCATCAACTTGTTTCTCAAATCATTGTATTTCCAACTTTTTCCACACTTTACTGTTATACAAAATAATAATTGGTTACTATTCAACTTAAAACCCCGTATAAATTTATTCACTTGTTGTTATAATATCACTCTCTTTTTGCTCCTACTACCAATTTTTTGTTACTCTCTTCGCTCTACTTGGATGATGATGGTGTTTTCTTGATACCTTCTCTGTGCTCTGTTTTTTTTTTAATTTTGAGAAAAAAACTAGCGATAACGAGAAATTCAATGATTTCTTCCATGGATACACCTCCGATCATCAAATTCACTCAACACGTAGTTACTACAAACAAGCATGTTTACGAGAACGATGAAAAATCCAACCCCCATACCAAGGTTATTCAGAAAGTTGTAAGAATTATACTTACAGACCCCGACGCAACGGATTCATCCGATGACGAAGGCCGGAATACTGTACGGAGAGTCAAGAGACATGTGACGGAGATCAACCTCATGCCATCACCCAAACCGATAACTGAAAAAAAACGAAGGTCAGCTTCGCCGGAAACTGACGTCACTCGCCGTAAAAAGTTCAGAGGTGTTCGACAACGGCCGTGGGGTCGTTGGGCTGCAGAGATTCGTGACCCGACCCGGGGAAAACGGGTATGGTTAGGGACTTATGATACTCCAGAAGAAGCAGCTAAAGTTTACGATAAAGCTGCCGTTAAACTCAAAGGTTCCGACGCCGTTACTAACTTTCCGAGAGTATTGACGACGGAGTTAACGGTGACGGAGACGGAAACGGAGTCTGTTGCCGACGGCGGAGAGAAAAGCGACGACGCTGTTACGTTGTCACCTACGTCAGTTCTCGTTAACGGTGATTTAACGCCGTTTGATAACTTTGGGTTCTGTGAAGTTGACGATTTTGGGTTCGACGTTGACTCATTCTTTCGGTTGCCGGAGTTTGGGATGCCGGAGAAATACTACGGGGATGAATTCGGCGAATTTGATTTTGACGATTTTGCCCTTGAGGCTAGGTAGTAGATGTAGTGTGTTGTACGGGGGCTATTTTTGTCTGTTCACGCAAATGGGGGTGATTGGTTAGTTGACTGGTGACGTGGCATTTTTGGCGGGAATCATATATAGTAATTAGTAGTCTATTCATACGGTGGACTTTGTGAGAGATTTTTGTTTTTGTGTTAATTGTGGGTTAAATTGTAATATGAAAAAAATTGTATTCTAGAAGTAGAATTAGAATTAATTAAGGATGAAGATAAGGAGAGAAAAGGGGGATGTGCGTATTTTTTGTCTATTGAAAATAGCTTTTTATATCATTAAAATCGGATAAAAATTATTAATATTTTTATCTTATCATTTTTGAGATTGTACTGAGTTTGTTGTTATTATTATATTAAAGAAAGAGAGAATTATTATTGATGTTCTCTTAGAAGATTGAGCTTGTAATTTGTAAGTATTTTGAGAATTTCAAATATATATATACTAGTGAAGCATGTTCCGTGTCAGCACATACCCAACATTAAGATATTTATTTATTTATTTAATTTTAATATATTTGAATAAATTTTTTTAATTAAAGGATTGTATATGTTTTTTAGAATTTCATCCGAAATCTAGTATGAGTTTAACTTATTTTAATATGTATTTAGATAATTTAAATTGTTAATTATTGTAATTTATAAATTTTCTTATGTATTTTTTAAATTAATATACGTTACTTTTCTTGTTCAAATTTTTGTAGCATTAATAGTTAATTATATTTTAAAAATAATTTAAGTTTTTAATTATTATGATTTATAATACTTTTCTTCTATTCCAATTTCAGTGACACTAATATAATTTCAAGAGTCAACCAGTATTTTATATCTTTTAAATTTTTTTAGTCGTTGATTATTGTAATTCCTAATATTTTTCATTTAATTTTTTAAAAATATATAAAATATTAATTTTTTTTTAGATATTTTAAGTTGTTAACAATTGTAATTTATAATACTTTTTAAATAATTTTTAAATAATATATTCGACTCTCCGTGTCCAGAGTTTTGTGTCGATGATAGCTAATTATATTTTTTAAATAATTTAAATTTTTTGTCATTGTAATTTATAATATTTTTTCTATCTCAACTTATGTGGCACAATACTTAAATAACCATAATAATTAATTAGGGGTGATATAATAAAATCACTACTGAAGTAGCTGAAGCAGAAATCAAGCAATTTTTAAATTTTTGTTGGTTAGTTATTATTATTTACAATAGTTTTTATTTCATTTTCAAATAATATATGTTGTTTTATATTTTTTTTCTGTCCCGTCTTAATTTATGTGGCACTAATATAATTTTGATAGTCAATCAAATATTTTATGTTGACATATCATTTTGTTATTCTTATTTTTTTTAATACATAAATGATTTATAATGGGGAGTAATATAATAAAATCATCGTTCGAAAGACAAAAATTTAATTTAAAACATTAAGAGTTAATTTCGCATTTTATGTCTATTTTATTTTTCATTAAATATTATTTACTTTTTTAATACCTAGATGACTCATAATAATTAATTAAGAGCGACTAATTATATTACTACTATAAAATTAATATAATTTTATCGTATCCAATATAATCATCGATAATTCACCGAAATAGTATATTAATTAAATACGGGATGCTATATTTGCATTAAACATTATTGGATAGTGCATTATATTTATCTATCACAATAATAAAATTTTACTATATATTTTTTTTATTTCTTTTTAACTTGATACATATTGACCCAACACAAATTCTAAGAAAATATTCATTAGAAATCTATTTTATTAAATTAAATTTATTAATTTTTTACATTAAAAATTTACAGTTCAGTTTAAATATTAGTATTTCTATATAAGAAAAAAATAATTTTAAAATTTAAATTTACTAAAATAAATAAATAAATGAAAAGATTAATTTTCTATATAAAAGTCAATTAAAATAATAAAATTGATTTACTTTAAATATTTTGATGCAATTAATTAAGATAATTTTTTATTTTGTCATGATTTATGCTGCACCGATAAAATTCTGAGAGTTGAATAGAACTTTTATCTATTTTTTAAAAAGTATTTTAACTTGTTTATTATTGTGATTTATAATAATTTTATGTAATTATCAAATAATATATTTACTCCATGTGTCCCAATTTATGTGGCTTCGATACAATTTTGAGAGTCAACTAAAATTTTTATATATCTTTTAAATATTTTAAGTTGTTAATTATTATGATTTGCAGCACTTTTTTTTATCTCAACTTATGTGGCATTGCTAAATAATGAGAGTCAATAAAATTTCTATATGTGGTAACAAATTATTGTGATTTGTGGTAACAAATTAGTTTTGAACATGATAGCTAATTAAAAAAATAATAATTTTAATATGTAGTTATAGTTAATTAATCTAAATTAATAGAATATACTAAATATTTAAATCATTAAAATGAAAAAATAAAATTATTATATATTGGGGCATTGTATGTAATTAAGTGGGAATAGAGGGATTTTTGGGGTAAGTATCAATAAAATTTCTATATGTCTTTTAAATATTTTAAATTATTAATTATTGTGATTTGTGGTAACAAATTAGTTTTGAACATGATAGATAATTAATTAAATAAATAAAATTTATTTCCAATATGTAGTTATAATTAATTAATATAAATTAATAAAATATATTAAATATTTAAACCATTGTAATGAAATAATAAAATTATTATATATTGAGATATGATATGTAATTAAGTGGAAGTAGTTGATTTTTTGGTAATTGCAAGAGGTGGTCGAAACCACCTCTTTTATATAACAGAAATATATATATATATATATATAATGAATTTATATACTGGTGAAGTGTGCGTGTGTATCGTGTGTGTTTTTCTGTGTGTGTGTTGTGTGTTATATTGCTGTCTATTCAATGAAAGTGATGGCGTGTGGGTCAGTCTGTATATGTGTGAGGGTGTTGTGTATTTGTATGCATCAGTAATGGTGTATGTGTTTTCGGTGACTACTGTGTGTATGAACGTGTGGTATTGTGGTGTGTTCTTGGAAAAAATGGGATCGGGTTGGATCTGGAAATTGATTTAGAATAATTTAATTATTTAGATTAATAATTTATTTTTTAAAAAGTTCAACAGTTAGGATTTTGACACGTGGCTCATCGTTAGGGGCAGAGCTATATATGTATCAAATTATTAATGGTAAAGGTATAAATATACCTAAAGTATAATGAGGAGATATATGTACTATTACAATAGTTTAGGAGTATATTCGTATCATTTTCGTTACTATTATGAAAAAAATATATTTTGCAATGGTTAAAGAATTTTAAAATTGCTCCTTGGTCAGCGTGTGCGTTAAAGTTGATCATAAGCTGCAATCTTTTAGAATTTGATATCTTAATGTGATACAGAGCAAATCACCACCAAAGGGTGCTACAGCGGTTGGGTTATTCCTTCTTTAGATATTGAAAAATCTTTGGTAAAGAGTATTTTTTTCAAATAAAATCCTATGCAATGTGAATTTAAATTAGTCAAACTCTATCGCGGGTACCATTCATCAGATGGAAAACTAAAAGTAGTAAAAAGAACAAATACATCGATAGGCACTCAAATTTGTTGTCAAAATTTACTTAGACATCTAAACTAAGACTTGCTTCTATCAGGTTCTTAAACCCCCTACATTTTGTTCCAATTGGATCTTTTTCCCCCTATCAGCAAAAAGCTCAAAATGTGTGTTGCACATACGCGATGACGTGACAAAACGAGCTAATTGGAAGCTGATACGTGGCATTGTGGGTCCAATAATTATTAAAAAATAATTATAATTTTTTTAAAAAGTACATAAAAATGGCATTGAGAAAATTATTAAAAAATAATTCTAAAATTATTTTAAAAATAAAAATAAAAAACTTATTATTTAAAAAAATTTATAAAATTTCTTTAAAATGAAATAAACTACTAAAAAATTATTTTTTTTAAAAAATAATTATTAAACAATTATATATTTTTTTTAAAATGAAAATAAAAAATGGCATTGAGGATCCAAATTATGAAAAAATAATTATAAAATTATTTAAAAAATAAAAATAAAAAACTGATTATTTAAAAGAAATTTTAAAAAATTTTAAAATAAAAATAAAAATAAAAGTTTGCATTGAGGATCCAAATTGTTAAAAAATAATTATAAAATTATTTAAAAATAAAAAATTAATTATTAAAAGAAATTATAAAATTTTTTAAAAGATGAAAATAAAACTTCCCCCTTACCTCCAGCCCCCCCTCCCCCATCGTTCATCTGCTTCCCTTCCCCCACCCCTAGCGTTTATCGTCTTCCCTCCCGATGTTCATCTTCTTCTCCATGAAATAATTTTATAATTTTTCAAATTTTACACTAACACACAGTACAACTAAAACATATTCACATTATGAGAAAAAACCTTAATTTTCTTCTTAGCTTGATAATTAGTTTCCACCATATTCATATCAACAAAATAGCAGCAATGGGGCGGGGTGGGGTACTATGAAAAAATAAAGACGCGTAGTGGGGTGGGGATATGAAACGATGAATAATATGTTGAAAATCCAACAATTCAAATGTAGTAAACTTTCATTTTTTTCGGCACTCTAATGGCGGAAAAGAATAGGAATAACAACGAAATTTTTTAAAATCAAATTCAAAAGTACGAACAAGAAAGGAGAAAAAGTAGAAAAAATGGTATAAGAATTAAGTTTAGCCCCAAAAAAAAAAGAATGAAGAAGAAGAATGGTGAAGAAGATGCAATGGAGAGAAAAAAGATGGGGTCAGGGGTATCGGATGGGGTGGAGGGTTTTGTGGGGAGTTTTTTTTTTTAAAAAAAAATCTGGTTTATTAAAAAAAAAATTGGGGACCATCTAATGCTTTTTGTTTAATTAAAAAGTTTTTTTGGAGCCTTTAGTGTTTAAAAAAAATATATATATATATTAAAAGATTTTTGGGCCCTCAATGCCACTTGACATCATTTTATTCATAAATTAGTAAAAAAAATGCTCCCCACGGGCCTCTCACGATAGCACTGTACGCACAGTGCCACATAGGTAAAAAAAGACCCAATTGAAATAAATGTGAAGGTTTAGGGGCCTGACAGGAACATGTCTTAGTTTAAGTGTGTAAGTAAATTTTAACAACAAATTTAAGTGTCTATCGATGCCTTTGATCGTAGTAAAAATATATAGAACAAATCAATTATACTATTACCATCAATTCCTATCCTCCATCCCATTCACATGATAGATATTTCATTATTTTTTTTAACGTAATTTAACTTTAAAATTGTTTTAATATATCAAAATACTTATTAAATTTTATTGGATGTCTCCGAAGGACGAAATCAATATCATTCAGCATAACAATTTCCCCTGTGTACTTCGTTTTCAAACAATATGTGTGGCACCCTAGTGGGACACGTAGTTAGAAATTGAATTGTCAAATTAATGAAGAACCACAAAGTCACGGCGGCTATCATTATGACGGAGCTTGATATGGTGAAGGGGTTTGTTTGAATTTATTTCAATGGAGAATTATACTCCCTTTGTTTTAATTTATTTTTCTTAAATTTTTTAATTTTATTTATTTTTTCATCAATTAAGACAATTTTTTTCTTAATATTAATTTTTTTTCTTCAAATTAAAATATAAATATCATTTAATAAAGATACTATAATAAAGTAATCATGTTATTAATTATTTTTTAATCAATGTGTAAAGTTAATTTGAAATGAGTAAAATAGGACGAAGGAAGTATTATTTATTATTAAAATCATTTATATATATTATTTATTATATAATAGTACATGTTTATTTTTTAAAAAAAAAATTTGTGCATTTATTTTTTCATATTAATGAAAATTTTAGTTTTATTATTATTTAAATTGTGGTGGAGTAATTAGCATTGTTCCTTCTTTGATTAGAAAATTCGAATTCGAACTTCTAAAAATAAAACAAAGAGAAGTTTGTTTAAAGTATTTTCATAAATGAACTTGATATGTGTGACCATGTGGTGCAGTGGATAGGGTTATTCCTCCCTTAATTAAAAGTTTTGGATTCGAATTCTGAATATGAAAAAATTTTTGGTAGGAAGCGCTTCTCCCAAATAGAGTCCTACGCAGCGTGAATTCAAATTAGTCAAATTCAATGTGGATATCGAACATCAAATATATTTTTCTATTTTTAAAAAAAGAACTTAATATGTACGATTTTAAGTTTAATTAAAATTTTAAAATATCTAACATTGAATGAGAAACAAAAAGGGTAAGGGCGGCTAAGGAATAACCAAAATTCCACAAATCAAAAAACTTTAATATGGACCCAAAAAATGTTAAATAAATAAAAAGGTGGGAAAAAGAAGATAAATAGGAACAAATAGGATTGATTAGGGTCAATTGGTTGGTGACCAAATAAGACCCCAAAGCAACTGTATATATAAGCCGCCTTCCACTTGAAATATTCCACTTATTATTACTACTTGTCTTTACATTTGGACCAATTACAATAAGAGAGTATTTTTTATTAATGGATGATATGACAATCTTCTTTGCTAATAATATCATTTATTGTAGCAGGGTGGTTGTCAACTTTGTTTTCCAAGTCTCCATCTGTTATTTGATGTACTAGTTTAATAGGTTCTTAAAATTATAATCATAAACAACTTATAAAAGATATGCGTATGATTTAAAATATATATACATTAAAAATATAAATATCATTTTATAGTAATAAAAATAGAATGTGTAATTAACTTAAATTAAGATGGAAGGTTGAGAGGTCGGAGTGTGTCCATACTAGTAGGTAGAAATATTGTTCTTACTAGCTAGTAGTCGTAGAGTTATGCTTGTGGTTTTTTCCTTTTGGATTCTTGTTGATATGTGTTGTTTCGGGTAGTTCGCTTGTACTTATATTTTATGGTAGTATTATTCTGTTACTATTTGTGGTTCTATTGTTCCTTATTGTCTCTTCTACCTCTATTACATTTTTCTAAATTGTATTTGTCCAGAGTCTGTTTAATAATCTTTGATCCTGAGCTGGGGATCTATCGGAAACAGTTTCTCTATTTCTTCGGAGGTAGTGGTATAGACTACGTACATTTTACCCTCCTCAGACTTCACTATGTAGGAATACAATGGGTATGTTGTTGTTGTTGTATTTGTCTTGAGTGGATGGTCTATCGAAAACAACACCTCCACCTCACCTCTGATGTGAAAATATATTGGATATGTTGTTGTTGTTTTATAGGTAGTAATTAAAGAATAGTTTCAAATTAAGTGACACAAAGAAAGTAACTAATTCAACTTAGTTTCAACATAGGATTTAAAAGAAACAACATATATACCTATTAAATATAAAAGTTATAAGATCTACATACATACAGGTCGTCCTCATCATATGTAACTTATTATCATTGTCCTTTTTCTAATCAAGGGGACATTAACATTTATAATTCTTATTGGTAAAAACTTAAACTCATTGTTAAGACTGTGAAAGTAGAATTTGGAATGGAGTTGAGACTATGACTTTTGCCTATGAGTGGTCATGAGCAAAAAATTATAGGGCCCTAAAAGAATAGACAAGCAATATTATAATGGTCAAATTGTGCCAATTTAGTCTGTTTCTAATTAGTTGACTGATTTATTTGATATTTTTAATATTCAATTGATTTGTATAATCGAGAATGAAATGTCACATTTAGATGTGTCCCTCCTTTTGGCAAATCCACTTCATATTTACTGTATAGTCTTTTATTTTAGAATACACCAAGAGTCTGATCTAATTATAGTGGAGTAGATTATAAATATTTGTCATAAGAAAAACATGAGGTATATTACTAAACCAATAATGCTGCCATTATTTTTCTTCGTTTTTTGGAGCAATTCATTGAACAAATAGGTTTTAGTTTTCAGTGTGTCTGACATGACTAAACTTTCATGGAAAATATTTTTATCAAAAATATTTATTAAAGACTGATAATGTTTTAAAATAAGTTATTTTTAGCTATAAAAATGTCTAAGAAATATGAAGTTAAGGATTGAAGCAACTATGAAGAAAAATGACTTTAGAATAAACTTATTTATGCACAATATCTATCATCGTTTCATGCACTTATAATAGAATAAACTCTATAGAACGGTTGAAATGGTTCACAATATCATTCTATTTTTTTTTCTTTTCATGCGTTGGTCATAAAGCATGTATCATGAATATATCATTTATGTTTGAGAGCACGGGACTAAATAAGACTGCTCATAATTCATTTTATACACCTCGATTTTGTTTGTTTTAATCAGAAAATATAAAAATAAATTGAATCAGTCTCTACGTTGCACTACATTAGTTAGATTAAGTTTAACATGGGGCAAAATAATTGAATTCAATGTTATAGGGATCAATCTTTATCACCAAAAATAGCAGTAGACTGATTATCTAGACGCGTTGACTTCAAATCTCAAATTCTCTTGAATCTTTAAAACTAGAACATGATCCATATGACCCCATGTATATGGACACCAACAGACAAAAATTATGTGCCCTATTTAGCCACCTTCAAGAAGTTATGAAAAGGTTTCAAATCAGAAAAAAGATAAATTGGACCCAGACCAAAATCAATATATGCATATGTGTAATCATCCAATAACCCAAGGGCCTAACAGAACCCAAGAGGCTTTACGAGATTAGAGCTTTGGTGGTTTTGCCTTGGTCCATTTATAGTTGGAAGTATAATGACTAATGGCAACAAAGAATAAAGAGAAGATATAGTAAATTTTTGTGGGGTATCCTATTTGTATATCAGTATTTAATGCGGTGTCTCAAGTTCTATATGATCAAAGTTTAAATATTTATACTTGAAATTCAGGTAAATATAATTAGGCTTCAACTCTATGTACCTAAAATGTAGGCAGGTGAAAATAATTAGGCTTCAACTCTATGTACCTAAAATGTAGGCCAAATTGACTGTATTTTAGTTAGTTATATATATGTCTGAATTTTATTTGGATAGGCTAACAAATATTTATCTATTGCATGTATGATTTAAATGGTGATCCTGAAATCGGATGTTTGTGTACTTGGCCGAAGATATACTCCCCGCCCACCTCCCCCTTTCTAGATTTTGGCACGAGAGAGCAATCTAGCTAAATACTTTAAGTAGGCATTTAGACAATTTAATTGAAGTTGAAAGAGAGAGTTTTGAATTTGAGATTGGAAGACAATATTTGAAAGGATTGTGTTGTTGACATAAACTTTATTTGGACTAAAAGTTTGGGAAGATTTTTATATTGAAAATGATTGTTTTACTTCAAATACTCTTCACATCAGCATTCCAATATTTTAAAGGTAAGAACATGTCATGTTATCAAGTTTAGTTTGTGCTGCTCCTAGCATGCTTTTGTTGTATGTGTGATCACAAAGTTCAACTAGCATGGTGTGTATACTCCATTAAGACTAGTAGGAATTGCCTTTCCAAGAAAAAACAATTCAAACTTTTCCACCAAGCAAGCCACACTTGTATGACTTTTCTAGTCATAATGTTTTCTATCATCCTTACAAGACCAGTGTTTTACCGGAAAATATTTACTCATACTTGATATTTATATAGGTTAATTGAAAATAATCTTTCTACATCACCTCTGAGGTAGAGGTAGAATTTGCGTACACTCTACACTTTTCAGACCCACTTTGTGGAACTACACTGATATGTTATTGTTGTTCTACTCGATATTTACACAAATCAAACTATAAATTTAACATAAAGAAGTTAGTATGTGATTTGCTATAAATATCGGGCATCAACTATGGGTATAAATATTTTTTACTATTATGAATTAATAAATCACAAACTCAGTTTTTTTTTATATGCTTATAGATTATATTTGAGTTGTTTTATACATTCTAAGGGGTCGTTTGCAGAGTGTATAAGATTGATGCAAAATATAATGTATTAGTAATGCAATTATTAGTTATGTTGTGATTTTTCTTATGCAGCGTTTGATTTGATATATTAAAAATTTAATGCATTGTATAATTTTTATAAAATAATATTTATTTACGAAAATACCTTCCTTTAACTTTGTACACTTTTTTCAACAAAGTCTTTTACCTTAAAAATCCCACTAGCTCATTTTCTCCCCCCAAATAAAATTAAATAGTTGTAATCACACTCTGAGATAATCATACAATTGAGGAATATATGAGCAATGTTTAATCTAAAGAATGGAATAAAAATCTAATTAAGAAGATAAATTATTGTTTGTAAGAAGAGAAGCGCTTCCTAATTTGATTCTTCCTAACTAAAACTAAGATTTGTGTCACAAAGGCTAGGAGTTATGAACAAATGTTGCATTAGGGGTTCAACAATTGTTTTTTAAAAGCTTAGAATTAGTTAGCAGTCAAATTGGGTTTAGAATGAATAGATGATAGGTTTGGATGCGAAGTTTGCATCTGCTATATATGCAACTCCGTAAAATCGTATTGAAAATTTTAAATGGACTTTAGGAAATGTTTAAGAGGGATTTGAGGGGTAATTTTGTTATTAATCAAGTTAATACATGTGTTGACGTCTTTTATATTAATATATAGGCTAAATACATATACAGGCCTCTTAACTATTTCACCTTTTCCGTATAGGCACCTCAATTAAGACAAGTACTTATTGAACCCTTTATTTCTTCACAAAACGTATCAATTGAACACAATCGCTAATGTGGCATAATGCGTGCACTGCACTCAATTTAAGAACGTAAAACATTAAATTTTAGCTTCTTTTTTTTAAATCTCTGAATCTTTTTTATTTTTTTTAATTATCTCATTTCTCATTTTTTTATTTTTAAAAATACTTGCCCCTCAACTACTGTTCTTTTTTATTTTCCCGTCTTCTTCATTTTCTCAAACAAATGTCAGCAAATCCTTCTTCTCTTTCCTTTACATTTCAAGCTATTCTTGAACAAGCAATGCGTGATGAACAAGAAGCAGATGTACCTAGTTAGCTTTTTAAACCTTTTGATTTGCTAAGGAGGGGAAAATTCCTTTATCGATTAATGCTGCGATACTTCTTATACGATGCTTTGGGTGAGCTAAAATGCTCGAGGAAGAGGTATCAGTATATAAAGAGCTAGACCCAGATTCAAGAAACACGAGCGTGGTTAATTTGTTGTTAGATTGTTTGCTTCGTGGAGGGAATATTGATTGTGGGTTCAAGGTGCTCGACGAAATGCTTAAAAGGGATAGTGATGTTCCTCCAAACAATACTACGATGAATATCGTTTTGTCTGCTATGTGGAAAAGGATTTGGGTTGAGAAAATGATGAGCGTGGAGGAAATTTATGGACTTCTTGTGAGATTCTTTGAGCATGGTGTTGTTTTGGGTGATGTATGGTTTACTAAATTGATTACTAAGTTTTGTCGAAGTGGAAAATGCGATAAGGCCTAACACCTTTTACATGAATTTGCTTATGAATGAGATGAAAGAAAACAAAGTTAAACCAAATTTTGTGACATTTGGGATTCTTATCAATCATTTATGCAAATGTTACAAGGTCGATGAGGCATTGTAGGTGTTTGAGCAGATGGGAGGGAGTGAAACTGATGGCGTTCTTGTTAAGCCATTTTTTCTTCCTTCTCAATTGAAAGAGAAGAGAAAAATAGTGTCTGTGTATTTGGAAGAAGAAAAGTGAAGAAGGGAAGTGGAAAATGAGATCTGTGTATTTGGAAGGAAAGAGGGGAAGTGGGAGGTGGGGGGAGGATCGGGTAGGCTGCAGTGTTTGGGGAGGTGTTAATGTTTTTTTTTTTAAAATTTAATTATATTAAAAAATTATTTTTATAATTATTTTAAGTTAAAATGCCACATGTCGTTGTCTGATTTGTCATTTTGCCACGTCATTGGTGTGTGTATTACACGCATTTTTTTTGACCACGTCAGCAAATTGGGCTCAATTGAAACCATTTGTGAAGGAGTAAAGGGTTCAATAGGTACTTGACTTAATTGAGGTGCCTGTACGGAAAAAGTGAAATAGTTCAGGGGCCTGTATATGTATTCCGTCTAATATATTTTTTTTTTTAGTTTTTCATCCGATGTCCGGTACCTGTATTGGAGTTTGACTAAATCCATATTTGCTCCGGGTAGGACCTCATTCGGAGGGTAGCGCTCTCCACCAAGGATTTTTTCATACCCAAGGCTCAAACTCAAGATCTGTGGTTAAGGGGGAGCAGTCTCATCCATTGCGCCACATTCTTTGGTGGTGTATTACTATATTTACTCATACATAGAAAGAAAAGGATGGTATTAACAATAGATACTCCAATATACAGAAGTGTATAGCTAATACAAACATTAGTTGTGCATAGACTAAAAATTTATACCGAAGAAAGTACCAGCAATACATAAAACTAATGCATACATTATTTTTTTTCAATACACTCTACTAAACGACTCCTAAAACTTTTTGCATGCACAGTTACTTGAAAGTTAACTAGAAATAAGTGTCTACAGTAAACATAAATTAAACTCATGTCAAGTTTAAATCGAACAAATTAATTTCTTTATTTTGCTAGGTTCGTGTCCAGTTTAAATCGAACAAATTTATAGGGAATAACGGCCTTGCGGCCCAAGTAACTACCTTGCAGCCCAATTAGTAGCCCAAAACCGAACCCTATAATAAGGGCAATTACAACGCTACTCTCGCTAGCGTATCCAACACAAAGAAAAAAGGGACTTGGCATTTCCATTGAAAGGTTAGCTTTCCATCTTATTTTTCTTCTTTACAGATAGTAATACACACAAATTGATATTCCTTTTTTACTATTTTGTGTTTATTTGCTGAAACAAGGTTAATTTATGAAGCGATTTTTACGATTGTCATAATAGTCTATGAGATAGTATCGAATTATTATTCTGTTTCCCCAATCTTTCTTTTTGTGTTTTCGTGATTTGTTTGTTGAATTAGGCAAAAAGAGATTTAGGTTGTCAAAGATTTTGAATTTATATGACTTTTTGATTCGTGTGAATTGCATATTATTAATGTTATTGTTTACTCTGGGTATTCAACAGTTAAGATTTAATTCTTCTTTTTTTTTTTTTAAATGTCGTTAATCAGTTTCGTTTAATTAATTGACATTTCCAGTAGTTTAGGTAGACTGCGATGGAATTATTAGAGCGGATGTTACTTTTAAAAGGGCAGAATCGAAGTATAGTGTTAAACAAGTCAAGTAGGTGTAATTGTTGAGCTGTACCTACGTCTGTCTAAGCAAATGCATTCAACACTGATTGGTTTTAAATACCCCATTACTTCCCGTTATTGATAATTTCTGTTAACTTGAACTGGCTTGGAGCTGAGGCATAATTTGATCTTTGTTTGGGCATGAAGAGTATAAATTGTATAATAAAAATTGTGCTTGGAAGAATATACTTTGATTGCCGTTAATGTTTTGGCTGGTATTTGGTTATGTATTTAGCAAGCTTATATCTTTGTGTTGTTCTTGTCCAGGATACTGGTATAGACTAAGATAAACTCAAAAGAGAGGGGACTCTTGTTTATTGAGAGCCAAGGTTATGGCATCCTCTAAAAATGAAGAAGGTGGTGGTGCTCAGGATGCAGCAGAACGGATTAAAGCTGCAGCCTTGTCAGCTGCTAAGGGTTTGAGTCGTGCTCAAGCTGAGCGTGCTGCTACTGCTGCTGCTAGAAATGTCAATGCATATGGCCAGAAGGAAGAAGGACCCAGTCGATGGCAGGAAAGAAAAGAAGCTAAGAGGCAGATGTATTTAATGAGTACTGAGAAACAGGTGAGACTGGGTGAAAGGAAAGACAAGGCTTCAGGTTCCACGCTTGGTGCTACTTCACAATGTCAGAAATGTTTCCAGACAGGGCACTGGACTTATGAGTGCAAGAATGAGAGGGTGTATATATCACGACCATCTCGTACGCAGCAACTGAAAAATCCAAAGTTGAGGATGAAAGTATCAATATCTTATGATCTAGAAAACCCAGATATTGAGAAGGAGATGAAGAGTGAAAAATCTGTGAAGAAGAGTAAGAGGAAGCATAAGTCAGATACAGAGTCAGGAAGTGATAGTGAGGCTTCAGTGTTCGAATCTGACAGTGAGGCATCATCAGTCACAGGGTCAGATTATTCTTCTGGGAGTGACTCAAGCTATAGTTCAACTGATTCAGAGGAAGATAAGAGGAGGAAGAGGAAGAAAAAGAAGCAGCAGAAGAAGAAGAAGAGAAGACACCGGAAATACAGCTCAACATCTGAATCCTCTGATTCATACTCAGATTCTGAGTCTGATGCTGAAGAGCGGACTAGCCGTAAGAAGAGCAGCAAGAGGCATAGCAGAAAGCGGTGAAGCATTGAACAAAATGACAACTCCATATGTGGTATCGGGTGCTTAAAACTTGAAAATATTCATGTTTCTGTTCTAATGTGATAAAAGATAATTTTTGAGCAATGCATCTAGATAACTAGGATTTTCATGTCTCGAGCGGATATGGTTTTGTAGATTTCTGTCATAAGCTTATCTTGTGGCTGTAGAATTCAGTGTGGCAATAGTTGTCTCTTGTGTTAGTTTTTTCCGTGTCCTAGCTTACTCATTTTCCAGCTCTTATGTTACTGTATTTCCCTTGCTTGCTTGAAATTGTCTTACTCATTTTGCTTTCACGAGTTGTCCTTTTCTGGAGTTGGACTTCATTGGTAAAACTTGTATTATGTGGTTTTGTTACTGTGAAGATGTGTTTCAGGAGCTGTTAGGAATGGGTCAAAAGACCTCTGCAGATTTTTAGGATAGTTGTTTATTTTTAGTCATTATCCTAGTATAGTTGTTCCTATTTTCTAGGCATTATGCAGTCTTTTAGCAGTCCCGTTTTCTATTTCAGTTGTACTGTTCTTCTGTTTATATTGCTAGTTTGAAGTTCAATAAAACATCTCTTTCAATAAACAACTCTTTCAATCATAATCATCTGACCGCTTCAGTTCATAACATTGGTATCAAAGCCTTACTTCTTAAGGGACTTGTGAGTGCTTTTTTTTTTTTTTTTTCTGAGTGTTTATCCAAATTTGTGGCTGCAAAACACCATTCAAACAATGGAGAATGCAGATTCTTTTTCTGCTATGGCTCCACCAGTTTTCGGCGGAGAAAATTATCAAGCCTGGGTAATGAAAATGCAGGCTTATTTGGAGGCCTGCGATTTGTGGGAGGCTGTCGAGGAAGACTATGAAGTGCTTCCTTTGCCAGAGAATCCAACCATGGCTCAGATTAAAGATTAAAGCTCACAAGGAGAGGAGAACAACAAAGTCCGAAGCTAAATCCTGTCTTTTTGCTGCAGTTTCTACCACCATTTTCAGCAGAGTAATGACGTGTAAATTAACCAAAGAAATTTGGGATTTCCTCAAGATAGAGTACGAGGGAGATGAAAGAATCAAAGGAATAAAAGTACTGAACTTGGTCAGAGAATTCGAGATGCAGAGAATGAAAGAATCCGAAACCATTAAGGATTATTCTGACAGGTTGCTTCTGATTGCAAATAAGGTAAGGATACTTGGAACTGAACTTAATGACAATAGAATAGTTCAAAAGATGCTTGTAACCTTACCTGAAAGATATGAGGCAACTATTGCTTCATTGGAGAATACTAAAGATCTGTCAAAGCTTAGCTTGGCAGAGTTATTGAGTGCTCTGCAGGCACAAGAACAACGAAGGATGATGAGGCAAGAAGGATCCATCGAGGGAGACCTGCAAGCAAAGTTGCAGCTTGATTCAAGCAAAGTTGTAGCTTGATTCAGGTTCTTCCAAGGGGAATAAAGGAAAAGGAAAGAAGGGAAATTATGGAAACTCTGAAGCTATATCTGGAAAAAATGCTACTGCCACCGCTAACAACAAAGAAGGCAAATATCCTCCTTGTCAACATTGTGGGAGGAGAAATCATTCACACTTCCAAGTGTTGGAGAAAGCCTGATATGAAATGCCGAAAGTGTGAAAAACTTGGTCATGCCGAGATTATCTGCAAAGAGAAGTGTTTACAACAACAAAATGAAGCACAAATTACAGATCAAGAGCGAGAAAAACAATTGTTTGTAGCTACCTATTACGCAAGCAAAAGTTCAAGTGAAAGTTGGCTTATTGATAGTGGTTGTACGAACCACATGAACAGTGATGAAAATTTTTTTAGATAGCTTGACAAATCAGTTAAATCAAGAGTTAGGATTGGAAATGGAGAATACCTCCCAGCGACAGAAAAGGGGACTGTAGCAATTGAGAGTTATAAAGGTACAAAACTTATTTATGAAGTTTTATTTGTTCCTGAACTTGATCAAAATTTATTAAGTGTTGGACAACTGCTGGAAAATTGATTCAAATTATTATTTGAAAACAAGGCGTGTCTAATCAGTGATCCTAGCGGTCAGAAAATGTTTAGAATCAAAATGTAGGGAAAAAGTTTTTCCTTGAATCCGTTGGTGGAGGAACAAATAGCTTTTACAAGTCAGTCCTCCGTTGCGGAAACTTGGCACTAAAGGTTGGGGTATTTTCATCACAAAGCTTTGTTGTTTTTGCAAAGGAGCAAAATGGTAAGTGGTTTACCAACCTTGGAGGAGCATCTCTCAAGCTGTAAAGCTTGTTTGCTTGGCAAGCAGATTAGGCTTCCATTTAAGAGTTTCACATGGAGAGCTACAAAGAAGTTGCAGCTTATTCATACCGATCTCTGTGGTCCACAAAGAACTCGATCGCTCAATGGAAGCAGGTATTATATTATCTTCATTGATGATCTAACAAGAATGTGTTGGATTTATTTTATGAAGTTTTAGTCCGAAGTTGCTGGAATTTTCATGAAGTTCAAAGCTTGGATAGAAAATCAGAGCGTCTGCAAGATTCAGGTCATTAGATCAGATAATGGAACTGAATATACATCAAACACGCTTAATTCTTTTTGTGAAGAAGCTAGAATACAACATCAGCTCACTGTCCCTTATTCTCCACAGCAAAATGGAGCGAGTGAGAGAAATAATAGAACAATAATGGATATGAGTAGGTGCTTATTGCATGAGAAGAATCTGCCGAAAAAATTCTGGGAAGAAGTAGCGAACACAACTGTTTTCTTGCTGAATAGACTGCCGACAAGGGCAGTGGAAAAGAAGACTTCTTTTGAGGCTTGGTATGGTGTTAAACCTACTGTAAAAAATCTCAAAATATTTGGATGTATGTGTTTTTCTTATGTTCCGCAGGTCAAAAGAGATAAGCTTGATGAGAAGACTGAACCAGGGATTTTCATTGGCTACTGTTCGATTTCTAAAGCTTATAGGATCTTTCAACCTCAATCAGGCAAGATTGTGGTAAGTAGAGACATTCAATTCCTTGAAGATGAGCAATGAGACTGGAATGAAGAGTCTCGAGTTAAAGATGATGATTCAAAGCTTGATTATGATGAATCGGTGGATGATCAACCTATTAGGGGAACAAGGTCTCTCTCTGATATTTATCAAAGATGCAATGTTGTTTTTGAACTTGCAGGATATGAGAAAGCAAAAATTGATCAAAAATGGATAGATGCAATGAAGGAGGAGTTGGCCATGATAGGAAAGAACCAAACTTGGAAGCTAGTGGAAAGACCGCAAGATAGAAAAGTGATTAGAAATGGATTTTTCGAACCAAGTTCAATCCTGACGGCTCGATAAACAAGCCCAAAGCTAGATTAGTGGTGAGGCTACGCACGAGTTTAGGGAGTAGATTTTTCTGATACTTTTGCCCCGGTAGCTAGATTGGATACAATTCGAATGCTTTTGTCTATAGCAACACAACAAATTTGGAAGATTTTTCAAATGGACGTGAAGTCTGCCTTCTTGAATGGTGTACTGCGGGAAGAAATTTATGTTGAGCAGCCAGAAGGGTTCAGTGTACCAGGACATGAAGATATGGTTTATCTATTAAAGAATGCTTTATACGGGCTAAAGCAAGCTCCTAGAGCTTGGTATAGCTGAATGGATAACCATTTGCTAGACTTAGGCTTTGAAAAAAGCTTAAGTGAATCAACTCTTTTTATCAAGAAAGTTGGCTCTAACATTATTATTATTTCTCTGTATGTCGATGATTTACTTGTGACAGGAAATAATATAGCTTTGATTGAAGAATTCAAGGAGGAGATGACGAAAGTCTTTGAGATGACCGATCTTGGCGAGATGACTTATTTTTGGGGAATGGAGATCAAGCAAACTCGAAATGAAGTCTTTATTTGTCAAAAGAAATACATTAAGGAGATTCTAAAAAGATTTAAAATGGAAGAATGCAAGAGTGTGAGTACTCCGATGAATCAAAAAGAAAAACTGAAAAAGGATGATGGAGCTGAGCTAGTTGATCAAGGAGCATGATGTATCTCACGACAACAAGGCCTGACATTTTGTTTCCTGTGAGTGTTTTTATCCAGGTTTTAAAATTGTGCAAGTGAGTTGCACATGATAGCTGCCAAAAGAGTGGTTAGGTATCTTAAAGGGAACTCTAGCGTATGGCATCAAATTTGGCCACAGTCTGAACTTCAAACTCTATGGATATTTTGATAGTGATTGGGGCGGCTCAACTGGTGATATGAAAAGTACTTTCGGTTATTGCTTCACTTTTGGATTAGGGTGTTTCTCATGGTGCTCAAAGAAACAGGAAACAGTAGCACAGTCAACAGCTAAAGCAGAATTCACAGCAGCAACAACTACTGTTAATCAAGCACTATGGCTCGGGAAAGTTTTAATTGACCTGCAGCTGGAGCAAGAAGAAAGCACTGCGATCGTTGTGGATAATCAAGTTGCCATAGCCATATTCAAAGTTCTCTTGTTTCATGGAAGATCCAAGCACTTCAATATCAAATTTTATTTTTTGAGGGAAGTGCAGAAGAACGGTGAAGTGGTTTTACTCTATTGCAAATCAGATAATCAAGTAGGGGACATTTTTACCAAGTCATTTCATGTAAGCAGGTTCAAGTTTCTTAGAGAAAAGCTGGGAATTTGCAACTCCTGATCCAGGAGATGTTACTGTGTTTCAGGAGCTGTTAGGAATGAGTCAAAAGACCTCAGCAGATTTTTAGGATAACAGTTTATTTTGTCATTATCCTAGTATAGTTCCTATTTTCTAGGCATTATGCAGTTTTTTAGTTCAACCTTTGTACTTCTCCGGAGGTAGTGGTATGGGCTGCGTACATCTTACCCTCCCCAGACCCGACTGTGTGGGAATATACTAGGTTTGTTGTTGTTGTTGTATGCAATCTTTTAGCAATCCAGTTTTCTATTTCAGTTGTGTTGCTCTTCTATTTATACTAATAGTTTGAAGTTGAATAAAACAGCTCTTTCAATCATAATCATCTGACTGCTTCAGTTCATAACAGGTTTCACCTAGTTTGACTTGCCAATAGAAACATTTGATAATTTAGCAGTTGGTAAGTTTTCCAATGCATATTGCATTAGTACACTTTATAAGGGAGGGTTTTGACATGTTGTTTGATGTCAAAAGAAATTTGTGTGAGGATAGTTTTGTCATTGCACGTGAGATGCGGATGAGTTTGTGCCGCTTTATTATGCGCGTGGCATCAAATACGTGCCATTCTCTCCTTTCTTATCTCTGTGTTGTCTTCTCCATTATCCCCATTAATAAGCATGTAAAAATAACGATTAACAAAGCAAAAACAAATTTTGTTGCTGTGTCTACTCTCTGTCGGGTATCTTGCTTTCCGAGTTTTCAATTATATAAATTTTATTCGTTGTAATGAAGTTCTGGGTTAGTGAAATTAGCGTTTGTGTTGTGAAAAATTCAATCTGTTTGAAAATTTTGAGCTGTTCTTTGCAGTTGAGGTACTGGGCGTGTTTTGTTTCGCGGACTTCTTTTTATCCCTTTTCGTATAATTTTGGGAGATTGGCAGCTTAATTAGGGTTAGTGTTAGGTCCTTTTCTTTTGATTCTGGGAAAATTGTAGCTGAGTTAGGGTTGGTTATGTTTTCTGAATGTTAAGGAAATTTTTTTTTGCTGAATTTTGTTGGTGGGCTTTGTGTCGTATGTATGGGATGATACTAGCAATTATGTGTTGTTGTATCAAGGAACAGAGCTGGCCATTATTGACTTATCTTTTGTTTCCGTTGGTGTCTTGTGAAGTTATTATGGGTTGTTTGAGGTTAGAAATTTCAGTCACAGAACGAAACTTTTTGTCAGATCTTTTTAAACTATTTTAAATCTGTCAAGCAAAAGTATTAAAGCACTAGTCTCTATTGCATGTGGTGTTTCATTTAGAAATTAAATGAAGCAGATTGCTTGTTATATCATTAAATTCAAAGTCATCATCTTTCATCACTGCTCAAGCGAAGTTGCCTTCTGTACATGTTTATAAGGTCGAAACTGGCCGAGAGATTTATTTGGAGATTGATTGTTGAATCTTTTAGTTGGAAACCAAAAATAAATTTCGAGTTATTTGTCAAATTTCATAAATCTGCCACATATTTGATTCTTAGAATGGCATCACTGTGATTAAGGTTTAAGATTCATACAAAATAATAACTACTCCTGAAAAGCTTAAAAGTTCTTAGCAATATTACTCCGTAAGCTTACCTGGACTACTTGTGGTTCTACAATATAGATTCTGGCCTCCTACTTTATCCTTTATTACCTTTTTGTTACTGTGTTAAGTTGGTGCCTCTGGCACATTGTCCGTTGTTTTGTTTTCGGAAACAGTAGACTATATAGTTCTAACGCCTATGAGTTGCATAATTAAAACAGTCACTGGCTGTAGGCTGCAAAATTTCTGTAGTTAAAGAGGCTGTTTTAATTTGCCGCTTAAAAGATGAGCAGATAGTTGTGATTGTCAAAAGGCATTTCTTTTCTGTCCTGTTTTCTTCTGTATTTTAGGATTGTTTCTGTGTTCTGTATTTCGATAGAAGAATGTCTAACTATCCATTGATCCTAATACATTTTGGGTAGGTCTCGAATAAGATCTTAAGAATGTATATTGTTGTATTTGGTTTGGTTCATCATATAGTTGGTAGATTCTACTTTCTGCATTCACGTTGTCTTTATTGAAATGAATAAATGCAAAATGAGCAACATTTCTACTATCCCAAAATAATTTATCTTCTTCAGTTGATTAGCAGATAGTTGTTCTATGTCTTTCACCACTTTTTAACATTTTCACCCCTTTGTATTGACTTGTACAATCTCCTTGAACGTGGTAGTGACTGAATTTACCAGCTAGATTACTGTGAACTCATTTTACTTTGTTCCGTGTATTATTTGCTTACAAAGTAGCTTCGCTTGGTGTAGACTTGATACTCCGCTGTCATTGTGGTGTGAAATTAGACCTAAAATTTCTTTACAATGCAACAGTGACCTGATATTTATCAGCTATAACATTTCTATTAATTCATTTTGTTTTACCAGTTTTAGTTTGGTTAGCTTATTTTTTTATGTTGTTTAACTTGCTTTGTTTGCTTGAATTTTCTTCAACATACATATGATCCCTTTTTTAGAGTGCTAAATAGTTTGATCTTTTAGATGAATACATGCTGAATTTATATATATATTCAAATCTGTTCATGCTGTAAATTGATATAAACTTGTCTTTTTCTACTTAATAATGGTTAGCCTAACTTCTGGAACCAACTTTTAAGCAATATATTAGACATAGAGGCTGGTGATATAAAATGTTGTGATTCTATAGAAGAACAATGATGTTGAGTTCATAATAAAACCATACTCTAAAATTAAGGACATTTTTGCTAATATATTTTACTATCAAGGACTGTTTTAGATGTGCATTTTCTTCTGAAAGCAGATAGTGCCAAAGTAATAAAATTGGCTAAAGTGTTAGAAACACCTACGTTTCAACTTATACTTTTATAATTTCACCATATTAAGTTATGCACCCTTGTCTATTTTTATTTTAAGATAAGATATTAAGTTGCTGCTGTCTTATTTCTTTGTAGAATGCGTTCTACTCTTGTGCTAACAATGAAAATCTTCTAAATCATAATTTTTTGGTATGTCATGTCATGCTGCCTTCTGGAAGGTATAGTTTCTTATTATTTTTCTTTTTTTTGTATGCTTACTTTTTTTACTGGCCTGTTGTTGCTTATACCATCATGAAATGTTGTGTTCTTACTTTCGTTGGATCGAAGATCTTTTGAAAACAATCTCTTTATCCGATTAGGTAGACTGTTACCCTCCTGAGATCATACTTGTGGGACTATACTGGGTATATCAGACGTCCTAATGGTCATCAAGTTAACGATTTGTTGATACTATATAGTTGAATATGTATGTTGTTGGTTTCAGTAATTTGAACTGAACAAGGAGATTTGACAGTTCCTCTGGGTTTACAATATGAGCCATAAAATTATTGTATATCCATCTAACAATTGATACGATTTAAATCCATTTATCAAAGTATCTTACGTACCAGAATTGTTACAAACAATATCTTGTTTTGAGTAGTAGGGTCAATGCATAACAACAACAACAACAAACCAGTGTATTCTCACACTCAAGATAGAGAATAATAAACAAATGGCCAAATCCATCGATAGGACCTCAAACTTGTCCCTAAACTAAGGCTTGTACCTATTAAACCCCTCAAGTGCTAAACTTAGTACCTATCAGGCACAAAATGTTGCTTTGGCAAGGAGAATGTAACCTTGAGCGCGTGAATGGGTCTCAAATGGTAATTTTTCTTTTTCTTTTTTGGTAAAAAAAATCACATTTTAACTTATTGAATATATTTTTAATAATAACAAATTTTAATTCAAAGAAAAAAAAGAAAACCAGCCCCCAAATCAGCCCCCCCTTGACCTCCCACCCCACCCCCACAAAGACCCCAGCCATCTTCTTCATTCTTAGCCATCTTCTTCACTCTTCATCTTTATTTTTTTTTCTTTTTAATTTCTTAACAATTAACAATTTTCAATTAAGAAGATACAGAGAAAGTCATGAACTTTTTAGCATATTAATACATTTCTCTTTGCAAATTTGATATATTTTTGAGGAGTAAATTTGATTCCGGTGAACTTCATTTTTTCCGGCTAACTTGATATGAATCTAAAATTACTTTATTGATATTATTAAAGAATTCAAATTCTAATGAATCCACAACACAAGAAGAAGAAAAATAACAATAAATATGAATTAGATTGCAAAAGAAATAAGATTTCTAAAAAAATGTTGAATATTTATTTTTTTCAGAAATGGAGAACAAGATAATAAGATGGAGCGGGAGTCGCGTGCGGGTGGCAAGGTAGTGGAAAACATCCTTTTATTTTTCTTTTTATTATTGATTAATTAGATATTAAAAAAAAAATGGAAGATGGAGAAGGTGGCAAGAAATGGAGAAGAAGAACAAACGGGTGGGGGTGGGGGTGGGATGGGGGATGTTGAAGGGGACCCCATTTTATTTTATTTTTTTTAAAAAATTTATAATTAATTTTTAATAATTATTGGACCCACAATGCTATGTGTCAGCTTTTAATTAGTCCTTTTTGCCACGTCATTAGGTGTGAATTACACACACTTGAACATTCTGCTAATTGGGCAAAAAATGCTCAATTGGAACCAAATTGGAGGGGGGGGGGGGGGGGGGGGGGGGGGGGAGTTTAGGGGTTTAATAGGTACATGCCTTAGTTTAGGGGTCTAAATGAATTTTAGGGACAAGTTTGAGGGGCTATCGAGGGGTTTGGCCTAAACAAATTCCTAATAAAAGCATGAAACAAAATGGCACAATAGAGATAAGACACCCACACCTTAATACCCTACACTAACGTACCAAGGGCATCCCCCACATGCATTAGCCTTCTATCTTAATTCGCGTCCTCCATACCTTCCTATCTATGGTCATGTCCTCGGTAAGCTGTAACTGCTTCATGTCACGTCTAATCACCTATTTCCAATATTCTTCGGCCTACCCCTACCCCGCATGAAGCCATCCAAAGGTAGTCTCTCACATCTACGAACTGGGGCATTCGTGCCCCTCCTCGTCACATGCCCAAACCATCTCAGTCGAACTTTCCGCATCTTGTCCTCCACCAAAACCACTCCAACCTTCTCTCGGACAGTCTCATTTCTAACCCTATCACCCCTAGTAAGCCCACTCATCCAACGCAACATCCGCATTTTCGTCACTTTTAATTTTTTAACATGAGAGTTCTTGATTGGTCAACACTCCAATCCGTATAACATGACCGACCGGACTGTCACTCCGTAGAATTTGCCTTTCAGTTTGGGCGGCACCTTCTTATCACATAAAACTCCCAAGGCGAGCCTCCACTTCATCCAACCTGCCCCAATACAATGGGAGATATTCTCATCAATCTTACCATTTCCCTGAATCATCGACCCGAGATACTTAAAACTATCCCTCCTACAAACAACCTGGGACCCCAACTTCACTACCCCGTCGTGCTCCTGCCTCAAGTCAATAAACTTGCATTCCATATATTCAGTCTTGCTCCTACTCAACCTGAACCCTTTAGACTCAAGGGTTTGTCCCAAACCTCCAATTTATCATTCACACCTCCCCGCGTCTCATCAATCAAAATAACATCATCTGCAAAAAGCATACACCAAGGCACCTCACCTTGAATACGCTGCGTCAACACATCCATCACCACCGCAAATAAAAATGGGCTAAGAGTCGATCCCTGATGCAACCCCGTTAAAATCGAAAAATGTTCTGAATCTCCTCCCGCCGTCCTCACCTGAGTCTTTGCTCCCTCATACATGTTCTTAATCGATCTGATGTACGCCACTGGAAACCGACTCACCTCCAAGCTTCTCCAAAGCACCTCACTAGGGACTTTGTCGTATGCCTTCTCCAAGTCGATAAACACCATATGCAGGTCCTTCTTCCTATCCCTATACCACTGCATCAGTCTCCGCACCAGATAAATTGTCTCCGTCGTCGAGCGCCCGGACATAAATCCAAATTGATTCTCCGAAATAGACACTATCCTCCCAACCTCCGCTCGACCACTCTCTCCCAAATGTTCATCGTGTGACTTAACAACTTAATACCCCTATAGTTGATGCAACTCTGAATGTCACCCTTTTTCTTATATAGAGGAATCATGGTACTCCATCTCCAAGTCTCGGGCATTTTCACAGTCTTAAAGATGTCATTAAACAACTCTGTCAACCGCCTTACACCAGCCCTGCCTGTAAACTTTCAAAAATTCACAGGAATCTCCTCCGACCCCATCGCCCTACCCTTCCTCATCCTGCGAAAAACCTCGCTAACCTCCTCCACCTTGAAATGCCTACAATAACTGTCAATTTTTTCGTTTTCATATACAAACTGTTCATCAAAATACTAACCTTTCTCAATTTTATACATAGGTTTCAACTATATAATTATGCAGCTCAACCTTAAAGCTAAGGATGCATCACATTTTGTTATCTATGTAAATAAAATGTGCATAACCTCATGTAAACCTTGGCTCCTTGACAAATACTATAAAGTAAATAATTTGTTTTACGCATTTATGCATTGCAACTAATTTTTTTTAACATGCACCGTGTTGGGCCCGTACTAACACAAGCTCCTTCCCTCCTAATACATATATAGTAAACATTGTTGTTGGTAAGTTTTCATAAACGTATTGCATACATATAACAAGGATCGAGGAAAACATATAACAGATTCTCAGTTGGACAACTTCAATTTCTTATATTGTTGAGATTTTGCTTAGGACGTCCCAGCTCACCAGAAAGTAGGGTCAATGCATAACAAAGACAGAAATTATTTGCTTATATATGTAAACAACTGCATGATCAATTTTTTCATCATATTGAATGGCCAATTTTTTCGTTTTCATATACAAAATGCTCAAAATACTAACCTTTCTCAATTTTATACCACAGGTTTTAACTATATAATTATGCATCTTAACCTTCAAGTTAAGGATGCATCACATTTTGTTATCTATGTAAATAAAATATGCATAACCTCATGTAAACCTTGGCTCCTTGACAAATACTATAAAGTAAATAGTTTGTTTTACGCATTTATGCATTGCAGCTAATTTTTCTTTACATGCATCATGTTGGGCCCGTGTTCCCCTAGTACATATATAGTAAACATTATTGTTGGTAAGTTTTCATAAACGTATTGCATACTTATAACAAAGATCGAGGAAAACATATAACAGATTCTCAGTTGAACAGTTTCAATTTCTTATATTATTGAGATTTTGCTTGGGACGACCCAGCTCACCAGAAAGTAGGACATTTTCTCTCTCTATCTACATATCTGAAAAGATAAAAAAAACATATATCAATAAAGATTTTTTTTTTGATTCATTCCTGACGTCATTCAAGAATTGTTTTGATCTCGAACCAAATCCATGTTGTTCGTTTTCCAAACCTCTTGCTATAAATAAACACCAAGTCCAAACATTGCTGGAACACTGAAAAATAAATAGTGACCAAGAGGCAAGGTCAATTTTGATTTTGTAGAGTAGGAAGGCACTCTCCATCCATCGAGTCAAGTTATTAGCACATTTCTTCTTCTGCCTTTTCCTCCTTATTTTCCTTTTTTACTTTTGGATACTAGATATTCGATTGTTAAGCCATTAAAAGACCTTGCTCTTTAGTGTTATCCGGATTCTATTTATAGTGACAATCAGAGGCGGCTTAATTCTTTCGGAGAAAAGGCGTCCACCTAAGACCCCCAAAATTTGAGGGTCTCATGTTTTTTTTAGTAATAATAAATTACAAATTTTAAAAAATATATTAAATACTATTTATAAAGAAAAGAAATTTTTTATATATAAAACAATTAGGAGTTTGATATAGTAAAAACTTTTTAATGCATTGACTATTTTATTAATTAAAAAAGAATTATTAAATACGATTATAAAATTTTAAAAATAGACTTTATAAAAATAATTATTTTTTCTTAAAAATATAAGACCTCCGTTTGATCTTTGTCTTAGGCTATGGATTTGCTTGAGCCGCCTCTGGTGACAATTAGTACGATAATTGGTTAGTTGCCCTTCTAGAGTCATGGGTAGTGTTGCTGATGACTTATTTTCTTGTGAGCTGAGCAACATATCACCATGCACTCCAAGATGAGAAATGAGATTTCTCAATGCACTAGAGTCATCACTTTAAATCAAATTAGTGGTTTGATTTCGGACTAATTAGGCACTTTATATTTGGTCCTCCCTCAAACCCTCATGCGCTATAAAATGAACCTCTTTTTGAGTGGCTTTGCTTTTTTTTTTTTTTTTTTTTTATCATATAAGAAAAGACTTATAAAATGACTGAATTTAGCTATATCCAAATGAAGTGCAAGTAAAAATGACTGATCTTCAGCCCTATGTACCTAAAATTTAGGTCAGCTTGACTGTATTTTAGTTAATTATATATATATCTGAATTTCATTTGGTAGACCAACAAATTTTTATCTACAGCGTGTATGATTTAAATGGTGATTCTGGAACCGAATGTTTGTGTAGTTGGCCAAAGATATACTCCTTGTCTCCCCCTTTGTAGATTTTGACACGAGAGAGCAATCTAGCTAAATACTTTAATAAGGCATTTTGACAATTTAATTAAAGTTGAAAAAGAGGGTTTTGAATTTGAAATTGAAATGCAATATTTGAAACGATTATGTTGTTGACACAAACTTTATTTGGGCTAGAACTAGAAGTTTGTGAAGATTTTTATATCGAAAATGATTTTTTTTTAATTTCAAATACTCTTCACATTAGCATTCCAATATTTGAGTGGTGAGGACATGTCATGTTATCAAGTTTAGTTTGTGCTTCTCTTAGCATACTTTTGTTGTATGTGTGATTCACAAAGTTCAACTAGCATGGTGTGTATACTCTTTTTCAGCTTTATAGAGAAAAAGAAACTGTAGTTGTCTTTAAAAACTTTGTAGTTTCCTTCTAAGTCTTTTCATTCTTTTTCAAGAAAAAACAATTCAAACTTTTCCACCAAGCAACGTTATGTTTAAGGATGCCACACTTGTTTGACTTTTCTAACTTTTCCACCAAGCAACGTTATGTTTAAGGATGCCACACTTGTTTGACTTTTCTAGTCATATTATTTTTTTCCATCTTCAACGGACATAGACATGAATAGGAGTGAGCATTCGGTATTCGGTTTGGTATTTTTATAATTTGGGTTCGGTAATTCTATAATCGGTAATTGAAAGTAGGTACCAAATACCATACCATTAAACTTTGGTTCGGTAATTCGGTAATCGGTAAATTAAATTTTAATTCGGTACGGAATTCGATATTACCATATTAAAGTTGGACATGCTTGTAGTGATCCTATTTGGTGATAATAGTGGTGATTTCCAACCAACATTTTCAGAAAAATTCAATTTTGTTTGGTAGTTTGACACCTCTGAATACATAGTTTTACACCTGAAAAAATCATTTTTATTTGGTCTTGTTACACGTTAATACGTGTGACTCAATTAATGAAACATCTTAAAACCTATGTTATTGTAGTTTGATCCAGCTCCAAGAAGGGGAGAACTAGATGTAACACGAATAACATTTACATCAAACTGGATGCAACACGAACTGGATGTAAATCTGATGTAAAGTTATAATATTACTTTTTATAAATGTGATGGAGAGTAATATATGTTATGTTGTCTTCAAATGCTGAGTTTTGCTTCTATCCGCGGTTGACATATGAACACAAGGATTAAGAAAGCTTGATCAAATACCCTTGGTTAAATCCATATTCCGACCTACGTTAGGAACATTAGAGTTGGGCAAGTGCAGCCACCAATGATGTTATGTATCATATCATGAAGACTTCTTCTTTTGTTGTTCCCTTCCTCGCCCCGATTTTCAGTCTTAACGTGATATTTTCTTCAAAAATTGTCATATGTTGGTTGCAAGGAAGTCTGCTGTGTAAAGTTAAAAGTCTATTTTATGATTGTGTTTAACAGTTCAAAGTTAGCTTGGGCAATATTCACACAAGTATGTAACCTTTGGAGTGTGGACTAGGTATGTGGCCTATGGGTCACTTAACTATAATTAGAATTTCGGGAAATACCAAATATCAAACGGTAGTAATAATTTTTACCAATCCCGAACCCAAATACCGTAATTTTAAAATTTTACTCCCAAATACCAAATTACCGAATGCCAATTACCAAATTTTTCAATTCGATTCAATAATTCGATTTTTGGTATTTTATGCCCATCCTAGACATGAATACATGCCATCAACCTTACAAGCAAGACCATGTTTTATTGGAAAATATTTACTCGTATTCGATATTTACATAGGTTTATTGAAAACAATATTTTTGCTTCATTTTTAAAGTAGAGGTAAGGTTTGCGTACACTCTATCATCTTCAGATTCATTTTGTAGAACTACACTGATATGTTGTTATTGTTTGTTCTACTTGATATTTACACAAAATTAAACTATAAATTTAACATAAAGAAGTTATTATATGATTTGCTATAAATATCGGGCATCAATTATGTGTGTAAATATTTTTTTATTATTATGAATTAATAAATCACAAACTCAGTTTTTTTTATATGCTTATAGATTATATTTGAGCTATTTTATACACTCTAAGGGGTCGTTTGGTAGAGGTATAGGAATAATCCAAAATATGGTATATTAATAAAGTTTGCATTAGTAATGAAATTATTAGTAATGTTGCGATTTTTCTTATCAGGTGTTTGGTTTGGTGTATTACAAATTAACATACATTGCATAATTTCAATAAAATAATATTTATTTACAAAAATACCCTCCTTTAACTTTAGACACTTTTATCAACAAAATTCTTTTACCTTAAAAACTTCACTAGCTCATTTTCTTCCTTCAAGATAAAATTAAATAGTTGTAATCACACTCCAAAATAATTAAATAATTAAGGTATATATGAGCAATGTTTTATCTCAGAATCTAATTAAGAAGATGAACTATTATTTGTAAGAAAGAGAAGCTCTTCCTTCTATGATTCTTCTTAACTAGCAATGATAAGGTTATTGGGTGTTAGTGCATTTCAGATTTAAGACACTTATCATCTCAAACTAAGATTTGTGTCACAAAGGCTAGGAGTTATGAACAAATGTTGCATTAGGGGTTCAACAATTGTTTTTTAAAAGCTTAAAATTAGTTAGCAGTCAAATTGGGTTTAGAATGAATAGATGAGAGGTTTGGATGCGAAGTTTGCATCTGCTATATATGCAAGTTCATAAAATTGTATTGAAAACTTAAAATAGATTTTGGAAAATGTTTTAGACCGATTTTAGGGGTAATTTTGTCATTAAGCAAATTAATACATGTGCTAAACTCTTTTGTTTTATTATTTACTAATACATAGAAAAGGTTGGTATTAACAATACATACTTCAGTATACAGCTTATGCAAACATTAGTTATACATAGACTAAAAATTTGTACGGAAGAAAGTACCAGTAGCACATAAGACTAATACATATATTGTTTTTATCAATACATTCTACCAAACGACTCCTAAATCTTTTTACATGCATAATTACTTGAAAGTTAACTAGAAATGAGTGTCTATAGCAAAAATAAATTAGTAATATAATTCAAAAAAAGATAAAAGAAAAAGTAACCTCTTATTCCTCGTTTCGATTCGTTTTACTTTTCTTTTTAGTTTGTTTCAAAAGAAACACATTTTCTTTTGACAACTAAATCCAACTTTACATACAGCATGTTTAGGATCACATTAATTAAAACTTTTTTCTAAACTCATGCCAGGTTTAGATCGAACAAATAAATAGTGTCAAATTTAAATCGAACAATTTAATTTCTTTATTTTGCTAAATTGATGTCTAAGTTTAAATCAGTCAAATAAGTTAAAACAACGAGAGTATTTTATGTTTTTTTTTTCTTTTCAACCAAATAACCTCGTATGAACAATTAAAACTGATAAGTAAAATTATTACTACGTACTATTTTCAACTTATATTGCGACACCACCAAAGGATGTAGTGAAGTGGATGGGGCTGCTCCTCCCTTAAGTAGTGGTCTCGGGTTCGAGCTCTGAGTATGGAATAATTCGGGTATGGAATAATCCTTGGTACGAGCGCTATCTCCGAATGGGCCCTACCCGGTGCAAATCTTATATTGCCCTAATTTAAATCTATTTTCTTTGTGTAAACCACAAAAATCCCGTGTAATATGAAAGTATTTACAGAAAATTCCTTTAGATTTTCTCTCTCCCTATTTTATAAAATATACTTATATATTCGTGGGTTTATTATACATTCGTGAGATGTATGACAAAATTATTTTGCCTACAATTAAGGAAAAGAGCTATCAGAAAATATCTTTCACATCCTTAAATTACTCCATTAAATACCTATATCCTTAAATTACTCCATTAAATACCTATAATTAAGTAGTATATGAGTTAATATAGTAACTGAAATTTAAATTAAAAAAAAAACTCTTAAACATTACTGTTAATTTTCATAACTATTGATATACGTTCTTGAGAATAAAAAAGCCGACTTCTTTCTTGATTTATGAAAAAAAAAAAAGATGAACATCCCCATATTGTCGGATCATTTCGACGTCTGGGAGTCGGAAATCAGTTATAAATCATACAAAAGTGATGTCATTATTGTTTCTAAAAGTATTAACTTTCTGAAATTGATTGCTACGATCGCCATGGAATTGAATCTCGACGAAGTACGCAAAAAATTGAAGTGATTAAATCGAGTTTGAAAGAGAAACAGGGTCTGTACTTCGTATTGAAGGTAGTGAATATGGTTCGATTGCGTTAAAGGTCGTTGTAACAAAGGTATGATATATAAGTGTTGTCTTTATTTGTTGATTGTTTAATGTATGGTAATATGCTATCAGACGTTTTGAAAAAGTTCATGTTTTGAAGTTGGGTTCTGGGGAATTTAATCATAAAATTTCAAATGTATAACATATGATTATACATTCGAGCGAATGTATAATGAAACTGTGTCAAGCCCAAATTTTTTATTTTTACTGAAATTATGATTTGTAGAACTTTTGTATAATACAATGACTCGGTGTAAAAAATTGATGCAGATATGTACTGCACTGTCGTAACATAGACTACAAGTGGGTGTTGAAGGCGTTTTGTATGAATCGTTCGAAAATATTTTTGATAAAAAGATTTGATTCGAGGCATACTTGCAGTCTTAAAAATTCTTTTTGTGAGTGAATTTACAGCACCAAAATTAATTAATCATAATAGAATACACACACCAGAGAACATAATTGAAAAGATGAAGGTTGTTTACGACATAATTGAAAAGATGAAGGTTGTTTACGGATTTGATATTAACTACATGAAAGTTTGACGCGCAAAAGAACAGGTGATTGTGATGCTTAGAGGTGGACCAGCAGATGGATATCGAAAAATGCCCCGTTATATCAATATGTTGGACCAAATGTATCCAGAATCGCATATTCGGATGCATAAGATATTAGATAACGAGTTAAATACTTGTTTATTGCCTTACATCCCATGATAAGGGGTTTTGAATTTTGTCGACCTGTTGTGGGTATGTATATACTATGTAATTTGGCAACTATTATAGTAAATAGTTGTTGAAACGTAATGTGTATTACACAATTATGCATTAAACTTTCATATATAAGTAATGCATGATATACTATTATACTTTATTAACATGCATGATGTTTTACCGACAACAATGATTTTTAACTGACCACATGTATTATTTTTTATTTAAACAACATAAGAAATGACAGACTTATGTAACATAATTCGTGAAAATTTAAGTTACCTTTTTCATTTTGCTTTATGTGTATGGTTATAGATCATACTTTCGTGTAAATGTATAATACATTCACAAAGTATTTAGTATAAAAAATACATTAAAAGTATGTTACTAATATATGATATAGTGTTATAGTTTTTAAATATGTATGGCGTTAAATATTTTTTTTATTTTCTATTAAGTCATGAACGTTTAACAACATGTATGATGTTATGTAATATATAAGTTTTAACGTATGAGACATTTGTTCAATGTATTATCAACTTATAACATAATTTACCTACTGCTAAAAATTCAATATGTTGATACACAATAGCACATTGTTTTGTAATTTAGTTTTATACGTTATATTTAATAAAATGTAAGACAAACTCAATAACTACCAAACTATATTAGTAACATTACAATATAGTGTAAGTAATTGCAAAACATTTCTTCTGAAGATATGTATGTATAATAAAAATAAGGACATTCATAAAATGTGAATTAACATTCAAAAAGTGACATTGTAACCGTTTAACATAAAAAAATTAGTTGTTTCAATGACGACTATTATAAAAAAATTCTACTCTGAAGTAACAAATGCACTTTCATCAATTGTTTAGAGATAACTATTCCTCGGTCGAGGAGGATCCTCATTATCACTCGTGTACCCTTCTTTTGACTTTGTCACTCCGTAATGCCATTGTAATGAAGCATAGTGTGCACATTGAGTTCCAACATCAAACCCACATGAATGGATTTGCTGCCCTTCACTTAATATTTCTGCATAGGCAGACACAAAAACGTCACAGTCCCTGATTTAAAAAAAAACGATGAAGTAACATCCGTTCAATAATTATAACATCGTTATACATGTAGACACGTAATTTTATCCTTTTTCAGAAATATTTTAGACATTTTTATTTTATTTTATTTTATTTTATTTTTATTTTTATTTTATTCACCTTACCATACTTTTGTTTAATTGATAATTTCTCCCAAAAAAAAAAAATTAAAAATAATTAAATACATAGCATCTTTGTTACCTCACTATGCCACCTCAACACCTCACTTTCCATTTTTTATTGGATACATGCAAAAGACACACACCCTACTCATTTTTCCACACACCACTCTCATCTTTCCACATGCCACACACTTATTCACATAAGCTACCAATTATATACTTCCACATATGATAATAAATAAAGAAAAAAAATTAAATAAAAAATATAAAAGAAAAATTCTAAAAGGGAAAAAGAGAGGCTCATTCTTTCATCATCATCTTCTCCAGAATAAAAACAATCACCAAATCATCTTCCTCACAAGAAGAACAAAAAAAAAATGAGGGAGAGAAGAGAGGATAGCGTGAGAGAGAAAAAAAAATTGAGAGAAAAACAGTATCGTGAACAGTGCCGTGAACAGTGTCGTGAACAATGTCGATTTTCAAGTTCGATTGGGTTTACGGAGCTTCAGTTTTGGGTCTCAAATTTTTCAATACGGAGTTGAAATTCGTCATTGTTGAGGTCCTATTAGGAATTCTATAGTCCGGGCTTTCTTGATTTTATTATCAACGAAATCGATCCTTCAAAGGTCCATCTCTCAACTCTACTTTTTTATTATATCGAAGTTGGTTAATATCGTGATTTTGTGGTGCGGTTTTGAATATTTCGAGCAAAATGTTAATTGTTGTTGTGGATATGAATGATTGGTATGCTTAAATATTTGAATCTTCGTTGGGGTATGTGTTGTTGGTTTCGAATTTTGAAAAGTGATTTGATAATCGAACTGGTTTAATAATGTGGTTAAAAATGGATTTGGGGGATGAAATTGAGAAATTGATAAAAAAAAAAGTTGAATTTAGATTAGCTTTGGTTTATTGTTGTTTTGTTTAATTCGTAATGAGCATGAATATTGTTGGAATGTGATAAAATTATGATATGTTGAAATGGATAGGTGATTGTTGGTTCGGGTAGGCAAAAATTTAAGAATAAGTTTTCTTGTTGAATGCTTGAATGTGTAATTTGAGTTGAACGGTTTAAATTTAGTTCTTGCATTTGGAAATGTATTCATTTAATCGAGGAATACCCCGCGATCACTTGTATTTATTCGCCTTGGAATGCCCCGAAGTATTTTGTATTTAGAGGACGTCCGTGATGAAGGCTCGAGGCATCGGATAGCATGGGAGCGTAGTATAAAATTAGTGTAGGGTAGAATAGGATTTACATTTTCGTATTCTTTTTCTATTTTGGACTGTATAATTGGACTGAACATTGTTTTTGAATTTGTGTGCTTGATTGATCGTTTTATTTATGTTTGGTGTTGTTTATACATTCACAGTGTCCAAATTAGCCGATATACTCCACCAAGTGACCGTGGTTGAACCACGAGGGGTGCCTAACACCTTCCTCTTGGTCAACAGAATTCCTTAGCCGGAATCTCTGTTCGCGGATCAGTTTTATAGAGTCAAAATCGTGTTGAAAAAGGATATCCACGGGTGACTTGGCACATCTGATTTATGCTAAGTGGCGACTCTGAGTTTTGAAACTAATGAATCCTTTTTCGAAACAATTTTCATCTTTTGTCACTTTAATAATAAAACCCTTTCAAAACTTAAAAATTAATTCTTTTGGGGAGTGAGAAAAAAAGGGGTCTGACAATACATGTAAAAAAAATTAAATTTACTTAAACGGTTCAATCGATACTTCATGTCCTGGAAAGATAAAATCAGGCCCTAATTACACAACAGTTACACATGTGTGATGATAACTTATACATTTAAAAAATAAATCAGACCATAATTAAACAACAGTTAGACATGTATGAGGGTAACTTATGCATTTAAATAATAGACTGCAGTAATGTATAATGTCATAATACACAATTTCACCTTAAATATGTATGACCTATAAGCTTGTTAGATTGTATAATGTCACCTTTCAAAATAAGTAATGTATAATGACTGATATATTATAACTTATACATTATAATGTAATATTTCATAATGTATAATATCACACTATTAAGTGCAAAACTTTGACTAAAGTAAGAATGTATAATGTCACCTTATACAATATTAAAAAGTGCAAAACTTTGGCTAAAGTAAGAATGTATAATGTCATCTTATACAATATTCAAACATTCACAACGTATAATTCCACTTATTACAAAAACTGTCTCTTTTATGTACACCTTCTTATTGTATAATATAATTGAATATAAAACAGAAGACTAATGTTATACATTAGTCTGATAAATAAAGTAATGTATAATCGTATAATATAAATGTATAATATCAAATATGCCAAGAACAAAACCAACGAAAATATTTGTTCTTGAGCATCTAACTGACTAAATCATAAACTAAAGCTAGGACGAGAATTCATTACTAAATTTATACTATATTGATTAAGCAATCGCAACTATAAACAAGAAATTCAAAGATCTGACTTGTATTATATGAAAAACAACGAAAAAAATCAACTAACAAACTAGAATGGGGTTGCAAAATAAGGTAATTTCATAAAAATCAACATGCAACCAAACAAGAATCCGAATAAGAACTAACAACTTTAAAACAAAAAATACAAAGATCTGACTTTTAATAATTGTAAAAAAAGTGATATTATCGAACTATCACACTGAAATGGATTTGCAAAAGCAATTAATTTCATTAAAAACAAATATGCAACCAAAAATCAAACCAGGTTGTGATTTGGTAAGGTTGAAAAAAAAATTAAAAATTAGTGAATAAAATCAGTATATAAGTTCAATAAATGTTTGATAACTTACAAATTCGTATCATCTAAATATGATAGCTTGAATTTGAGCATGAGAAAGGTATTCAATAATGGAGTAATAATGGGTTGTTTAATGGAAGAAAAAAGTGAGCAAATATGGTAAAGAGAGAGAAAGCAAAAAATTGTTAAATGGGAGGAAAAAGGGAACAAATATGGGAAAGAGAGAGAAAGTAAAGAATTGAGAAATAAAAAAGTAGGGGATTTTAGTTATAACCTTGAGATTTATGTAATTACTTTGTCAATATGGGATTTATTGTTATAATGTAAAGTTATAAATTTTAGATTTTCTTTCGAAGGACTAAAACAGTGGGCTACATGTAGGGAATAACAGCCTTGCGGCCCAAGTAACTACCTTGCAGCCCAATTAGTAGCCCAAAACCGAGCCCTATAATAAGGGCAATTACAGCGCTACTCTCGCTAGTGTATCCCAATACAAAGAAAAAAGGGACTTGGCATTTCCATCGGCCGCGACGATAAACGAATCATACCATTGAAAGGTTAGCTTTACATCTTATTTTTTTCTTATTTACAGACAATAATACATTGATATTCTGTTTTTACAATTTTGTGTGGATTTGCTGGAACAAGGTTAATTTAGGGAGCGATTTTCACGATTTTCTCCATTTTTAGCTGATTTCGATGGTTTGATTTTTTTTTTAAATGTATTTTTAAGCACCTAGAAAAGCTAGTTAGAAGGATTTAGGGTTTATATTACGCGAGTAATATTATCACATTAAATTTAGCTGAAACAAGGTAAATCTCTGGTTGTTACGATTGCCTCCATTTTTGTGGTTTGAATGAGCTTTTATGTAAGTTGAAGTATCTAGATAAACTAGTTAGATGAGTTTAGGGATCATGTAATAGTAATAATACACATTAAATTTACCTGAAACAAGGTAAATCTCTGGAGCTATTTTTGCGATTTTCTCTATTTTTTGAGGATTGCGAGTGTTTGACTGAGTTTTTATGTATTTTTGAGCATCTAGAAAAGCTAATTAGATGAATTTATGATTGAGGATTGCGATTGTTTGGATGAGTTATTATGTATTTTAAGCATCATTTACAAAAGCTAGTCAAAAGGATTTAGTGTTTTGTGCTAGTAACAATACATATTACATTCATGTTTCGTTTTTTTCTGCCTATGTAAATTTATTAAATTTCCGGACCAGATTGAGAATTGAGATAGTTTGAAGTTGATATTGTACTCTTTAGCATTCAGAGAAGTTACACATCCAGATATATGTGTTCACTAATTTGTTGATTTGTATTGGTTTAGATCTTAGTGCAATCATGGCTGACGAAGAGAATCAAAACGAGCTGGTGGCTGATGTAAGTTCTGCTTTTCCTCTGTCTGCATTCCTCTTTTAGAGTATTGTTGTTTGAAGTTTCTGTATTTTCTATATCTCTTTGTATCATCTCTTGGTAAGGCCTTTTTGTTTGTGCGTTGTCCGACTATGAGAGTAATAATTCCTGCCTTTAGGGTACTATGCTGCTTGAATACTTCTTAAAGAGTTTTAACCAACAAAAAGGCACGTGAAATAAGAAGACCTAATTAAAGATTGAGTTTCTATTTTTGGAAGAATGCTCTCACAATTTTAGAAGGCAAGCAATAATTGGGAAATATTTATATTCTAGTTGTCAGGACGAAGTGCTTATTTTTTCATAAGTCTGTTGTTAACAGTTGTATGAAATCATCTTCTAACTTTGTCTCCTTTGGCTTCTTTATTTAACTTGTAAAAGTGGCAAGACATAGATATATCAACGTTCTTTGTTGGTTGTAATTATGTGGACAAGGGGAGTTAGGATATCATCAATAAATATTTTTGTATAATAGGAGTTCCTGTTCCTGTTGCAAATCAATCCTGAGGAAAACTGACTACAATGACCTTGAAGAGAATATAAATAAAAGTAGAAACTGAAGCATACTTCCCGACTGTGTTGCTTGGACTCTTCAAAAGTGTCAATGGGAGTGTGTGTTGTATTCTCCAAAAGTAGTGTATTTTTGGAGAATCCGACACGAGTGCTCCATCAAAAGTGAAGAGTATGCGCAACTTAGCTTCCTGAGATGGGCTTTTTTCCTCTCTTATCTAGTGGAATGTAACACGTAGCAGAAAGCTTTTCTATTCATAGTTCATTTTAGAGGTGATAGTTGGGCTGGAAGGCAATGGTGGAAATGAAAGATGCAAGTGAGCTCATCCAGCATCAGAGAGCAATAAAATATCATGTGATATGCACAAGGAATATTTTTCATTAGGTTCGGATGGTTCTTGACAACACCAAATGTGAAGGCAGATGCTTAAAAGAAATTGCAGTGGTTAAATTTATTAAACAGTTACAGATACTGATCCCCTAATAATAGTAAAGATAGACAATTTAATATTAGCAGTTCACTGGCATCAGAACAATCACAATTCTCTACACACTCTAACTTGGCGAATTGGTCTTTAAATATGCATGCCTCAATAGAAGTACCTGAGTGAAAATGACGGATGCTTAATTCAATCATACACGGATCTTTCTTCCTTTTTGAACATTCTGATAGCTTGGATTTTGTTAATAGTATCATGAAATACACAATTTAATGTTAACCGTTCGCGTCATACAGGAGAACATAGGATTTACTTGTAACCTAAGTTGTGTTGGTTGGTTTCATTATCTTTTCCCCTCTTGCTGCATATTTGCAGATAGCACCTTTTGATCCTACAAAAAAGAAGAAAAAGAAGAAGGTTGTAATTCAAGATCCTGCAGATGACTCTGTTGATAGCTTGGCTGAAAAAACTGAGAATTTAACTGGTACGTTAGTTGTAAAACCTGGTTTCACCGAACTTTTTCCATAATCTCAAGGGAGGTGGTAGTGTATAGTCGCCTATTGAGCCTCATGCTCCCTCCCTGAAACCCGGCGCACACTCTCGTACATGCACACACCCTCCTAAGATAAAGACTACTGAAGAACATTTTAAACTTGAATGTGATCTCTCTCATTTGTTTTGCTTATGCAGTTTCTGAGGGCCTTGAGGCTACGTTTTCTGGTAAAAAGAAGAAGAAGAAGCCGGTTAGTTTTGTTCAATTTCACATGGAGTTTTTTTGATTGAATTATCAGTGAATACCTTGCAACCGCATCTATTTTCTGGCACCAATCCCTCCTGGAAGAGGACACTGGAGGACTGAATGGTGCGATATAACATATATTTTTACACGGAGAGGGAACAAAAAAAAGGGTGGGAGTGGAGAGATGACTAAGGGAAGTTTGAGGAGGTAGGGAAAAGAAAGACAATTGTTTTATTTCTTTCTTCTGTACCCCAAGAAACCCATTTTTCGTAACCCCCCCCCTCCGGACCTAAACATGGACAGTTTTATTATTGGATTTCATGAGGATTAAAGTGCCACAGAAATAGTCAAAGGCTTATTCGTAGCACCTCAAAATGTTTCAATGAGATTCAATTGATATAGGGTATTAGGAGTATTTTCTTGAGATCCACGTCATGACCCATCGCAAGCCATTTTAAAATTGTGCAGGCACACACTGATCTCCTGAGTGATGAAAAGGAAAGCATTGTCGAGGATGCGGATGGTGAGATGTTCGATTTTCAGCTTTGTTGAGTTTAATTGTGGTTATACTTGAGATAATAACCTGCTCTGTTCTTATAGATCACCCTGAAGAAGATGAAGAAGCTGGAGAAATTGTCCTGCAGCAGTTACCTTGGGAGGGAACTGATCGAGATTATGAATATGAGGAGGTACTTTCTTAATTGTTCGTATTTTCTGCATATACCTGCTAAGAGACACTTTTAGAATGCACTAGATTGTCCAATTTAGTAGATAGCTGGTCCAGACATGAACTTGAACTGAGTAATAATGCATAACTACCAACCTCCCAGAACCAGTGTATGAATAGAAACCTTGTGTAGTTGTGAAACCAAGGAGCCTAAGTTTCGAAAAGTTGTCAAATGTTTGGTACTTTGACAGTTATCTTATGCCTATGTTAAACGTTTTGATGTATAACTCAACACCGTAAGACAAGCTATGCTTAAGGTCAGTATCGTTTGTATACAGTTCTAATATAGGAATCTGTGCTAAGACTAGGAGTATATCTAAGAGGGGATGTCCATTGTACTTCTTCATGCAAAGCTTGCCTACTTGATTTGCTATACAGAACTATTGGCATCGGTCTGATCGTCGTTTCCCGATGCACCCTACTGGTTTGCTTTTAGGCTCTTTGTTGATGACAATTGATTTTGCTTTCGTTTTGCAGCTTCTGGGCAGAGTATTCAATATTCTACGTGAGAATAACCCTGAGCTTGCTGGAGATAGGCGAAGGACAGTTATGAGGCCACCTCAAGTTCTTCGTGAAGGCACAAAGAAAACTGTGTTTGTGAATTTTATGGATCTTTGCAAGACGTAAGCTTCTTTTTTTTTTTTCCACTTGGTTCTCTTTCCTTGTAACCTTTGCATCATTTTCTATCGTCCACTTGTCGTTTTCCATTCAATGTTTTATGTTCAGTATCATGGATGTGTGTTTTTATTTGTGTTGACAAAATGCCTCATATGCGAATTGCTTTATTAGCTGACAACTTGTAGAGAATATTTGCACCAGTACTGTAGTATTTTCTTGTCTTTCGAAAGTGGAAATGAAAACTTGGAGCACCACTGTAATATCTTATCTTTCTGAATGTTTTATCCTCATTGCACTACTTGAATAATTCTTCCTTATTTATAGGATGCATAGGCAGCCTGAGCATGTTATGACTTTCTTGCTGGCTGAAATGGGGACTAGTGGGTCACTTGATGGGCAGCAAAGATTGGTTATCAAGGGAAGATTTGCTCCTAAAAATTTCGAAGGAATCCTCCGGCGATATGTCAGTAAGTTCCTGTTGCCGATCCCTGATCTATACGTAGGCTGCAGGCTGCAACTTTTCAGAGACGACATTTTTTCTTTTTTACTTATTAATTAGTGCTGTGTTATGCATTTTTGCATCCTACAATATAACAGCTCTTTCTTGTCAACTTTCTTTTGCTTTCAGATGAGTATGTCATTTGCAATGGCTGTAAAAGTCCAGATACTATCCTCACAAAGGAGAACCGTCTTTTCTTCCTCAGATGTGAAAAGGTATTTTTATAATAAGATGCGATATCCATTTATTATCTGTATTCAACCTTAACAACTTTAACAACTGTGAATGTAAAAAGCATATCTTTGTATTTTTTTCTCCAATTTTCTTCCATCAGTCAAATAGAGATAATAATCTATGTGGCCGATGATTGTGTAGGTATTTTTTTAGGTTCTTGTTCCCTTTGAAACCATGGGATACACTGATACAGGATGAGTGAGGCCTTCCATTTATCTTAATTTATATTGGGTTGCTTTTCTTGAATGAATTGTTTATGCTTTTGATCATGTGATATCTGAGGGTTGGGACTTAGAATATAGGGACCCTTCAGGGTAAGTCCATAGAGCTTGTGAAGATTCTTAGGAAGAGGAGGATCAACATTGCGTGTGTTCAAGAGACCAAGTGGGTAGGGTCTAAGGCTAGGGATGTGGATGGTTACAAGCTGTGGTACTCTGGGAGCGACAGGCGTAGGAATGGAGTTGGCATCTTAGTAGATGAAGAGCTTAGAGGTCAGGTAGTGGAGGTGAAGAGGATCAACGATAGGTTGATGACTATTAAGTTGGTTGTTCGGGGGTTTACCCTGAACGTGTGTAGTGCTTATGCGCCGCAAGTGGGATCGGAGGGGCAGGAGAAGATGCGGTTTTGGGAGGCTTTGGAGGAGGTGGTGAGAGGCGTGCCTAGTTCGGAGAAGATTGTTGTAGCAGGGGATTTCAACGGGCACATCGGGGCGCTACCGGGAGGCTTTGGTGACGTGCATGGTGGTTTTGGTTTTGGGGAGAGAAATGACGAGGGGGCGACCCTACTGGAGTTTGCGAGGGCCTTTGGGCTGGTGGTGGTGAACTCGGGCTTCCCGAAGAAGGACGAGCACCTGATCACCTTTCGAAGGACTCAGATTGACTTTTTGTTGCTTAGGAAAGGGGATAGGGCGTTGTGTAAGGACTGTAAAGTCATCCCGAGTGAGAATCTTTCGACCCAGCATAGGCTCTTGGTTATGGATTTGGGTATAAAGAAGAATAGAAAGAGTAGGACTAAGGAGTGTAGACTGAGAATTAAGTGGGGCGGCCTGACGCCAGTAAATGCGTGGGAGATAGGGGAGAGGTTGGCGGGAATGGGGGTGTGGGAGTGTAGGGGGGACGTGGATAGTATGTGGGACAGGGCGGCAAGATGCATCAGGGAGAATGCAAGTGAGGTGTTGGGTGTTTCTAGGGGCCGGGCCGGGCACCGTCGGGGGGATTGGTGGTGGAATGAAGAGGTGGAGAAGAAAGTGGGGACCAAGAAAGGGGCGTATGCTAAGTTGGTGGAAAGTAAGGACGAAGAGGAGAAGCGGGTAAACAGGAAAGAGTACAAGCTAGCGAGGAAGGAAGCGAAGTCAGCAGTCACGGCAGCTAAGACGGCTGCTTTTGAGAGCTTGTATGCAGGGTTACAGGAGAAGGGAGGGGAGAAAAAGTTGTTTAGACTCGCTAAGGCTAGGGAGAGGAGGGGTCGTGACCTCGATCAGGTGAGGTGCATTAAGGGGGAGGACGGTAGAGTGTTGGTGAAGGACGGCCACATTAAGAAGAGATGGCAGTCGTATTTTCATAGGCTCTTGAATGACGAATGGGATAGAGCTATTGTGTTAGGGGAACTGGAGCACTCAGAGGAGTGTCGGGATTTTAGCTATTGTAGACGTTTTAAGGTAGAAGAGGTTAGACAGGCTGTCCGCAGGATGCGAAGGGGTAGGGCGACGGGGCCGGATGAGATACCGATGGAGTTTTGGAAGTTCGTTGGAGAGGCTGGTGTAAGGTGGTTGACTGGATTGTTTAATGAAATCTTCAGGACGGCAAAGATGCCCGAGGCGTGGAGGTGGAGTACCATGGTCCCTCTCTATAAGAATAAGGGGGACATTCAGAGTTGCAATAACTATAGGGGGATTAAGTTATTGAGTCACTCTATGAAGATCTGGGAGAGAGTGGTCGAGGTGAGGCTGAGACGAATAGTGTCTATTTCGGAAAACCAGTTCGGATTTATGCCCGGCCGCTCGACGACGGAGGCAATCCACCTGGTGCGGAGGTTGGTGGAGCAGTATAGGGAGCGGAAGAAGGATCTGCACATGGTGTTTATCGATCTGGAGAAGGCATACGACAAAGTCCCCAGAGAGGTGCTTTGGAGATGCTTGGAGGTGAGTGGAGTACCGCTGGCATTTACCAGAGTAATTAAGGATATATATGATGGAGCGAAAACCCAGGTGAGGACGGCGGGAGGAGACTCAGAGCATTTCACTGTCCTGACAGGATTGCATCAGGGATCTACTCTTAGTCCCTTTTTGTTTGCTTTGGTGATGGATGTGTTGACGCGGCGCATTCAAGGGGAGGTGCCGTGGTGTATGCTTTTTGCAGACGATGTAGTTCTGATAGATGAGACTCGAGGGGGTGTGAATGACAAATTAGAGGTGTGGAGGCAAACTCTTGAGTCTAAAGGGTTCAGGGTGAGCAGAAGCAAGACAGAGTATGTGGAATGCAAGTTTAATGACGTGAGGCAGGAGAATGAGGTAGTAGTGAAGCTGGAAGCACAGGAGGTATGTAAGAGGGATAAGTTCAAGTATCTTGGGTCCGTGATCCAGAGTAACGGTGAGATTGACGAGGATGTCTCGCACCGTATTGGGGCGGGATGGATGAAGTGGAAACTCGCGTCGGGGGTGCTGTGTGATAAGAAGGTGCCGCCCAAGCTTAAAGGCAAATTCTACAGGGTGGTAGTCCGTCCGGCCTTGTTGTATGGAGCGGAGTGTTGGCCAGTTAAGAACTCCCACATCCAAAAAATGAAGGTGGCAGAAATGCGGATGTTGCGCTGGATGTGTGGACTGACTAGAGGGGATAGAGTTCAGAATGAGACTATCCAGGAGAAGGTTGGTGTGACTTCAGTGGAGTGCAAGATGCGGGAAGCACGATTGAGATGGTTCGGACACGTGAAGAGGAGGGGCATGGATGCCCCTGTCTGTAGGTGTGAGAGGCTAGCGTTGGATGGTTTTAGGCGGGGTAGGGGTAGGCCGAAGAAGTACTGGGGCGAGGTGATTAGGCGGGACATGGAACAGTTACAGCTCACCGAGGACATGACCCTAGATAGGAAGGTCTGGAGGGCGCGAATTTCGGCAGAGGATTAGGGCCAGTTTGGGTCGCTAGTGTAGGGAATTACTTGGTGGGGGTTTTATTCCTGTTATGATTCCGTCTTCCGTGTTCCATGTTTTATTACGAATCTGTGTGCTTTCCTCTGCTTTCCTCTGTTTTATATTACTTATGGGTGCCGTATTTATGTTATGTAATCTGCTTCTGTGCTTTACTATGTATTTGTGTGGTATCTCGTGTCTTGAGCCGGGGGTCCATCGGAAACAACCTTTCTACTTCATCAGAGGTAGAGGTATGGACTGCGTACATCTTACCCCCCCAGACCCCACTAGGTGGGAATACACTGGGTTTGTTGTTGTTGTTGTTGTTGCCTCAAGAATGCTCAAGTATTCCCATCTCTCTAACCAATCAAAATAAACAAGAAAGACTGCTGTAGTGTGAAATAGTGGTGAATAATGTCTCCGTTCTTTTTACCTCAAAAAGGAGGGTAGGAAAATGACTGCTTTCTTATTTTCAAAGGAAAGGGTAAATGGAAAAGAAGTTGGGATTATATTGTTTATTTCTCATGCAAAGTCGTTTTGGCTGTTTATTTTCTTGCAGTGTGGGTCCGGAAGATCAGTGGCTCCCATCAAGGCTGGTTTCGTTGCTCGTGTTGGCCGTCGTAAAGCTGGGACCTGATTTGGACTTGGGGGTTGTTAGTTGGACAATATTTTCTCATAAAAGAGTATGTTGGAGTTTTGTATGTTTTGTTTTCTGTTTAACCTGAGGGAACATATCGACATTTGGTGCTACTTTGCTTTATGAAGAGAGTTAATATTTAACTTGATGTGATGTATCTTGTGTCTCGAGCCGGGAGTCTATCGGAAACAGTCTTTCTACTTCTTTAGAGGTAGAGGTATGGACTGCGTACATCTTACCCTTCTCAGACCTCACTATGTGGGAATACACTGGGTTTGTTGTTGTTGTTGTTGATGTATCTTGTGTATTTCTATAGATCTGGCTATACTTTTGTTTTCAGGCCTGTTCTTGCTGCACCTGCAAGGGCTGAAAGTGGTTATAGTCTTCTCTCGTGAGACAAGTTAGTTCTGCTAGTGAAAAATATTTATTTTTATTGAAAGGTAATGAGGATATTGTTATTTATTTTGTGCATATGCCAGTAAAGCTGGTGAAGTGCAGCAGATAGCCACGAAATCTTAGGAGTGATGTGCATCCAAAGGGTCCCTTAGACATCAAAAGATTGGATAATGAAATTGCGAAACATTAATTTGAATGGAATTAGTATGAATAAACGATCCATGAATTTGTCTTGGCTAAATCTTCAGTTTCTTGCAAGGAAGAAAAATATTGTTCAAATAAGTTACACAAGTAATGAACTAAGGGACTACCCCGAGCCCCGGCCAATATGAGGGAGAGATGACCTTGCTGCACTGAAGTTTACACGTTTCATAATATACTTTATACTAAATATATCCTGCAAGTAGCATTGTTAGATTTGAGAAATTTATTATATGGTCAGAAAGTTGAACCCCATTGCATTGTTAGATTTGAGAAATTTATTATATGGTCAAAAAGTTGAACCCCATCTTTTCTCACAGAAGATGAAAAGTAATCAGTTGGTTGCATGATTCAAGTATGCAACCATGTCATCTCTGACTCCCTTTTTCCTGTTTTCAATTTGGAAAACAGTCGTAGTTGTGGATGCCAGGACTTTCACCACTGTGATTTTCCTGTGACTGAAGGAAAATGAGCATATCCTGTTTGTAATGCTAGTAGAAAATCAAATTAAACTAGGATTACATTCATCTCTTCTTGCCAAATATATACTAAAATCCGGCTCCTCTCCTTTTGCATTGCACGAAAGGACTTCTTCAAAACCATCACCGATTCTTTTGGCAGAATGTATGTAAGAAGTTTTGATAGAAATTATATGTATCCCGATATCATATAATTGGCTCTCTCAATCTTCAAAAACACTTGTACTTGAAAACATTGCACTCCTTCTCATTGTATCCTGGTTAGCCAATTTCATCATTATCTCAAAATTGCATTTAACTCCTTCAGATTAATAGTTGGCTTTATTTCAACAAACCCACCGGGGTAGTCATGGAATTCAAAACCATAGGATTGACGAATTTGAGTGTCGTATCTACCGAGAAGCTGATCGATAGCAGGGCGTTGTTCCTTAGTAGTGCCGGCAGGATAGCCATCAAATTATTGAAGATTCAGATGCAGAATATCATTTGCTAAAAAGGTCGAAATGTATGATCAAAGGAGACAAACAATTAATAAACCTTGTTGAGAAATGCTACCGCATACACTGTTCGTTGGCTGAGCGCTATGAACACGAGACAGGAGAGCTCATGAAGAACATTCCTAATTCAGATCTTATTCGATCATAAGGCTCCAATAATGTTAATCCCAGTACCTAAATTCCATAGCTCTAAGCAGCTAAATGTTCATTTAAAAGGAGGGCTACGTGATCTTCAATCACAAGGTTATATAATGAACCTCCCAATATATACCACCTCCGCCTCCTTTGCCTGCACCTGGCCGGTTCGGGGTCTAAGCAACTGAAACGCGGAGTAATTATCAATGCAAAGCAAAAACTGATGCACCTCCTGCTCCACTTGCTTCTGCAAAAAGTTTTTCAAGATACAAGTGTGAACCAGAATTAAAGTAGATTTATTTATATAAGAACAAGGGTGTCATCCAGAGTTGCACCAACCATGGGGTATTAAAGTCGTTGAGTCACACGATGAAGAGTTGGGAGAGAGTGGTCGAGCGGAGGTTGAGGAGGATAGTGTCTATTTCGGAGAATCAGTTTAGATTTATGCCCGGACGCTCGACGACGGAGACAATTCATCTGGTGGAGCAGTATAGAGAAGAGTTGCAACATGAGGGGACTGATGATGAGTTGGAGGCTGAGGTATGTGTAAAACCTCAATCAAAATTCATGAAAATTTCCATAAATATATATATTTCTTCTTTTTAACATGTTGAAATAATTTGCATGACTTGACCAAAATATATTGTTGTAATTCCATTATAAATGCCGCGCGCCAGGTAGGGGTCGAACCTACGACCTTCTGCTTAGGAAACAGACGCTCTATCCACTGAGCTACAAGCGCTTCTTTGCTTGTAGGTCGGTTCGTAATATAATTCAACTTGATGCACACGCATATCTCGAGAGCTAACAAAAGTTCTGTGTGTGGGGTCCCGGCGTGGCGGGGTGGGATGGTCAACATATATCTTACTCATCCCATTTTAATTTATGTGAATCTATTTAATTGAGCACAAAATTTAAAAAGCAAAAAGAAAAAAAGGGATTTTTAAAATTTGAGATTTTACGCATGCAATGATCTCTTCTTATTGAGGTTAAAATGAAAAAAGGTCACATGCATATATCTACTATAAATCAGTCATCACCAGAAGAAGAAAAAAAATAAGTGAATCTTATTAGTTTACAAGTTCAATTGCACTGATTATTTGTTGTGAGGGATACGAGATCGAGATTACTTGATAAATGACTTGCCTTACTGTATACTCTACAATAACAATATCTCATCAATCTTAGCAAGTAAAAATTTGAAGCAAAAATACACACCAAAAAAGTGCAATTTAAGATTAAATATGTATGCTTGTTAGTACTTTATAGTATTACTTGCACTTTTTTTGTTTTGGTTAGAAATGGCACAAAAGGATGTTGAAACTCATTGAAGGCGATACAAATGAACATGATAAAAGGGTCGAAATGCATTATTGAACCTTGTTGAAGAAATGTCCGTCGTGTACCGTTCATTGGCGGCGCGTTACCGTGACACAAAAGATCAGGTTCTCAAAACCAACCTTCAATCCCAAAAAATTAGCTCAGCTGGCTCTCAAGCAACTACTCCATTATTAATAACTATCTATCATTATCAGAATAACATGATTCAGTCATCACGAGCAGTAGATATACTTGCGTTAAGAGGCCTTTGCTCTAGTGATGGTGATTCCTACTTCGATATTGTTGAAGACCTAGCTCAAGAGATAAAGAAATAGACCTTGAATCTAACTCAACCTCAGAAGCTAGCTCGTGAGGGGAGAATTGCTTAAGTCATCCCTTTCCGATATGAGATACTTAACAGATGATGATGATGATAATGGACCGGAGTTTGACCATGTTATTGAGGACATATATCGAAAAGATCCAGCAGAGTAATTTGTTGTGACTCTGCGAGGTAATACAATCATATTTGAAGAACTATAGCACTGAAACAAATAATCGGTGCCTATCATTAGACAAGGCGCTTCATTGATTCATAAGAAAAGAGTCGTTGGCTTATTGTGGAGAACAGCAAAGTGATCGATCTGTTGGAGAACAACAACGCGGAAGAATTGATGAATGAAAGAAGCCTTCTTACCTCGTTTTAAATAGAGATTTGGATTGAACAAAAATACAGGTAATTGGACCTGATAAATGACTCATTACTGATGAGAGACTTGAGAGTAGCCTGTCTATATATATATGCTCTACAATAACAATAACCGTGCCTCATCAATCCAAGCAAGTACAAATTTTGAAAAAGAAAAACACAGAGTGCAATTTAAGATTAAATATGTATATGCTTATTACTACTTTATATTATTACTTTAATTTCACTGTTTTTTTCTTTTTCTTTTAGCAACGTCACAACATGTGAGAAGGATGTTGAAACTCATTGAAGGTGATACAGATGCATCTGATTAAAAGGGTCGAAAAATTATTATCTGAAGAGACTCGAATTAGTCAGCCTCGTTGAGGAAATGTACGTAAGGTATCACGACACAAGAGATGAGCTTCAGATCAAAACCAATGTTCAATCCCAAAAGATTAGCTCAGCTGGCTCTATGCAACTACTACATAGTAATCACGATCAGAATATAACATACATGATTCATTCAACACGAGCAGCGGACAATGATGATGATGTTAATAGTTTGACCGAATCCTTTTGATATGATTGAGGACACACTTCAAAAAGAGCCAGAAGAGAAATGAAGAAATTTATCACCAAATTATCATGAGGAATTTAAAGACATTAACTTTTCAGACTAGGATGAAGAATTTCAAGGACTGAAAAAATCAATTTCTTCATGAAAGGCATGCAGGCGGGCAAGTCCTTATTAGAAGAAAACATGGAGCTTCACTCCGCGCGCCAGGAATGATCATATTTGAATAATCATACCAAGTGCATTGCATTTTTTTCTTTTTTCTTTTTTTTTTCCCTTGCTTAACATTTCATGTCCTTGGGTGTTTTGTTCCCAATTGCATACTTAACATTCCCTGACCTATATTTGAAATATCATTATTCAAGAAATAAGGTTTTAAATGCTACCATATTTGATGTGGTTGTTAGCTAGCATGTTGAGTTTCAATGCTTGAATGCACAACAAAGTTGTAAGGACAATCAAATTGATCTAATGAACAAGCATTTTCAGAAAAAAAAAAAAAATGCCTTCACTCCCAAAACTTAGTTTTCTGCTCTTTTGTTTCAGAACTCTTTAACTCTCTAAGTTTCATTTTGTTTCAATGCTACACTTGAACTTAACTAGAAAATGTTGTATCTAAGGTTCGATCGATTTTACATATTATTGATTTTCGGTTTTTAAATATGCTAAACTAATAACCAAATCAGTAAGATATTTTTTATCGGTTTTCGGTTTATCGATTTTTAGTCCTTAACGGTTCGGTTTTCGATTTAACCAATAAGAAAATACTCATAAAATAGAAATAGTAGTAACTAACATGAAAAAAAATCAAATCTTAGTTGCAAACAAAAATCCTATATAATGTGTTTTAATTTACAATAATTTTAAAGTTTGAACTAAATGTTATTAGGAGAAATTAAGAGTTTGTGTAATTGAAATAATATGTTTGTTAATTTGCAGAAATTAAAGAGAAATATCTAATAAGTCATATATATATTCTTATTGGGTTATCGGTTTACCCAATAACTCAATAAGAAGAAATCGAACCGAACCAATAATCCAATAATTTTTTAAAAATAAACCGTTAACCCAATAACATTTTTATCAGTCGGTCGATTTTTGCACACCCCTAGTTGTATCATCGAAAAGTTAAGCCGATGAATGTTGTAATTCCATAGAATAAAGTGACGCGCCAGGTAGGGGTCGAACCGAACCAATAACCCAATAATTTTTTTTAAAAAAATCGTTAATCCAATAACATTTTTATTGGTTCGGTTTTTGCACACCCCTCCCTAGTTGTATCATCCAGGTAGGGGTCGAACCGAACCAATAACCCAATAACACCCAAGACGATGAATGTTGAATGTAGTAAAATTCCATAGAATAAAGAGTGACGCGAAAGGTAGGAGTCGAACCTACGACTTTCTGCTTAGGAAACAGACACTCTATCCACTGAGCTACAGGCGCTTCTTTGCTACATTTTGGGAGGTTTAGATAATTGGACAATCCAATCACATATTCAACAATTGTATTTCTTTCTTGCTTTAGCATTTTGTTTTCTTTTGGGTTTTGGCAAACTTTTTTTTTTTTGGTCCAAATAGCCTGCTTATGTTGTATTTTACATTTAAAGCTAATTTGGTACGCGGGATAAAATAGAATATTTTAGGATCAAGTTTGAGGTGATAAATTTGTATAGTCGATCAAAGACAGTATAAATACAATCCAATTTGAGATTATTTTAACTCATTAAACATGAGAGATAAAATAGTTTATTTACTGTGTTTTATATCATCTAAATCAGCTGATTAGAAGGCTTCTATATGTGGAGCCAACTTTTATTCTAAATACATATGTTGCTTAAAAGTATATTTGACTATTCGAGGGATTATTTTAAACCTATCCTCAAACATAAAAGCATTTTTTGTTATTTTATTACACATTTTAGGTAGAGTTTTAGCAATATTTTGACGAAATTACTTATGTGAAAGATGAGTCAAAGCTAAATGACTTTTCACTAATGAACACAAGCTAGATGACTGCTCATAAATTTTGCTCTAAAAATGAATGTAAAAGTTCATTTATAATTACACAGAGTATGGGCTTAATTAAGCTAATTGAAGCGTGCAAGCAGAAAAAGATTTTTATCATTTAAGTACTATTTTAGTCCAGATTTATTCGGTCCAAAAGATTCAATGTGTCTGAACAAAGTTACTCACGAAAAATGGAAAAGAAGGAGAAATTATTTATACAAATATTAGGCCTTTTGAGGGAAAAAAAAAATGTAAATTCACATCATATTCATTTGATCTCACTCGCCCATATTCATATCTACTCAAACATGTGAAAAATGCGTGTCAACCCTTTATGAACTTTAAAATGACTTGGGTTAGTAAACTCATACAAATCGTCGGTCGAATTCACTAACTACTTTATCTCGCATTGAATTCATGTGGGTGTACCAGTGTTGTCAAAGGCGCACATAAGTCTCGAAGTAAGACTCAAAATATGTTGAGTGCTCGTCTCGCTTAATGTGCAGCTTAGGTTCTAATTTCTAATACATACTTTTCCTATACGAAGGCTAAACAATTGATATTTCATTTTATAAAAAAAAAATAAAAAATTTATTCATATATTTTTCATTCATACTTATATTAAAATGTTGTGTAATTCCTGGGAATTGACCCTTGATCGCATGGATGAAAGTGTGAGTGTCAACCAACACACCAAGATGCACTATCTATCAACTTTGGGTGTACTATAGTATATATATAGACACAATTTTTTTCGACTCCACTACACGTGGGTCCACCTCCGGTTGTAGGTGCAGTTCATGGTTTGAACTTTGAACATTTCGTGTCCTCTTTTGTACTTTATAATATAATTTATACATGGTTTGAAAAATTCTAGCCATTACTCGACTAGTTAATAAACTACTAATACCAAATGTTATTGGTCATATGGTTTAAATATTCTTTTTCCATATTAGTTGGTGGATGGTTTTCTGATGGCGACACATTTATAGCTGAACAGTAATTTAGTTTAATAGGTTACAAGTATTCTTTTCGTTTTATTTTATTTGGGTTATGTTAATTTGATACTATAATAATAATAATATATTCAAAATATTTCAGAAAAGAGGAAATACACCCGGTTGATATTTGATACTTCGCTTAAAAAAATAATTTATTGAGACTTTACTTTATAAATTAACTTTATTATATATGCTTTAGAAATCTAAGTTTGACTATTATTATTTTTAAAGTTTTTTTTTCAATGTTTCAAAAAGGAAAAATAATAAAGTTTAAAACACGATATTTGAGAAAAGTAACGAAATAGAAAGGTAGTCCTTTGATCATACCATATAAAACTTTTGACCTAACAATAGCAAAACTATTATCCCGAAGTCAATATAATAACATACATGTGTTATCTTATTAAGTGGAATATAAGAAGCATAATATGTATATAGTATGTTGTGTGGGTATGGAGGCTATTTTTTATGGATGTGAGCTTGATATAAGTAAAATATATGAGAAGCAAGAAGAAAAATAAATAAAGTAGAAAAGAAACTACATAGAATATGATGAAGAAGAAAAGAACAATAATAACAAAATATAATTCGATAATATATATTATTAATATAAAATCCAAAAAAAAAAGATAATACTAAGAGATACTGATACCAGAAGAAAAAGACCATTAACCCCTAAACCAATAGTATTTGCTGGCTTAATTATTTGTGATAAAATAAAATAAATAAACATGTGATGGTTGTATTGAAAAGGTGGCAGCCACATATATATATATATATATATATATATATATAACACTTTGACGTTGATGGCTATATATATCACTTTGACATTGATGGCAAATTGCAGTATTAGATTATTAAGTATTAACCTACCAGGCACCAACTCTCCATAATCTAATTAAAAAAAAATAACCCGTCAAACTTGACGGACGTTAGTTATCTCGATGTTCAAGTTGACCTGTCAAATTGTGCTAAGTATTAAATTTTGTTTTATTTATCCCTTTAAGACATTTTCTATTTGAAAGTGATGAAGCACCAAACTTCGACTTTAAACGGGAAACCAAAAAGAAAAATCAAAATTTATAATATAATCCTCCAGAAATTTTTGTACTACTAATTAGAACTTTGAAGAGTCCTTGATTCTCTTTTTTTAAAGTAGAAAAGTACGATCTCACATGTATGAATAATTAAGAAATTACTACTTTTAATAACTTTGTTCAGATTTTGTCAACATTATCTATCACGATTAATATAAAATAAATTAAATTTCTTCATTTTTATATAAGTTTTCGATTCTCAAATTTGAATCTATGAATGAAAAATATTTTAACAGAGGACATTTTTTCAATAAAATCTACGTGGCATGAATGCAAAATAATAGGACTATTGAAATTTTGTCAACACCGTGAAGTGTCATTAGTTACGAACAAAATTGAATAAATTTCTTTAAATAGTTATGTACAAAAAGATAATGAAATAATTTCTGGAAAAATAGTCTGAGGGGGCAGATCCTTCGAGATTGAATATAAAACTAATTATTTTCCCAAAGTCTTAAAAAACATTTACTCGAAATTTTATTAAAACAAATTATAAGAAATTGTGATACCACCAAACACGACGAAAGTGATAGTACGCTTACGACAAAATTGTTTCTCTGGACCCATTCTATAAACTAATGAATTTAAATGTAGAAGCATATGTGTCTTCTTTCTATATATAAAATCTAAAATTAAACATTATTGAGATTAAACACAATGAATTTGAATTACTAATTATTATTGTCAATTTTTTGAAAAAAAAAACCGGCAAAAACCTCTCCGAATCAAACACTGAATTACCCACAAAGGCCGTATTCATATAGGAAACTAGTACACACTATTAACAAATGTAATAAAATCATGGTAACAACAAGTAGGATGCACCATAAGTTAACGCAAATATTCATTGACATTAAGTTTGGTGCACCGTTGTTATATATTTTTTTTTCATCATTATGTAATTTTTACTTATTGTAGCAGGTTTTTCATTTTTATATTTTTACTTGAGAAATGAATGACCCGCCAAGTAAAAGTTACCTGATAATGTAAAAAAAAAAAGATACCGACGATGCCCCAAATTTAAATTCATATTTATCTTTTTTATCATAAGTTAGTTTTGTTTTCTAATTCTCCATTCGGTGTTCGATATTTACATTAAAATTTGATTAATTTAAATTCACGTCGCGTAGAGTCTATTCAGAAGAAACATTTTCTATCAAGAATTTTTTTATATTCAGAGCTCGAATCCAAAATTTCTAATCAAAGGAAAAACAATCTCACCCGATGCACCACATAGGTGTTGTTCATAAGTTAGTTTTGACGAGTTTCTTCCCTAACCCCAAGAAAGGCCTATAAATATAAAATATACTATTGAGTAGGCCGGCAATGAGATCATTAGTTACATAACTCGTGTGACGTTGAGTTGAGAGGAAAATTGTGGCTCAAATACAAAA
>NC_061116.1:224874824-224927673 GCF_002878395.1 Capsicum annuum | reverse complement strand
TTCTGAACTGTGTAATACTATCTATCAGTTAAGGGGCTCTGGAGAAATCTGATAATTATGATTATTGTTGTTTGATTGTAAACTTTTATTTAAGTTCGACAGAAAACATTCTTCTTTCTTTTGCCATATAAAAGCCTTCTTGGACTAGATTCATTGTAAGTTCTGCCTATCTGATGTATTTTCTTGATGTACAATGGGAATTTTGCTTTCTGACATTTGCATTTCTTTTTTTTGCAAAAATCATGGAGTTGATTTCTTATACGATTATTTAATTAATCATTATTCCAAAAGTCACTTTTCTGATCAAGAAAAACTGTGACTAGTTGCGTGAAAAATCAATTATAAAAAATGCGTTGACTTTTGGACCTTGTAGTACTTTCTGATTACTACAATGATAGAAGCCTCAAATTGAGGGGAGCGCTTTCATTCGTCTTTTGCTCTAATTCGAACTAACAATCGGTTGAAAGTGAGGTCCACTTGTTATTTGAGCAGCTTCATCTTGTCAATTACATTAATTATTATTCATTAATAGTCAATTTGTATGTAAATGCAGGTTATTTAACTGTGATTAAGTGATAATTAACCGTAATTAAGTGATAAATTCATATAAAAACATGTAATAGGAGTACATTTATCTTTAATATTAAAGAAAATGAATGCAACATTGAATGTGTGAAAATAGTTGGTGAACCTGGTCCAGCATCCATTAATTTTACCTGGCCTATGAAGTCAAATAAATCCTATTTAAATCTTAGTATTACTTTTCTTCACCAAACCCCGTTAGGTAATTTTAAACAACTCGATCAAATCAAATTGATTTAGTTCATTTCAACTTTTTGGAAAAATGAGCCAAAATATATTTAGCCAAATAGTTGCTATATTTCGATTTAAATATTTTGGATTAATTAATACATCACATTAGTCTCAACATACAGTAAAATTTTGAGTGCGTTCGAATTGAGACTAATGTATATAATTAAGGAAATGACATATGTTATGTGGTTAACTTGATTATCTGATAGACGTTTGAGAACAAGCGTAATTTCTTTTGCAAAATCTAAACCAAAATCGTTTGATGAATATTTTACTGTGTATACAAGTGCTCAACTGAACAAGATGCAGTTCAAATATTAGAAATAAAATTTAATAGATTTTCGATGTCTATTTTATATATTTTGAACTTTGGCTCTTTAAACTATCATCTACTCAGTATAATCAACTTTAACACCATATCAATTATACCTTGGGTTGTACAGTGTATAATGGTGAATTTTGGTCCAAAGTATTCAAATAAAAAATAAAGAAATTTGACCTCATAAATTAAGTCAAGATAAGATTTTGATCACTAGAATTGAATTTCTTAACCTATATGTACTTTGATTGTCTAAATAATTTTAAATTTTGACATGTAGAACGTTGATTTGGTTTAAGTTTAATCCTAAAAAGAACGGCTTAATGAGTATATTTAATCCCGTAAGTTAGTAGGCGTTTTGTCTTAAAAAATCAATATAATTCATTTATATGAAATTTTTAAAGTTAAAGTTGTATTTAACTACACTCTTTGTAAAAAATATTTAAAACTTAAATATAATTTTGAAAAATATGTCTTATACCCATAATTTTTTAAAACTAATAAAATCATTCAATTTGACTTGTTTATTTAAAAAAAAAAAAACAAATCTTCTCTAAAAGAATATCACATCTATTGCACCAAATTAAAATAAGGACGAACTATCAACCAGTTAGGTAAAAGTTGACACAATCAAAAGAAGAAGAAAAAAAGCATAAAAAATGTTTTCCAACAATTGAGCTAAAAGAAAATTGAAGATGTAAATACATAATCCAATTGAAAATGTTTCACCTAGGAGGAGTTAGAATTTAGAAAAGGCAAATTAGACTATACTATATTTGAACTCTAAAAGTGATTTTTTCCAAATTAGACTTTTCTTATGGTATTAACTCTCTGATGTTTTTAGGATTTATTATATATTTTAATAAGATCAAATATTTGGGGAAGGCCTGGGGTGTTTATTATTTATGTTTATACGACAATTTATGATGATTTTGTTAGTTAGTTTTTTTTTTTTTAATATATATAATAACATATGAATTAATCAGAGATAATTGAATTATGTAATAAAATAAAGGAAGAACCACATAGAATAGAATGGAAAGAGAAGAGAGATTGATTATTATTTCTCCTCTTAAGAAGTTTCTTCGTAGATTAATTACAATGAATGAAAATTCCTTTATTTATATGGAAAAATTAACCTTGAAATTTTTAACTTTTTCATAAATAGATATTCACTATATATGGTAAAGTAGACATTCATTGTATATGGTAATATATTTATAACACTCCTCCTTGAATGTCTAATTGATAGATAATGTGTCTCATTAAAACCTTACTAGAAAAAATCTTGTGGAAAAAAAAAATCTAGTGAAGGAAAATAGTACACATCTCTAACAATACACATATAGGTTGTCTCATTAAAAATCTTACAAGAAAAACCCATTCGGACAAAATCTCGTAAGAAAAAAAAAGTATATCGCGTATTAACTCTCCTTAATGAGAACATCCTTGTACCTCGATCTTGTGCACCATCTTCTTGAAAGTTGCAATTGGAGGGGACTTGGTGAATAAATCAACCACATTGTCACTTGAACGAATATGTTGCACGTTAATATCATCATTCTTTTGTAGCTTATGTGTATAGAAAATTTTTGGCGCAATGTGTTTCGTTCTATCTTCTTGAGTCCTCCCTTAAGTTGTGTTGTGTGTGTTGCATTATCTCCGTATAAAATTGTGGGTACATTGTTATATTTCACATCACATTTTTCTCGAATGAGATTTATCATGAATCTCAACCATACTCATTCTCGGCTTGCTTCATGAATAACTATTATCTCAGCATGATTCGATGAAGTGGCTAGATAGACTGCTTTGTATATCTCCAAGTTATGACAGTACCCCCACATATGAACACATAACTTATTTGTGATCGAGCTTTATACGGGTCAGATAAGTATCCGGCATCAACATAACCAACAAGATCGGGACTAAAATTTTTAGAATAAACAAGCTCATATGTTTGATCTCATTTCGATGTCTCCTAGTAGGAGCAGAACTATATCTTGCTAACAAATTGACCGAAAAGACTATATCAGACCTTGTGATATTTGCAAGATGCATGAGTGCACCAATTGCACTAAGATGTGGTACTTCATAACCAATCTAAATTGGTATATTTTTTATTTTAGCAAATAATCTATTACTTTTGAAAACTCTCCAAGAGTTTCAATAATATTCAAACCATCAATTTATCCCTTATAAGGATAATAAACAAGTTTTTCAGAAACTTTATATGCTTCAGGCATTTTAAATCCTTTAGAAATTTTCATATAGATTTTTGTCAAGTGACAATATCAATATGTGTAACATAAGTGTCTGGACTGCAAATCAAATAAATATTATGCTTACCAAGATGCATCATTTCATGTCACTTGATAAATGTTTCTATGTTAGCATGCAAAATTCAAATCCTCGTAATCTTTTACAATATTGCTCTAATATTGTATCAAAGATATCGTTGATGTTTCTCATTTTTTATCGATTCGCAATGTGACATAACATTTTGAGATCTCTATCACTTCATTATTTTCAGGTACCTGAACCTCTCATAAGGTTTCATGAAGTGTCATGTCGTAGGTTCTTCAAGAGCACATTACCTTCTTGCTATGATCATTTGTTTCATTTTCTTTTTAAAAAATTATTGCATTCAAAACCGATTGATCTACCATGTTTCATACATGTAGTAGACTTTGCCCTTCAGAGACATCCAATTGAAGCATTTACAGCAAAATATAATATCAATTTTTGGATCAACAAATGCTCCTAGCATTTGAACTTGAATTATCCTTTGAATAGGGATCATATTGATGATAATTCATAACATATTTCTTAAATGTTTATTATCTCCCCCTCATACTAGGAAAACTAACATACATCTTAATTTGCTTTAGAGAATTCATCTTTGTGCACATGATATATCCATTGATCAAATACCACATATTAAAACTACTGATGAAATAATTGGTTCCTGACCTTGAACTAATTGAGAGGGGAATTTACTGATCTAATGCATACGAGTGTTATTGTATGTAATATATCATATTTCATACCAACACATGCAGCTCTGTTCTCATTAGCAATGATTTAGCTATTATCGAAGACATTCAATGCCAAATCAGCATTATCAAGATAAATTATCTTGATTATATAATATGAAAATTATGCTTTTAACTCCATTTATATTGAGCAAGCAAATCTATGAATGCCAACTATAGGTTGACAATAGACGTACATATGATCATCTTATATTGATGTGTCTTAATATATATTACATGATAGATGAACGGTCCCTTATTCACCTTTAATATTTTTTTCAGATTTTAAGGGATCCAATCACAACATTAGTTGGTCCAACCAATTTATCATGAGAGCACACAACATTAAGAGTTAATGAAGGATTTTCGAATTCTTCAATATTTGTTTAATACTCAGTATGCACATCTTTGGGATGTCGCAATTGTTCATGTTAATTTATGAACTTTTATTATAGCAAATTCCAAGTTTACCATGACATATACCTTTTACTTTACTAAATTTCAGATTTACTATTACATGAATAAATTTTAGATTTACTACTTTAAAAGTAGATTTTATAGTAACTCTTCTCAGTTATTCAACCTCTTTCGGCGGTGAGTTGTGATACCATCACAATCACGTGTGCGTTTGCATTAAAAAGCTTCTCATTCCCCAGGAATGAAATATAATTGTGCCTTAAACCTATCAAATTATGATAGCTTATAGCCTCTTTTTAAGATATTGCTAATTCAGGAGCAAATCGAGGCATACATATGGTTGTAGAGAAATTTTCTCTAACATATCTTTTAATCATGATAAATGTGTAAAAATATTATCACTTTTGATGATTATTATCATATTGTCCCTCCACGTTTATATCCGTGCATTCAATCACTTGTCTTCTTTCAGACATATTATGCACTGCTACCATATACACACATACACTTAAAAAATGAAGTAAGTTGTCATATTTCAGACTTATCATATATTGCTACCACATTCACTTCATGGAATGGAGCAAATTTAATGAGTTGGATTTCATAACTTTTCATCAAATACTCATTATTTTGTCTTAGCCATCATAATATCATCAGTATAGTGCATTGAGATTCAAACTCAACGTCTTATCCACATAAATGCATCTTATGCTATAAATAGATCGGACTTGAACCCAACATCTTATCATCATGGTGCATTGAAACTTTTAACCCAATGTCTTAATGAGATGAGACTTAAATTCATCATCATATTTTTTAATAATATTGTTCTTCATGAACAAATTGAAACCATAAGTGGTTCCAAACCAATTATTTTTCTCCCAAATCCAACAATAATTATATCATTAGTTGAAAAGGACAAATAACATAAGAAATTACTAATCTTGAAATTACTTTTAGATTTATATTCTCACTTTGTTTGACAAATTCTCATGCTGATAACGTGTTATAAAATATAAAACAAGAACAACAAGAATAGAATAGAGCGAGAAGAGAGAGTGATTATTATTTCTCCTCTTAAGAAGTTTCTTGATGGGTTAATTACAATGAAGGAAAACCATTATTTATAGGGGAAGACTAACGTTTCTAAGAAACTTTTTCATAAAGGTAAAATAGAAATTCACTATATATGATAATATATTTATAACAAATTATTCAATTTAAAGATAGTTGAGGATTGAGAGTTAATCACAAATTCTTCAATTTTGGATTGTGACAATTTTGTCTCTTCCCATATACATTTGAATTCACTCAATTTAAAGATAATTGAGTGTCGAATCACTAATTTTTTAAATTTTGAATACTGAAAATTATATTTCTCTTCTTATGCACTCGAATTACTCAGATAATCATAATTAATTAACACAAATTAAAGATAGTTGAGTGTCAATCACGAATCTTCTAAATTTTGAATTATGGAGATTTTGAATAAGTTCTTTACTCTTTGGTTCTGTCAAGATATATCCTTTATATAATTTTTAGAACAATAATTGCATGTGGCAAAAAATAACTATAAAAGTTTTCAGGATTAAACTTATTTGTAAAAGTTCATAGCCTAGGTTAGAGTATTCTTAACTTTTTTTTTTAATTTTTTTTATTTTTTTACACTTAAACAACAATGGCTGAAGATATTTTCATTTAACTTTTCCGCTGCTTTGACTTTGTAATATGTGTTTTTTTTTTTTTTTGGTAAACACTTTGTAATATGTGTTGAAAAAGAAAATGACGAAAACCTAAACAACGTGCGGAGGAAAACTACTTTTCTTTCTTATATACTTTTAACTTTAAGAATATCAATTTGATATTTTGCGAACTCTTAATGATAACATGAGCAGGCTGCCTAATTCAGTTTCTAATTAAAATATATAAAAAAAAGGGTAATTCGGTGCACTAAAGCTATCGCTATACGCCGTGTCCGGGGAAGGGCCCTACCACAAGGGTGTATCGTACGCAATCTTACCTTGTATTTCTACTTAAACCTGTGACCTCCTGATCTCATGACATCAACTTTACCCGTTACTGCTCCCGAAAATATCTTCCTAATAATTCAGCCTCAACTCATTTTCACATTAGATGAGGATGCAGGTGTTTGACCAAAAGACTTGGAATTCAATTTTAAGTTTTGATTTGAAATTATCGTTTGTTTATAAGATTTGTACAAAAATTAAAATTTTAGATACTTTAAAAGTAAGATTTCAAATTTCAACCTGCAATGTCAATTTTTTTAAATGTAAAGTTTGATCTATTAATTTATATTTTATTTAAAAAAATTAACATTGATGTGAATATATCGCATGTATCATATGGAGGAATTATTTAAAATGTAAAATTTGATCTATAAATTTATATTTTATTTAAAAAAATTAACATCGATGTGAATATATCGCATCTATTATATGGAGGAATTATATTAAATAATAACTAGTTAATTTTCATAGAATTATGCATTTACAAAACCTTTGTAATAGGCTAATAGCATGTATCACAAGCATTTATTTATAAAAATAAATAAATGAAGATATGCATTTTATTAATGCGACACTTAGTATATATGAATATATTATTTATAAATCATGATGTGGTAATTAACAAGATTGTATAAATATTGAGAAGTTTAATATAGTTTCACAAATTGTGAGACTTTTATATTTATGAATAAAAATATAATCTGAAGAATCTAAATTATATATCCAAATAAAATTTTGACTTTAAATCAATCTTGGCTGCCTAATAAAGTCAATCTGCATTCATTTTTTCACATTAGATCCATAACAGTAATTACCAATACAGCAAGATTATTTTCTTTGTATTCATATTTTTACAAGACTAATTCAATCTTATATTCAAAATTGTATTAATCAAAACATTAATGATGTATGCATCTGGCTAAGGTCTACTACTACAAGCTCACCAAACCCCCCACATACCATTCCTCTTACCTAACCCCATCTACCATTCCGTTAAACTTAACGCCGTTAACTTCCACCTAACCTCCAATTTTTCCCTCTATAAAAAATACTCAAAACACTCTTCTCCATTGCATTACCAAAACATTCTTCTTTAAATTTCCTTAGAAGAACCCCATTTTTGTACCAAAAAAATGGATCTTCTCTTACTAGAGAAGACCTTAATAGGCCTTTTCTTTGCCATTTTAGTAGCTATTATTGTGTCTAAATTGCGGAGCAAGCGTTTTAAGCTGCCCCCAGGTCCAATTCCAGTCCCAGTTTTTGGTAACTGGCTGCAAGTTGGCGACGATTTGAATCATCGTAACCTCACTGATTACGCGAAGAAGTTTGGTGACATTTTCTTGCTTAGAATGGGGCAAAGAAACTTGGTCGTTGTGTCGTCCCCTGAATCAGCTAAAGAAGTTTTGCACACCCAAGGGGTTGAATTTGGATCAAGAACGAGAAATGTAGTCTTTGATATCTTCACTGGAAAGGGTCAAGATATGGTTTTTACTGTATACGGTGAGCATTGGAGGAAGATGAGGAGGATTATGACTGTACCCTTTTTCACTAATAAAGTGGTTCAGCAATACAGAGGGGGTTGGGAGTCTGAGGTGGCTAGTGTTGTTGAGGATGTGAAGAAGAATCCTGAATCTGCTACGAATGGGATTGTTTTGAGGAAGAGATTGCAACTCATGATGTATAATAATATGTTCAGGATTATGTTTGATAGGAGATTTGAGAGTGAAGATGATCCCCTTTTCGTAAAGCTTAGAGCTTTGAATGGTGAGAGGAGTAGATTGGCTCAGAGCTTTGAGTACAATTATGGTGATTTTATCCCTATTTTGAGGCCTTTCTTGAGGGGCTACTTGAAGATTTGCAAGGAAGTTAAGGAGAAGAGGTTGCAGCTGTTCAAGGATTACTTTGTTGATGAAAGAAAGTAAGTTTTGTTCACTTTATTTTATTTATATTCAATTTGTTGTTTTCCTCAGTTTTATTGTCTTAAGATAAATGTGTAGGATATAGGATGAATCTAAAGAACCAATCTTTATTTAGTTTCTTTCATAAAGTAGGTCTATTGGTGATAATGATCTTTAGGATGTGGGGATCACATAACACACTGTTGATCTTGATCTTTTTGGTCTATTCAATGGGTATCTTTTCCCAAACAGCCACCCCAAGAGAACATTTACCTTGCCATAAGGCACCTTGTCTTCTAGCCAATTGAGGATTTTGACTGTGTCACTCTAAAGTTTTGGCAAGCAGATCATTCAATAGCATCAACTATTTAGGGGATTTTGTTGCAAGTCCTGCTCAATGAAGGTTGGTGTGATTGGAGTGCTTTGAGGTACCATTAGTTTGTAACATTTTTATTGGCTTTGTGCAGGAAGCTTGCAAACACCAAGAGCATGGACAGCAATGCTCTAAAATGTGCCATTGATCACATTCTTGATGCTCAACAGAAGGGAGAGATCAACGAGGATAACGTTCTCTACATTGTCGAGAACATCAATGTTGCTGGTATGTTTCAAAATAACCTATCTTTAGTTCTCTTGAGTACAACTTGTTCTAGTTTGGTTTAGTATGTGCATGCATTTCCTAGTGAAAGGTTGAAAAGAATTTCTAACAGTACTTGGTTTGGTATTCTTACGAGTTCCTTTTGGAGGAGAATAACAGCATTCATAAGGCTGAATGGTTTGTTTAACTGAAAGTGAGTGAGCTTTACCTAAAAACATAATGATAAACCAAGAATGACAGTGACATCTCCACCTATTACCAAGTTTAAGGAACTTTTTATCAGTTGTCCCATGATTTTTAATCATTCTAGTTAGGTACACGTCTGGTTAGCTAGTTAGTGAGGCAATCGCTTATCAAAGCGATGATTAGTAGTTGGTCCAAGCGGATGATGATTAGTAGTTGGTCCAAGCGGATGATCAACTACATTGGGATTGAGACCCGACCCACACTCCTATGAGGGGCGGCAGTTGGGAATTTTCCGGGATGGGCAAAAGCCGGTAGTTGAGAATTTCCATATGAGGGCCCCAAGAACAATTGTTTTTATGATCAAGATGGGCTTTCTAATGAGTCAACAGTTAGATATGGTTGGTGTACTTACCAATTTCTTGCTAAGGTTAGGTAGAGCAGGGTTGGTGCGCACATTTTAAGGCTTCTAACTGTCCATAGGTAATAACTTATACCAACTCATGCTAATTATAATCATGATAGTGGATCAATGTACTAAAAGTTCTTTAGTATCATTATTTTGTCTACAAACAAAAACAGTGAGTTTTTTTGTTTTTTTTTTTGAGAATAAGCTGTTATGGTAACATTCAAGTAGGACCTGAAATGAGTAATAAAGTGAACCTTATGATATAAGTGATAGTGATGTTTTTATGCTAACAAGACTAGCTAGATACCACAAATCTGATACTATAAGACTGAAAAGGTCCCAAATAAAGATGGACTAGTTAGTTCTATGAGTTTACTGCACTCATTGCTTTTGGTTCGAACTGTGCATGCACATGAACGAAGAATTTATTATACATAACAAAATCATACTCATTTTGAACTCACCAATGTTAGATCTTGGAATTGTGTCTGGTCCTAAATCAGTTTCTTCGCATTGTCTTGTACTGAGCAATAAGTGAGCATTGATGAGGTCAAACTCAAAGGGTCCGAGCGTCCTACCATTGTTCTAAAACTAGCATTTAGAACCACTTGTGTATCATTGCATTGTTCATAAACTTCTTGGCTAGTTGATTATTCAACTGATATGCATAATTCTTGTCCATGAGCAGCAATTGAAACAACATTGTGGTCAATTGAATGGGGTATCGCGGAGCTAGTCAACCACCCTCACATCCAACAGAAACTCCGTGAAGAGATCGACGCAGTTCTTGGACCAGGAGTGCAAGTGACTGAGCCAGACACCCAAAAGCTTCCGTACCTTCAGGCTGTGATCAAGGAGACTCTTAGACTCCGGATGGCAATTCCTCTTTTAGTCCCACACATGAACCTTCATGATGCAAAGCTTGCTGGATATGATATTCCAGCAGAGAGCAAAATCTTGGTTAACGCTTGGTGGTTGGCTAACAACCCCGCTCACTGGAAGAAACCGGAAGAGTTCAGGCCCGAGAGGTTCTTGGAAGAGGAGAAGCACGTCGATGCCAATGGCAATGACTTCAGATTCCTTCCATTCGGTGTTGGTAGGAGGAGTTGCCCCGGAATTATCCTAGCGCTGCCAATTCTCGGCATCACTTTGGGACGTTTGGTGCAGAATTTTGAGCTATTGCCACCTCCGGGGCAGTCAAAGCTCGACACCACGGAGAAAGGTGGACAGTTCAGTCTCCACATTTTGAAGCATTCCACCATTGTGATGAAACCAAGATCTTTCTGAACTGTGTAATACTATCTATCAGTTAAGGGGCTCTGGAGAAAGTTGATATGTATGGTTGTTATTTTGATTGAAAACTTTTTAAGTTTTATAGAAATCATTCTTCTTCTTGACTAAGATTTGCCTTTATCTGAAAATGTTCTCTTGAGTCTTGATGTACAACGGTAACTCAGCTTTCTGATCAACCTAAAAAGAAACTTTTGATCAATGATCTTAGTAAATAAGAATTAGACCATAATAACCATGGTACAAATGAAGTTGGATCTCTTCCCATAAGAGATTGTATAGCCTATGTTGACTCATCATTTTGATGAGCCTTATACAATTAGTACAATCCATCATTATGTGGGCTATGGACCGTTTCAAATTTACAAACACAATGATCCTAATAATATTTGGCCTACGAGTCTCTTGGGTCATAAGAGGTCTTCGGCTTCAAAAATCCTAATTCAACCTTATCACATCACGAGTTGAGCTGGGCTGTGCCAACGTGTCTAACCTATATTCATGACTCTACTAATTGTGCCTAATTATATTAATTAATTCATTATTTGTCAGACAATAAATTGAAATAAAAATATGTTACTTAACCATGATTAAACTTAAATTTTATATAGAATACATATGTCATGCATTTTATGACTCGATGTAACTCCGAATACTTGTTAACAGTTGGTGTCCAAAAGGAAAGACAAAGTAGTAGGTTGAACCAAGTGGGTATTGTTTTCACTTAATTCACCATTTGAATTCCTTTAAAAAAAATCTGTTTAATTTGTCTTAATTTATTCTTTCACCTAACCTAGTTAGGTAGTTGCCCCATATTTTAAATGACATTACAAAATTCAAATTGTATAGTTAGGTACGTTGTTAGGAACGGGGTACTTTTCTATGTCATGGCCAAGAACACTTTCTTAATCAATCCCAATTACTCTCTCCAAGTCCAACCTTTCATTTTGGATAATGTTATTTCTTTGTTGGTTTGAACCAGAAAAAACGCATTTATATATTTGTTTAAAAAATAACTTTCTTCCAAGAATATTTTTCTTTTTTGAATTTTATCAATATGTGCCCTTTGATTTAGGTAAAAACTTATTCACACACGATATTTATATCAGTAGTAGAGTCTAATCAACTTTGACCCCTTGTCATTACGACTTTTGGCAAAAACAATTGACCCTTCCACCTCGAGGAAAAATGGTGACAATTTAAAAGAGTTAGTAACTTTTTCAGACAAAAATAAATTGTAGAATTTTCTTAACACAAGGAATGTGTAGCTATGGATTTGATTCGTCATGATAAAGTATAAAATCAATTGCTACAAATTTCATGTTATAGCTATATATATATCACAAACATTAGTAGCAATGAACACATAAAGTTTGTTGCAAAAAACTTTTAGCTACGTAATTTTTTTCATTTTTTTTCAAATGGCAAACACCTCCATGTTGGGTGTTCTTTCAAAGCTACGTCATATCTTGCTTATGATATGCTATGGAAAATTTTGTTGGGGCTGGAGTGTTTAATCATGAAAATTTCTATATTTTGTTACAATAGATTTTGTAATAGTAATATGTATATTGTTGATGTCCTTTCAAAGGAGGAAGTGGTCCTTACCGGTCAAGGAGTCTTAGATATAGAGATTATAATAGCGTGAGTTGTAGCAAGATGATTTAGACCATTTCATTCTTAATCAGTAGTTTTGGATTTAAATTTTTGAAAATGAAAAAAAAAATATTAAAAATACTGCCCTAAAATATAAATCATGCAATAAAAAAATCTGAATTTGATCGGTCCCAATTAAAATAGAATAAAAAATCAAAAAACGAAGGCTATAGAGATAGCAATAGCATGCAAAGAAAAAGCTAAGGTACGTATAAGAAATGCTTCATCTTCCAACGGTAAAGTTAGGTATTGTCAGCCTAATTTTTACTTGTCTAATATTATTAATTTTATACACCATTTAAAGAATAATTGATAAGTATTATATAATTTTTTAAATATAATAGATTTAATATTTTAGAAATAATTATAATCAATAATAATGGTAAATTACAACAAAGTGATAATTTATTTCTTGATTTTTTAAATTGAACGGATAAAAGTTAATATCTATTTTTAATATAATAAAAGAATTATTGAGTAGTGATTATTATTTAAGTGGAAAAAGGATAAACAGGTGGGTGATGGAGGTGACACGCTGACATATAGGTATTCCGAAAAATTTATTCAGGTGCGAGAAAATTAGTCCAAGCTTCAATTATTAAAAAATAAAGATAAAATAAGTAGTGAAAGGTGGCAAGTCCCATAAAATTAATTGAGATGTATGAAATTTAGCCTACGATTATAAAAGTAAAAATAAAAAAAAGAAGCGATAACTTAGTAACTTCGATATAGACTAAAAATTCGATAACTTTTTTTAAAAAAAATTTAAAATTTATAAGCTTGAAATTCTTACTTTTTTTTTAAATTCTTCGAGCTGATTTGAGTTGAGTTTGTGATAGTGGCGAATGTAGCATATATCTAGGAGGTTCATCCGAATTCCTTTTGATAAAAAATTACATTATTTATACACAGTTAAAATTATTTTTTATGTATATATAATATATGTTGAACCCTCTTCAACTAGTTTGTATGTACACTTCCAAACTCTCTTAATAAATATCTCGATTCCGCCACTAATTTGTGAAAGCTTCTAGGAAATTTGTTTAGTACTTAGTATTAATTTAATGGAGCAGAAAATAATAGATGTCGTTTGTGTGTTTAAATTAGTGAGAGAGGGGTCACATGTTAAGGAACCAGATGGAGTGGCAACAATAATTGATTTCGAGATGTACAAATATGTGCACACCCCATGTAGTTCTGTCCCCAACCCCCCACCCTCTTTGTCCCCTCAATTCACTTGCTCCTCCGGATTCGATTCGTTTGGTTCGAAAATAAATTATTATGAGATTAGATATGTTTGATTTATTAGTTATTTTTAAATAATATTATAATAATTAATTTTGTAATTATTATTTAAATTAAATATTAGATAATATTCATCATAAAATTAATTTCATAATTAATTAATTCTTATTTCTCGTACCAAACGAGTGCTTAAGGTATAACTTTATGAAAATTCAGTGATTTTAATCTATATCTTATATTTTTATCAAGAAATTCATAAATATTTATTTTTGAATTTAATACTATTTTCTTAGTTTAAACTTATTATCATATTTTATTGTTTATAACTATTTTAATTTGAGAGTCTTTTCGATAATATTTTTTCTATCTTCATGTAATAGAAGTAAAATTTATGTCCGTTTTACACTTTTTAAATCTCATTGATAAATTATATCGAGATTATTATTATTATTATTATAACTTAAATACTATACAAACTTATAAACTTTATTAACTATAAATAGTAACATTCCTCTATCCCCTTCATTTCGGCTATATTGTTGTTTTGTCTCTCTTTTTTCCATGGTGAGCCCAAGGCCCCCAAGACATACATATAAATCAACTTTTATGAAGATTGACAAAAAATTTCATGTTCCATTTTCCCATGTAAAACTCCAAACTTTGTATGTTTTCGTCCATTTCAAAGTCTATTTATAAGCAGTACCAGCTAGCTTGTCTACCCTATGTACTATAGTAAAATAATCATATTCTCTTGAAAAGCATTCATAATTTATTATTTGAAGGATATTTGTGAGAAACAAAGTTTGGCTAAAAATTAGCAAATATTATAGAACTTGAAAATGATCTAAAATATATAATATGAGATCAGGAAAGAAGCAAAACTTTTGAAATTTATTAACCAAATAGAGAAAAAAAAATACAAAGAGAAAATTATGATTCAAGCCACGATTAAATAAAATATGAGAAAGACCTAATAAGTGCCTCCCTTTTGTTAAAAATCGCTCCAAAAATGACTAAATTCACCAAAGTGCAGTAGGATTTTTTATTTTTATTTTTTTTGATTTTTTTTTTGTAAAAAGAATATACTAAATACTTCTGCTAGTAGAGAGATAAAAGTAAATTCCCATCCAAAAAGTTCATATGACAGACCAGCATAGACCCAAGTGGCAATATAGAAACGTGTAAAAAAGAAAGCAACTTTATCAGCCATGTGACGAACCAATTACAAAGCACCAAGTGGCAAAGAAGAAATATTCAGCAAAAAAGTAACTTTATTAGCTATATTCAGCAACTTTAGACATAAAAAAATAAAATTCCCCTATTGTGAGGACGACTTTAATTCTCTCTGCTCTTATATATATATATATACTAGTAATAGTAATGTACATCACGGCATCTACTTCACAATCTTCCAAGAAAAAATCTTTTTGTGATGAATACTAGCACTCATTTTCCAAGTGATCATAGATCATCTGATAGATTTGAATTTTGTCATCGTTTTGCTTTGAATAATAATCTTGGCATTGCAAGTGATCAGTTTAGTCGTCGTGGCGGCGGAGTTGGAGGAGGAGGAGTCAATGATGTTTTCTGCTTTCCAAGAAGCATGCCGCCATCAGATGAAGAACTTGTTATTGGTAGTGGCAGTGATCGGACAGTAGTCGAAGGCGATTACTTTGATGGAGTTTTTAAGTATATACAACAGATGCTTATGGAAGATCAAGATGATTTGGAGAACAGGCCTTGTATGTTTCCAGATTGTATTGCTCTTCAGGCTGCTGAGAAGTCTTTTTATGATGTCCTCAATCCTCCTCCAGTTCATCGCGATAGTCCTCATTTTCAAGATGATGCTTATCGCGATGCTGTGAATCAATTTGTTGAGTCTACTTCCAATGCTGATCTAGATGGTGACCAGTGTTCACTTTTATATGCTTCTGGTTTAAACAATTATCATCAAGCTGGTGCTGCCAATAGCGGTTATGTGAACTCAGCGGATGCAAACAATTATCGTCAAGCTAACGAAGCCAATGGCGTCAACGATCAAGGGGTGAAATCAAACAAGAAGCACACTCGAGAAGAAAATGGAGATACTTCAAAAGGGGGAAATTCGAAGCAGTTTGCGAGTAATGGAGCAGAGGAAACAGGGGATAAAGAAGCAGAGGAGCATTACGATAAGGCGCTTCTTTGTCCAGGCATGAATCCTTCCTTCTATGAGAATCGATCGAAAACAGCAACATCGTTGGATAATGCAGCATGGGACAAGCAAAAGAGCTCTCATATAAAGTTGTCTAAACGCGGTAGGCCTCGCGGCACCAAAAACGGCATGAAGAAGAATGAAGTAGTAGATCTCACTAGTCTCCTAACACGTTGCGCGGAGGCTGCAGCCACCTACAACAGCAAGACATTCATTCAAGTTCTCGATAAAATTAAGCAGCACTCTTCACCCTTTGGAGATGCTACTGCAAGATTGGCGTATTACTTCGCCAATGCCCTTGAAGCTCGTTTTGCTGGTGGAGATGCAACGTTGGCCACAAGCAAGAGAATATCAGCTGCGGAGTTCTTAAAAGCTTATCAGATCTACATCGCTGCCTGTCCATTCAAGAGGATGTCAAACATATTCGCTAACAAGTCCATCGCGAAATTAACAAGTGCATCACCAAGGGTTCACATAATAGATTTCGGGATCCTATATGGATTTCAATGGCCTTGTATAATACACGGGATTTCCCTTAGGCCCGGGGGACCTCCAAGGCTTCGGATCACAGGAATTGATTTCCCTCAGCCAGGTTTTCGACCAGCTGAGAGAGTCGAGGAGACAGGACGACACTTGGAGGAATATTGCAAGAGGTTTAATGTTCCCTTTGAGTATAAAGCACTAGCAAAGAAATGGGATGAGATTAAACTCGAAGATCTAGATATCGACAGAGATGAGACACTGGTGGTCAATTGTTTGTACAGGCTAAAGAATGTCCACGACGAAACGGTAGTAACTCATGGCAACAAAAATCCCAGAGAAGCTGTCCTTAACTTGATCAAGGAAATAAATCCCCATTACTTTGTCCATGGGATCGTTAACGCCATGTACAATGCCTCTTTCTTCACAACAAGATTCCGCGAGGCCTTATTCCATTTCTCGTCACAGTTTGACATGTTTGAAGCCACCATGCCACGAGAAGATGAAGGAAGGATGACGTTTGAGCAGGAAGTGTTCGGAAGAGACATCATGAACGTCATAGCTTGTGAAGGGACGGAGAGAGTTGAGAGGCCGGAAAGTTACAAGCAATGGTCAGTGAGGAATCAGATAGCGGGGTTCAGACAACTTCCATTGGATCAAGACATCGTCAAGGAAGTAAAGACCAAGGTGAAAATGTTTTATCATGCCGATTTTCTGGTAGACGAAGATAGCAACTGGATGTTACAGGGCTGGAAAGGAAGAATCATGTATGCACTCTCAGTTTGGGAGCCTGTACATAAATAAAATATTGTAGAGAGTTTCGTGACAGACAAATCTTGCGTTGATTTATCAAGAACTTGTAAGAACATAAATCAATGGAAATAAGTTGAGATCCAAAATTCGACAAATGCATCATCGTCAAGTATCTCTTTTGATTTCCCATGTAGCAATAGCATCATACAAACTGAAACTGATGAAATGCAAACTTAATGTGATATAAATTATAGTATTACAAAATAAGCATCGTCAGGCATATTTAAAAATCAAAACACATCAAACGGCGGAGAAAAAGGGGATAAACTTACATTAAAACATAAACAATATGCCCATGCACCATCATTTTCTAGTTACGAGGATAGATTTGAAACAGTGAATATACTAACATGTAAGTCACATAACAATATATAGTGTCATGTAAACTGAAATCGCAAGGATCAATATATATTTATAAAGGAGAATTTTAGTCAATCCTATGTGACATGCCTTAGAGTCCTTCAAACCTATTTATTCTTTTTTGTGGGTTTTTTGGCCATTTTTAAATTCTAAAAGATTAAAAATCTATTATTGTAATTAATTGAATTGGCAAAAGCCTCACCCGGCGTTGCATTGATAGTCACTTTTAATACCAATTGAAACATGTACCAAAGAATCAAGAGTCACCTCATTAACTCCACCACAATTACACCTCTTCAAATTTACTTTCATATATATATTGATTCACTTTATGTACTGAATAAAATAATCAATATTTTACACTCATCATATTGAATAACATTTGTCATCACGAGTTTAAATATTTCTCCATATAGATTCCCCAACAATTTTTTCTACTAATTAATTTCCTAACAGTTCCTTCATTTGAGTAAATTCTAATTACAATATAATATTTAATGTGCATTGATCCCTCACAATTATACTTATGTATATTTTTTGAGAATTATCTTTGTGCATGTCCCTCAATGTTGATTGAATATTTGTATTAAGGAAAGAAATATTTACTTATTTTGGTGGAAACTCCATAAAATCTCACGAAACTTATAAAGTTTCTCTTCATTCTACTAATGATAAAATTTCGTACTCATTCATCCGCATACTTTTTGTTATTTTTAGGAATAGGTTATTGAAAATGAAGAGTTGAAATTGTTCGTCCCATCATATAATGAGGTAGTTTTTCTTGCGGTAATAATTTTAGGTATACTTATTAAGTCGTACTTTTTAAGTCAAAGTCAATGATACAAGTGTTTTTTTTCAGTAAATCAGGTATTCAATGTTCTTATGCATGCAATGGATTTATATTATTTCTTTGTCTCAAAATACTTATTACGTATCACTTCTCGAGAATCCAACTATGTGAACTGAGATTAGTATTTTAATATTTTAGATTACTTTTTTTTATCATATTATATACGAGATGCTTCTCAGTTAATATATTCAATTCTTTAAACCCAAGCAGCGAAGCATTTTGGTAAACTCTCCTCACAAAAGTTGGTAATTGTGTGTTATCCGTATTAGCAGGTATCTTCTTCAACTTCGATTTTGTAGTTATTTGGTATCCTAATTAGCAGGTATGTTCTTCACAAAAATTGATGCTTCTCACAAAAGTTGGTAATTGTGTTATTCTAGCCTTTTCATTTGATTCCTTTTTCGACTTTGTGGTGTATTTGAATATGTATTGAAAAGTTATTCGCCAGTGACTTTTATGATTTTGATATGGCAGTAGCCAGCAAGGATAGAGAAAGAAAAGTTAGAAGATTGACAGAGTTTGAATTTTTATAGACACTATATTGTTTAATTTAAGATTTGAGTTTCTTTTAGACAAATATATTCGAAAATAAAGTCTTTCGATCTTTCTTTTTGCTACAATAAGGTGTTTCTTAAAATATTCAGTACACAAGTTAATTGGACAAGATACTCCTAAAAGGAAGTAAGAGTTGAAGTGAAGAAGTATATGTTTCTATGATTACTTCATTAGATTTTTCTTCTTTCCTAATAGTTTGATTCTTCCAGTTTTAGTTGTAAATCTGTACAGCTATTCCCGATTTTTTTTGGTAATTAGTTGTACCTAGAGATTGTTGAATTTCAAATAGTTTATTCTTATCATTACTTTGTGTTTTGAATACAATATTCTCTTGCTTTATTTAAAAAAAAAAAAATGCAATAAGATGAGGTCCAAACTTATCAATTGTTTTCAAAATTATAAGGTGAAATTATGATTGGTAAAACTTATCTTAACTATATGAAAATTGTACAACGAGTATGCTAAATAGCGAGAATGAATTTTTTTTGTTACTATCATTCTTTCACGAGATTTTTTTATTAATTTTTTACAATATATGAAAATGTATCATTAATTGAGTATTATTGCTCTTCTAAATTTCAATATGTACGTGTGTGTGTTACCAAACTTGGGCATGTCAAAGACTTTTTTGATTAGTTAAACTTTGTATTCTTAAAGTTAAGATGATATAAATTTGTGTTGAATTTTAGTTTCAACGTTTAAAAAGTATATTGATATTTTATCAAATTTTAATAAGTACTTTAGAAGTTATATATTCTTACGTTTCAATATTATCTTTATTAATAATCCAATTCTATTTCCACATATCAAGAAAGTTTTGTATATTCTAAATCTCCAATTAGACTATCAGTTTTTTCTTTTAAAATTTAATGTAGTTTCTAAAAGGATAGTTTCGACTCGAGGTTGGTAGTTTAATCTCGAATTAAGTTTGGGATTGAGTTGGGCAAGGGAATTGAGTTGGGATATGAAGTTATGTTGGGAGTTCAATTTTTTTTGTATCGAAGTCGAGTTAAACATAATAGCATTTGTCCAAATCAAACCTTAAAAAAGAGGGTGAATTTTAGGAAGGTAAAAAAAGAACAATTAAATTTGAGACCGTTATAATTGAAGAATAAATTAATTAATGAGTAAAATTTTAATTCTAAATAATAAAAAATATCGAGACTATTTAGTTATATTTTAATTTGTTTAAACAATCGTGCAAAGTGCGAACATATTCACTAGTTAATAGTAATACACTAGCTTCAGGAATAGAGGCTGTTACAGTAGGTTAAAAATGTTGAAAGAATTTAGTCTGTTACAATATTTGTTTCCTTTTCTAGTGAGAACTAAGGAAGGAATTTTGGCAAAATTACATTTTTATCCTATTATAACAATTAAGCTCTCTTATTTCCTAGCTTAATTATAAGTATATTTGTTTATGGACTTGTGGACTTTCACAATTAGACCTTCAAAAAAGCCCCAACAAGCTACTCTCAGCTAACAAAATAGTATGATAAAGAAACCAAGTAGTCCATAATATGCATGGTGATGAAATACCGAGGATTGTGATGGAATGAATACGATCCGTACACACTTAACAAAGGTATCAAGTCCGACCTCTGTGAATGAAAACACCTTGGTAGGGAGTGCTTTTTTCTCTTTTGAGTTTTACTACTGAGCAAATACGGATTGATCGAGGTCTCAAAACGAGTATCGAGCTAGCACCATGTAACTATGAAGAACCTTAAAGAGCAAAAGATAAAAGACCAATGTTGGATGCAGTTACCATTTTATCAACATTATCAGCCAAGAACAATGAGTGATTCGCAAATTGGATTCTTCTTATGAATGAGAACTTCTTAGTATATATAAATTACTTATAAGATACATATATATATATAAAAAAAAAAAAAAAAATAGAAAATAATGTACTAAAAAATGAAAAAAGTTGTTCAGTAATATGGCCATAAACTGAAATACTGCCATTGTATGGGCCCATCTTTTATGAGCCCATGAGCAAACCCAAATCACTCTTTAGGGCCCATTCTTGGAACTTCTCTATTTTTGGTGTCAATTCTGTTTTTTCATTTTCAGCTTTCTGTAATATCTTCTTTATCATATTCAGTCGGAAGAAATTAGGTAATACTTTCACAGTGACTTTCAACGAGAATATCCAAATTATTCAAGAAGAATTGTAGCAATTCCTAATAAAACTACGATTAATTCACCTTATACTGCATTTTCTAAATTATTACTATTTGTTTACTAACTGTTTGTACATACAATGCACGTTAACTTATAAATCACTATTCTATCTACATAAATAATGTTGAGATATAAGATTATAATTTTTATATTCGTTCTTGTTTTCTTTTGAATGTTCAATCTGATACTTATAAACAAAACACAAGTTATTTATTTATTTTTTCCTAAACCAACTGTCATGGTCTAGTTGGTCAACGATACCTATCGTAAACACCTTGCGATCAACGAAACATATTACTATTATTTACTATAATATGAGAATGTCCGACAGCTTTTGTTTCTTTTTTATCTAAAATTATATTATATTAACATTAAAAAAATTAGGAGTATTACACAAAAATACCATATTCAATGTAATTTTCAAAGTGAAATTTAAAAAGAGTGGTGTATACGTAACTTATTCCTATATACCTAGTGAAAATATAGTGGTTCCACTAGAGTAATATTATTGTTCTATGGTTTCAGATGATTGTATTTATGTGTACCAAAATCATGTTCAAGTAGTTGTCCTAACCTAACACCTGTTGGAGAATTTTTCACAATGGGATGGATATTGAATTAAGTAAATTACAAAGCATCTGAATTATAAAAGTTGTCTAGAATTATGAAAATTAGTAATGCATGCAATGCACATGCATGACTTAGGCATGCTATTCAGTTGTCTTTTTCCCTAAAGACATTATTTTGCCAAATCTGTAACCAATAAACCATACACATGCAAATAAAACAAAAACAATACTACATAATAATTCATGCATTGGAATAAGAGGGGAAAATATTCAGCCTCATAATTGGATTTTACTGAAAAAACAACCACATTCAATTTCCTATGGGGAGGGAGTAGTAGATCTATATTGTCCTTTAGCAATAAGCAACAATAATATAATGGGGTGGAGCCAAATATTAGTCACAACCAAAATAGAGAAAGGAAGGTGCACATCATTTATGATATACGGACATCATCAGTGGCAGAGTTAGAATTTTCACTAAAAAGATTAATAAGTGAACATATGAATTAATTGAAGGAGTCGAAATTCAACATCTACTATATATATAAAAATAATAATTTTAATCATATATATACAATATAATTTTTCGTCGAAGGAGAATCCCTAACCCAAAGATTGTTCCGCCCCTGACAAACACATATTACATATTTGTTCATAAGTTAATTTGAGTTATATATCTAATCTGAATATCCGTCTAACTTTTATATCATAAATTGAATCAGACGAATCAAAACGAATTAAGTTAATAATATGTGAAATGTATTAAGCTGATAATATGCGATTTAATAATTTAAGTGGATTAAACGAGTCGTATTTTTATAGGCTAATTTTATGATTTCAAATTTTTACCAATTTTAGTAGAACCTATGGAAGGTAGACATGAGAAAAGTGTCATAGCCGGCAATATAATAAAATACAACAAATAATGACGTGTCATTCTCTTAAATTTTTTTTTTGGAATTTGGTCAGTAGTATCGTGCGTACCATGATAAACTAACCCTATATTATAAGTAGTAAATGTTATATCAAACATAGAAATTAACGATGCATGTATACCTATTACCTACTATTAATATTTTTACAAATTCCATGCACCTATCACAAAGATGTGATAATGAGCAAGAAAATTTTAATCGAGATCTTTATCTATCAAATGTTACAACTTTTCACATACTCTGTGTTTTTCTTATATAGTGGATAATAATGTGATCCTATCTACGTATTACCAACGACAACATCAAGACAAACAAAAGGTATAAATCATATGTGCCCATTTAGATGCACGTATCAATCATATTTTTTGTTATAAATAACTATAAGGTATTTTTATTACTATTAGTAATTATTGTTTCTTTATAGGTGTACATTTATTTATTCTAAGAAAGATATATGTTGATCGAATTACTGCACAACTTCTACAAAATAATACTTCACTACTTTTCTTTCATATTAGCTTTTTGATATCAAGGTTGGCTTCAGCATGAAGCCACTGAAGCCTAGGCTTTAGGCCCCAAGAAATTGGAGGGCTCATTTTTGTAATTATAGGTTTGTAGTTTTGTAATTTTTTCTGAGAACTTTTAAATTTTTTCCGTCTCATTCTACTGTTGTTTTATCTCAAAAAAGTTATCACTTTAAGATTCAAGACTAAATTGACAATTGTTTCCAACTTCACCTTTAACATAAAGAAGATTTCTTTTTAATGTTGCTCAATAAAAAAAAAAAAAAAACATTAATAAATAAGAGTAACTTAATAAACTATACCTTGTATTTTATTATTTTGCTTAATGAATGTGAAAAGAATTAAAATAAATGTTAAAGTGTGATGAGAGGAGTAGAAAGGTAAGAAATATTTTAATAAGATAAATTTTTTTATTAAGTTTCAAATGCATATATTGCCTATAGAGTTCCTATAACGATCCTTAGCCAAAAGAAAATTTTAAAATTAAATTTGATAAAATTCTACATAAAATCAACTATGTCTAAAGAGAAATTGAATAAATTAGGTATATTATCAATTGAAAAAAAAATATTTCGAGGAGACCATTATAAAATAATTTTAAGCATAATTTTGCATTTCAAATCTCTCTAAAATAATCTTCAATATAATATATATATATATATATATATATATATATATTAATTCATGAAAACTAAATAAAGGCCTCATTTTGAAATTTTGTACCTGTTTGATATGTATACGTAAGAGGAGGGAACTCAAATTTCTTGAAGAGAAGAAAAATCTTTTAGATATAAAGAATTTATAATCCTAATTAATTCACATGTAAACTATGTTATTGAAACATAAAAGAACGAGAAATCCATCAAGTTATTAAAGTCATTACAACATTCAACTTTGATATTGCTCAGGTTGTACCAAAATTACAGGTTACAACTGAAAATAGTGGTGGTTAAATGTAGAAAGCTTGAACAAGGACGGTATAAGTGCAACTCTGATGGCACCTTCTAAAGACAGTCTTGGGGCAAGTTTAGATGCCTATTGCATAAGAAATGAGGAGAGGTCCAAAAACAGTGACTCAGTCAAAAAAAAAATCTTAAAATAAAACATCAATTGATAAATATCGAAATTTCTTCTTTGTCATCTTCGCCTCCTAAAAAAAAATATTGTTTGAGCCACCATATTAGTTTTAAGATCACTAGCTCGCGGTTTGCTTCTTTATCACTTCCTTAACTTTTATTTTTTGATTCATTGGTTTGAAGATAATTTATGATTTTTTTTTCACTAAGTTTTTTCTCTCGAAGAATCTGTCTCCAGATTTCATTCATTACTACTGAATAGATCTTTTATGTTTTTCTTACCCAAGCAAATCCACCTTTTTAACATGCTTCTCAATTCTGCCTTTTAATTTGTGATAACACTTGCTAATCGATCTAAAAAATCATCTTTATTCATTGTTGCATCATTGCCACTATGCTTAATGTATTGTGTTGGTGATTACTTGTGACTGGTTTTGTGCTGAATATGATTTCGGCAACTTGTGATTTCTCTAAATTAATTAGAGCTTTTTCATTTTTGGATAAGAAATCTAAAAAAAATTGTGCTCATTATATAAAGTCCACATGTCATTTTGAAAAGTTTGGATTCATCGATATAAGATACACGTGCAGAGTACGTGTCCAAAAATAAGTATTGAAAAACATAGAAATAGCCAACAGAATAACAATAATAGTATTGAAGAAGAATATTGAATGTACGTGAAGATATCAAGGACTTGTTAGTTAAATAAGTTTTTTCGAGCTACTTTTAAGGTTTCATTGGTCATTTTAAATTAATAGAAATTTAAAACAAACAAAGGTTTGACCAAGCCTAAAAAAAGTAGTCGATCCAAACCAATTAAAAGCTCAAATATAGATAGATAAAAGTAACAAAAAATATTTAAAATTCCTTCAAAAGTTTCTCATTTTGTCTATTTTCTTTTGAGAGATTAGGAAACCCTTTGTCTTTCTCTATGAGCTAGTCGGCGTCGGGGGTTATCATCTTCTTTTCTAGATGTTGTGACGGGCATCTAGCCATATTCTCTGATAAATATCAAGGTGACTTCTACCCTCTAACTCCACCACTCGTCCTTTGTGATATAACGGTTATCTCCTCAAATGTGGATATTTCTTTTATCTTTGATATTGCTCAGGCTGTATTAGAATTATAGGTTACAATTGAAAACAATTATGGTTAAATAGAGAAAGCTTGAACAAGGATGGTATAAGTGCAACTCTTATGGCACTTCTAAAGGCAATTCTGGTACAAGTTCAGTTGCTTATTGCATGAGAAATAAGGAGGGTGACTTTATCTATGCCTCGTGTAAACAAATGCAAGATACTAGTATCTATGCATAGGCATTGATTATGATGGAGGGATATTTCTACTGTGTAGAGCATCAATTTCTGTCCCTAGCGCTTGAAACTGATTCTTTAGCTTTGGATAATATAGCGAAAGGGGAACAGAAAGTTCCTTGGCGTACAGGGGGAATCATATAATATTAAGGAGCTGATGGAGATGGGACAGATTACAGTAAAACATATCTACAGACAAGGAAATTTTCTGGCATTTTTTTAGCTAACTGGTGTTTTAGTTTTGTAGGTACAACAAATTTAGTCATATTCATGAAGTTACCAACAAAAGCAAGAGTCATTGTAAGTCAGGATAAACAACAATTATCATAGCTTAGGATAAGCAAAATGAGGCAGCAGACACCAAATTAATGCAGAAGCAGTAAAGGAATGAATAGATACACTCAAGAATAACAAAGTAATTACACATGGGAGACTCAAACATACTATAAAATGCAGATACAATTCATGTATTACAACCACTGACATACAAAATACACCATTGTCAGTAACAAAAATTGTAAGATTACTAGGATATTTAGGGTTGTTTAAACTAATGCGAAGGTGGTATTAATCTCTACGAGATTAATCTCTTTGCAGAGAAATAAACAAAATTAAGTACTAAGAAACTTCAATTTAGTGGAAAATCAAATCTGAAGATTGCATGAACTTGGAGTCCTATTCCATCGAAATCGATTACGCAATACCTGGTGAGAGGATTTAGGTGACTTAAAGTGCAATCAATCCAAAGTTACTAAGATCTATCTACTAGCTAGTTTAGTGAGCCAAGACTGATTTATTAAAATTGAAGGGGCGTACTATTCAAGCCATTTCTGGAGAGGAAAGAGGTTCATATCACTTCTTGATAGCTAGATTATGAGTAGTGGCTCCTGCAACAAGATCAATCAAATAAGATAATTTCAGTGAAATCTTAGCTGAGTAAGAAAGAAAGTACTTAACTTGTTGAATATCTTAAGATCTAGTCACTGAAGAAGATCATTTATATCAATATCAGAGCTTCAAAATCGACAATCGAATTGAAGTTGCGGCGGAGGAAGATGAAACATCGCTGGTTTTCTCGAAGCTTCAGTGTCTTGGTTTCCTAATTCAGTTGTTTACATTGTTCTAATGTAGGCTCTTCGTTATTTGGACAGAGTCACTTTTGGACCTGATAATATAAACATGCATTGACGATTTTTAGTTTTAATAAAAGGGCTTTGAGCCCACTCGCAACTTAAAAAAAATACAACATTCATCTTTTTAGTAACTTGCACTTATTAAGCTTTTCTAATCTCTTGTAATTTTTTAAAATATAAAATTGTGCTCATTATATAAAGTACAGTCATTTTAGAAAGTTTAGACTAATTGATATGTGATACACGTGCTTTCAAAAATTAATATTAAAAAATATAACAATAGACAACATAGTAACAATAATGGCATTGAAGAAGAATATTAAATGTTGGTAATCAATAGTATGTGAGGGTATCAAGGACCTAACAGTTAAACAAGTTTTTTGGAGTTGCTTTGGGGTTTTATAGGTCATTTTATTAATTAAATAAAAATTAAAACAAATAAAGGTCTAATCAAACCTAAAAGTAGTCGATCTTAATCAACTAAAAGTCTAAATATATATAGATAAAAGTAACAAAAAATATTTGTAACCCTCTGAAAGTTTCTCATTTTGTCTATTTTCATTTGAGAGATTAGGAAATCGTTCGTCTCTCTTTGAGCTAGTCAACGTCAGGGTTATCATCTCCTTTTCTAGATGTTGTGACGGCCATTTAGCCATATTCTCCGGTAAATATTAATGTGAGTTCTACCTTCTGACTCTATTACTCTTATTTTGTGATATATCAATTCTCTCCTCTAACATAGATTTATTTTTTATATATGTTAGAGAGTGAATGCGCGCTATAAATTTTAATATTTTTTAGAAATTAAATTTAGGTCTATAGAATCATATTTTATTTTTTATCAAAGTCTTACTATAAAATAAAAATCAACGGTCCAAAACAAGAAAATCCAAAAAACTGATTTGGTCCAAAAACAGTGACCCAGTCAAAATAAAATTTTAAAATAAAATGTCAAATAATAAATATCAAAATTTTCAGAAGGAATATCCGATACACTTCATCTTTTTCACCTCCGCCTCCTAAAAAATTATTGTCTGAACCATCATTTTAATTTTAAGATTACTAGCTCGAGGTTTACTTCTTTATCTCTTGCTTAACTTTTATTTTTTGATTCATTGGTTTGAAGGTAATTTATGATTCTTTATTTTTTTGGTAAGCTTTTTCTCTCGAAGAATCCATCTTCAAATTTCGTTCATTACTACTGAATCGATCTTTCAGGTTTTCTTACCCACGCAAATTCACCTTTTTAAAATACTTCTCAATTTTGCCTTTTATTTTGTGATAACACTTACTCATCCAATCTAAAAAATTATCTTTATTCATTGTTATATTACTGCTATTATGCTTAATGTATTATGTCGGTGATTACTAGTGATTGATTTTGTGCTGAACATGTTTTCGACAACTTGTGATTTCTCTGAATTAATTAGAGCTTTTTCATTTTTGGATAAGAAATTCAAAAACAGCTGGGCTCATAAAGTACACATGTCATTTTGAAAAGTTTGAATTAATTGATATGAGATACACATGCAAAGTACGTGCTCAGGAAGAAGTATTGAAAAATATTACAATAGACAACACAATAACAATTTAATAGTATTGAAGAAGAATATTGAATGTTGATAATCAATTGTATGTGAGGTATCAAGGACCTGTTAGTTAAACAAGTTTTTTTGAACTACTTTTACATTTCATAGGTCATTTTAAATTAATAAAAATTTAATACAAACAAAGGTTTGATCAGGTATAAAAGTATGATACAAGCATGAAGAGCATAAAAGAGTACAAGGTATTGTCAAAGGTTCGAGCTTCGGAATTAACAAGTGTTTGGAGCCTTTTAAAGCCTTGTCAAGTTGAAGGAGGAGAAGGAAACCATTACACTAAAGAGGCGCCTTACTTGAAAGACAATATGAACCTTGCATACTATAATTGGACACTCAAGAGGCGCCCATTATTAGGGCTATTATGGTCCTTTAAAACTTTTTTTTACATTCCAAAGAAGCACTCTTCATTAAGGGTATTTTAGTCTTTGTTTTGTAATAGTCTAAATAGGCACCTTAGCTCTTAATTTCCTTAGTTTTGACATAATAAATTGAGTGAATTTTCAGATTGTAATATTAGTGTTAGGTTGTAGTATTCTCCTTCTTTAGAGAGTAGTTTGTAGTATTCTCCTTCTCCTTAAGAGAGAGAAACCGAATTAGGGTTAACACAATTGATAGATTTCACTTGTGTTGACAAATTGGCAAGAAAGGTGGGTTTTGAGGAGTGTGAATTCCCTTGGTCCACCTAAGAAGAAGGTTTGAGCTTCTATTGGTGTGGTGTGATTGATGGTTTGATGCACCATCTTTTGTTAATCACTTGGTAGAAGTAAGGGTCTTTCTATCTATCTTTACGTTTATGCAATCTTCTTCTTCATCCCCTTTCTTTTGCGTTATTTTTGCTTGCTGATTTTTGCATCTTGTGTGTCCATTTTGTGAATTCCTAGTCTTCTCTTGTATCATTTGGTATCAGAGTCTTGTTTAGGGTTGTTCCTACAACCCTAAGTCTTGGATCTAAGATAATCTCAACAAAAAAAAGAGTGTAGAAAATTGAAAATCTCACAAAAAAATTGTAAACCCGTTTTTGTATTTGGGCAAATTTTTAAATCTTAGATCTACATGTTTTTGTGTTTTTTTGTTGGTTTCAAGTGCTAGATTTTTGTTCCCTAGCACCTAGGGATTCTAGATCTATATTTGAAACAAGATTTGGTCAATTTTGAGCTAGATCCATCATGGTTATGGCGTTTTGAAGCTTCCAGAAGCTAGATCCGTGTGGGTTTTGTGTTGTGGACGTTGATTGGTTGTGATTTATTGTTATTTGAGCTCATCTTGACCTAAGGAACCTAGATCTACAAAAAAAAAAAAACTGATTTGAAGTTCATTTGGTTAGGGGTCAAACTTTGGTCAACTCTTAAATATTCATCTTGTTCTTCCATGTTCATCAAGTCTTGTTAAGGAAGAATATTCAATGAGTGTGTTTGATCCAAAAAAGTAGAAGAAAGAGAGTATACTTGATGTTTGTGAAAGAATATTCCTTGGCATATTCATTGTCATCCAAAGAAAGAAGAGACAAAGGAATAATCAAAGTACAAAATCAAGTACATTCCAAATACAAAGGAGGGGACCATTGTTTTTGAATTCATTTGAAGCTCAAAAAAAGGCTCCAAACCTTCAATTTTTCCCTCCCAAACGAAAATTCTACTTGTTCAAGGGTGTTCTAGGCCGAGACTTGAAAATTTTGAGTGAAAATTTTGAAAACTCAACGTCCAATCATTGAATGCCACGTCATCATAGCTCAATGGCCAAATTAAGTTCTTAGTTAGATTTTCTAGTTTCTAATTGTTGTTTCTAGTTTCGATTTTGTTTATTCATCACTAATTAGCAAACTAGTAAGTACCTACTAGGTTGATAATTAGTTTAGAGTCCATTTATTTCGTGTCTACGATTTTTGTGTGCTTTTCTTGTTTTAAGTCATAGTAGGTTTTTTGGTTCAAGTCCGTGCATCATTTTATTTGAGTCTTATCAAATAAAAATCGATTTCAGACCAAGGCATATTCACCACTCAACTTACTTACCAAGTATTGCCAAGTATTCAACACTTGTGAGACCAAGTGTGAGGTGAGATCCGAGTGTGAGTGTGTAAGGTTATTTGAACTAACTTATTTGTTCGTTTTGTAGGTTTTTGCCTTTGCTATTTTTTTGCTCTTTTTTAGGTACCTTGACAATGGAAGGAACAACATCATCCACTCCGGATAGTTATAGTATTTATACTACCTCGGATCCTTTTGAAAATTTCCATCGGCACCTTGAAAGTCTACGCCAATTGATGATTGAAGCATGCCATCTAAGACAAATCACCACTAACCAAGATACTAGCATTTTGCCTAGTATTAATTCTCCTTGTGTGCAGGTTCAAGATAATATACTTCCACCGAAGGATTTAAGGAGAGTTCCTCAAGAACACATGGTTGTTGATCAAATGGAGCTCTTGGCTAATAATTCTAACTTTGAGAAAAATGATAAAGTGTTGATGCAAGGAAGAATTCTTGACAAACTCCCTTGTAATGAGAGCTTCCCAAAGGAACAAATGGGCTGCCATGATCCAAACCTAGGTGAAGGTCATACCTCATGTGAGCTAAAAGGTAACAATGCTATCTCCTACACTCCTATAAACTTAGAATGCCGTGATATGGCTAGTAGTAGCCAAATGGATGTAGTTGATAGTTTGCTTGGAGGAGAATTGCATGAGTCTTCCCTTTGTGATACTCTTGGTATTGTTAGATTGCATGAAGACCAAATTCTTGATGTAAGTTTGCAAGCACTAGTTGATCCTAAAGATGACAAAATTGATTTTTTTCGTAAGAATGAATTGTGTCCATCTAGTGCTAGCACTTATAACTTGAATAAAGTTCCATTACCAAGTGATAAGAGTATTCACACACTAGCTGACCCTTGTGAAAGTCAAGGTGAGTCTACGTTGGTATGTGAGCTTTCAACAACTAGTGAGGATGTGAATGATGATCAACCTACTCCCGAATGTAGTCCACTACTTGAGCATATGTGTGGTGTGTTTAATAAATCTCAAGTTAATAATGATGTTGATAGAGTTGATCATGGGATTGGAGATGATTCTTTGAGCATGTTGTATTATGAAAGCCATATTGATAGATTTGCTCAAAGAAATCAAGAAAAGGCACAATCGGATGAAGGTGACCTTGAATTGCTTGAATATGTAGGAAACTCGAACTGTGATTGTTCTTGTGAACATATTTTTGTGTGTGATCCCTTTGCTGCTCATGGTGACTTATATCTATGGGAAAATTACTCTCTTGAAATAGGAAGTGGTGCATACTTAGAGATTCCATCTATTTTTTCTTTGTGTGTTTCCTATGTTGAGCATCCTAGTGGTGATAAACTTGGAACTAGTGAGTACTTGCATAAGGGCACCATAGTTAAAGTTGATTTGTGTGACACCTTTCTCTACTCTCTATTTGGCTTTAATGATATGTATGCTATTGTAGAGAGTATGTCTTTTAGATGGGGGCGAAGCCTATGGGGAAAAAGAGTGTTGTCTAGATCCATGTCTAAGGCCACTCTTTCCATTTTGACCCTGGTGCCAAATGTGGATATGACGATGCTGGCACACCTAACTTTTTGCTTGGTCTACATGACAAGCAAGGTATTATTCTTGAAAACCCGAGGGCAAATGTGTCATTGTCGTCTTGGGATAATGCTTCTAAATGTGCATCCTTACTTGACACACTTGTGCTTGAATTGAATGAATCCAAACTTGTGGATGCCAAGTTGATGCTTTACTTGAAAGAAGGAAGCCATATGTGTTCAAATGACTTGATTCCAACCTTATGTGCTAAAGCTATTGAACTAATTGGTATTCTTATAGATTATGACACCTTGGATGATGCCTTTACACTTGGTGTCTTCCTATACTACCTCTTTGCTTATGATGATATCCATGATAGTTTTGTATTTGCTTTATGTAGGGGTAGGATATTTGTTTGTTGGTCCACTTGGAGTTAAAATGCTATATGACTTTTGTGGACCTTTGTAGTTGTCGTACCTCTTGATGTTTGCCTTAGCTGTGTCCTTTTTTTATGCTTGTGGTAGGTGTTTCATGATTATAACGAGGGATAGTTGGTTATATTCCAAAAGTGTACCCCCTTGGCATGTTCACCTAATTTGTGGTACTAATGCTAACCCTCCTATCACGAGGATTGTATGTTTGTTTTTCCCTCTTTGTTGTTTTGCAAGGTGCGCATTTGAGGACAGATTCCTTTCAAGATGGAGAGGATGATACAAGCATGAAGAGCATAAAAGAGTACAAGGTATTGTCAAAGGTTCGAGCTTCGAAATTGGCAAGTGTTTGGAGCCTTTTAAAGCCTTGTCAAGTTGAAGGAGGAGAAGGGAACCATTACACTCAAGAGGCGCCTTACTTGAAAGACAATATGGACCTTGCACACTATAATTGGACACTCAAGAGGCACCCATAGTTAGGGCTATTATGGTCCTTTAAGACTTTTTTTTACACTCCAAAGGAGCACCCTTCATTAAGGGTATTTTAGTTTTTGTTTTGTAATAGTATAAATAGGCACCTTGGCTCTTAATTTCCTTAGTTTTGACATAATAAATTGAGTGAATTTTCATATTGTAATATTAGTGTTAGCTTGTAGTATTCTCCTTCTCCTTAAGAGAGAGAAACCGAATTAGAGTTAGCACAATTGATGGATTTCACTTGTGTTGACAAATTGGCAAGAAAGGTGGATTTTGAGGAGTGTGAATTCCCTTGGTCCACCTAAGAAGAAGGTTTGAGTTTCTATTGGTGAGGTGTGATTGATGGTTTGATACACCATCTTTCGTTAATCACTTGGTAGAAATAAGGGTCTTTCTATCTATCTTTATGTTTATGCAATCTTCTTCTTCATCCTCTTTCTTTTGTGTTGTTTTTGCTTGCTGATTTTTGCGTCTTGTGTGTCCATTTCGTAAATTCCTAGTCTTCTCTTATATCAAAGTAGTAGATCCAAATCAATATAAAGTCCAAATATAGATAAATAAAAGTAACAAAAAATATTTAAAATTCCTCGAAAGTTTCTCATTTTGTCTATTTTCGTTTGAGAGATTAGGAAACGCTTTGTCGTTCTCTATGAGCTAGTCGGCGTTGTAGTTATTATCTTCTTGTCTAGATGTTATGATGAGAGATCATCTTCTTGTCTAGATGTTGTGACAAGTAGCTAGCCATATTCTCTGATAAATATCAAGGTGATTTCTACCCTCTAACTCCACTACTCTCCCTTTACGATGTATCGATTCTCTCCTCTAATGTAGATATATCGTTTATCTATGTTAGAGAGTTATTGTGCATTATGAATCTCGATGTTTTTTAGAAATTAAATTTTAGATCTACATGATCGTGTTTTATTATTTATACAATAGTCTTACAACAAAACAAAATTCAATCGCCTAAAATAAAAAAAAATCATAAAATCAACTTGATCCAAGAACAGTGACCCTACCTAAACAAAATTCTAAAACAAAACATCAAAAAGCAAATATTGAAATTTTAACAAGAAATGTCTGATACACTTCTTTGTCATCTTCACTGCCTGAAAATATTGTTTGAACCAACATTTTAATTTCAAGATCTCTAGCTCGCGGTTTGTTTCTTTATCTCTTTCGTGACTTTTATTTTACGATTTCTTAGTTTGAAGATGACTCATGATTCTTTGTTTTTCAGTGAGCTTTTTCTCTCGAAGAATTAGTCTCTGAATTCGTGCAATACTACTAAATCGATCTTTCAAATTTCTCTTAAGCAAGAAAGTCCATCTTTTTAACATGTTTCTTAATTTTGCCTTTTATTTTGTAATAACACTTGCTCATGCAATCTGAAAAATTATCTTTATTTATTATTATATTGTGTTATTGATTACTCGTGGTTGATTTTGTGTTGAACCTGATGTCGGTAAGTTGTGATTTTTCTGAATTAATTAGAGTTTTTTTATTTTTGAATGAAAAATCTAAAAAGATTGTGCTCATTTTAAAAAGTACACATGTTATTTTAAAAAAAAAATTGGACTAATCAATGTGCGATAACATGTGCTTTCAAAAATAAAATTAAAATAAATAGCAATAGCCAATACAATAACCATAATAGTATTGAAGAATAATATGGAATGATGATAATCAATTGTACGAGATGATATCAAGGATCTGACAGTTAAACAAGTTTTTTTAGAGTTATTTTTAGATTTCATAGGTCATTTTATTAATTAAATAGAAATTAAAACAAACAAAGGTTTGACCAGGCCTAAAAATCGAATCAAATCAACTAAAAGTCCAAATATATGTAGATAAAAGTAACAAAAAATATTTAAAATTTCTCTGAAAGTTCTCATTTTATCTATTTTCATTCGAGAGATTAAAACACTCTCTGTCTTTCTCTACGATCTAGTCAGCGTCGGAGTTATCATCTTTTTGTCTAGATATTGTGACGGACATCTAGCCATATTCTCTAATAAATATCAAGGTGACTTCTACCCTCTAATTTAATTACTTTCTCTTTATGATATATCGATTCTCTCCTCTAGTGTAGATATATCTTTCATCTATGTTAGAGAGCGAATGTGCATGATAAATCTTGATGTTTTTTAGAAATTAAATTTGAAAATCCTAAAATCAACTTGGTCCGAGAGCAGTGACTATTTTTGGTGATTTAACTTTTGAGTTTAGGTGTTTTAGCATCATCATCATCATTATCATCATCGTTATTATTATTATTATTATTATTATTATTATTATTATTATTATTATTATTACAAATCAAAAGTGCTCAGGTAAGTCTTTTCATTATTTTTATTTTATGATAATAGCATGATCTTTTAGCAATATATATGCCATAACTTTGTTTACAATAGTAATTCCAAAACTTTTACTAATAATTTTTTCCATTTTCCTCAAATTTCATGCACATATATAACATGAAAGAAATTAAAAGGATTTGAAAAACTACGTCATTATCTATATATAGTAAGAAATTAATTTCCTATACATCTACAACAATTTAAAAAAAAAAAAATCTAGAAAAACCATCCATGTTTATTTGAAAATCTCTTAATTATTTTTAACTAACCTTCTAAAAAACCATCATATCTAACTACTCCTATTATATTAACAACATTAACAATGAATTACAAAACACAAACTTTAGATAATCATATTTGCTGCATATAATAGCATTCACAATATAATGAATTATTTAAATTTTTCTTAATTATATAAATTTTCACATCATATACAAAATAACAATTTTTTTCATATATGAGAAATAACATTTTTTTTTTTTTAATTTCCACCTTGATTCACTCATGTTGAAATTTACCTTACCAAAGTAGTAGTAACTTTTAGTCAGACTGTGATATAGTAAATCTTGACTTTTGTAACATTTTTGACGTCATAATACCTAAGAAGACATGGGAATCCACGAAGTACAATGGTCAAATCGAATCACTGTCCGAAAATTTTTACTCTATACAGTACATAATTTTTTTTTTAATTAATTTAATTTTAATTCAACAATTAACTTTTTTTTGGGAAATTTAATTAATTTAAGTATAGAAGAGAAGACCTTTGAAGTGTCGTGCATGCATTTTGTGCTTCCATCTTTTTTGTTTCTTTCCTTCTCTTCTTTGCATGCAACTTTCTTTCTCTACTTTCTCTCTCTAAAATCCTTGTACTTTGTTCACTTTGTTGTGTATATACATATGTATAGTCTCATGAATCTTTTTATCAGTTTCTCTATAATAGTAAATTACTCACCGACCACCGACCACCGCTGTTGATTTTTTTTTTTTTTTTGTTTCTATTAGTATTTGACCCAGTTTTTTTTCCAGTTCAGGAATCATTGTTAAGGTTTTTTTTTTCTGGGAAAAATTTGCTGCATTTTTTGATATTGGTTAAGGTAAGAATTTGTACTGTTTAGTTTTTTTTTTCCTGGTGATTTTGGGGGGGTTTTTTGATCTGGGTTTAATGAATTCTTGATGGGGTTTTTAGGGTTTTTGTTAATTTTTTGTTCATGTTGAGGTTGATTTTTCATCTGGGTAGTTGGTACATTTGTAAATTTTTGTTCATTTAAGTATTTGTGCTGTTTAGTATTTTTGGTGATTTTTGGGTTTTTTTTGGATGTGGGTTTGGTGTTTTCTTGATTTTTGAAAGGGTTTTTGTTGATTTATAAGTTGATTAATTGAGATTTGTTGCTAAAGATTTGATTTTTAGGGATATAAATGGGGTCAATGATTTGCATGAATGAGCTTTGTCGTGCAACGACGTCGTCAGAATGGAAGAAAGGTTGGGGATTCAAATCTGGTGGATTTGCTAAGCTTTGCTACAACTGCGGGTAATTAATTAATTTCTCTTTTCTAATTGTTGCTTTGTTGTTCATGAATTTTTGCTCGACTTTCTGATGCAAAGGGCATTTTGGGGATTTGGGTTTTTTTTGGATCTCCCTGAATATAGAGGGGGCAATTTTATTTTTCTTTGTTGAGAAATTTTTGTTTGTTGCATTATGGGTTTGTTCCTAAATTTAGGATTTTTAGTCAAATGTCACATTTAAGTTTGTTACTTTACAGTTTATGCTTCAAGAATGAGTGTGATTACATATATGTTTACGCGTAAATAGTTTTTGTCTTCAAGTGAGTTCATGTTGTTTTTGTGTAAAGAAGCTATCTTTGAGGTAAGGAGGGAGGAAGGTAGAAGTCAAAGGACCTTATGGTGCCCTTTGTTCTCATTTTCTTAATTTTGAGATTTTAGCTAAAGATAACTAAGTTTTACGTGATGATTTAGGGGTCATTGGACATAAAAGATGAGACCTTTTGTTAGTTTTGGAATTATATGTTTCCATGTTATCTCTTAAGCCACTAAGGTGTTTATAGTTGGATGCATCCAGTTCCAAGATAATAACCTGCGGAAGCTATTTTGAGTTTGAGGCAATAGTACATTCTTGCGTTGTTGATTTTTGTTGGTCTTCCCATGTAAAATGGCATGTCTGTATCTTTGTCAACTGTTTGGTTGTTAATGTGGTTCTTTTTGGTTCTTGAAATCGGAAGTATAAGTTCCTATTTTGGAATTCAACTTCTTTCTGAGAGCTCTCTTGTATGATACTGTTTCTGTTTCGGACTCATATTGGAAGTGTTAGGTTTTTTTGTTTTTTGCTAGTCTTTATACAAGCGTCACAAAGTAAGAGCCTTTTCATCAGTCTTGACATATAGTTGTCTTGTAACTTTTATGTATGACACTGTTGTTGTTCCGGACTCATATTGGTATTGTTAAATTTTTTCTTTGCTCTTCATTATGCAAGCGTCGCGAAGTAAGAGTCTTTTCATCAGTGTTGACATATAGTTGACTTGTAATTTTTGTGTATGGCACTGTTGTTGTTCCGGACTCATATTGGCATTGTTAATTTTTTTTCTTGTTCGTCTTTATACAAGCATCACAAAGTACGAGCCTTTTCATCAGTCTTGGCATATAGTTGACTTGTAATTTTTATGATGTTTCTGCCTAACTTTTTATTAGTATTATTATGCAATTAGTAAACCAAAGTTTTGTGTGCAGATCTGCTTTTGAAAATTTTGTTTTCTGTGAGACGTTCCATCCGGATGAATCTGGTTGGAGGGAATGCAGAACGTGTAGAAAGGTAGGTCACTGAATCATGTACTACATTTGCATGGTCAACTAGTTTTTTTGGTCACTGAATCACGTACTACATTTTCATGGTCAACTAGTTTTGACTCTATCTTCATTTGGTCTGGCAGCGTATACACTGTGGCTGTATTGCGTCAAAGTATTTGTATGAGTACTTGGATTATGGAGGTGTTGCATGTATACTCTGTGCACGTCATTTGGATGGTCATTCCACCAGGCCAATACAGGTATCCTTATTTTAAAAAAAAAATAAAAATTTTGGGTTTATTTCCATTTTTGACGAGACAGAGAGGGATATGCATGGTGCAATCTGATCAATTGACTATAGATCAGCCGAATATTTACAGTTGGGAAGTGTTGGCTTAGACGCATTTATAATGCATGTTGTCATTACATATTCTCTGCTAGTGGATTTAGGAAGGTTTGCTGCTTCTTCTGTTTATCCGTATTATGTTGCAGATTCGATAAATTGTAAAGATGGTTGTAGGTCGTTGCATTGGTGTGGGAAAAACACTAAAAGTAGAACCAAGGAAGTGCTGGTGTTACATCCAAAAGTATAAACCTAAAAGTAGAGATTCACTGGTTGTATTACGACTTCATGACGTCCAACATGGCTTCAGAATCATGTAGAAAAGCGTTGTTGTTCCAAAAGAAAAGCAAAAGAATCCTTGTAAATAGATAAAACAGATTAACCCATTGGATCTCTCTTTCATTTTTTTTAAAATGTGGTTACCGGCCAGCTTTTTGTGCTGATGAATATGCTATTATTATTCTAAAAAAAAAAATCAAAAGAATACATTTGTAATTTTTTGTTTTTGTTTTTTTTTGTTTTTGAGGGATTTTTGCTGATCCCGACCCTTATCCAGCATTGCAAAATCTGTAAATTTGTCTTAGGCATGGACCATCTGAGATCTAGCATACAGAGGGCTTGTTGTTATCGTTATATAGATCAGAATGGACTATGCCAAAGACATTGATTCTCCAATCGCATGGCAAGGTTATGTATAGGATGAACTTTATCGAAATAAAAGAAAATGAAGTTATTTTTTAAGTGGTCTCCAGAAAGCCAAATGCTCTTACGCTTCATAGTTTACAACTTCTCTGTGCTCTCTAAAATTTTAATATTATAAGAATCTTAGTGGAATTATTTTTTATGAATAAAAATAAACACAGTTATGAAAAAAAGGAGAAATAGTGAATTTCTCTCCAACGCTTTTTACTGCAATTACTCAATAGGATGATGTTTGAACACGAAATATACTGGTAGTCTCACTTTTTGGGAGATGAGTAAAAAAGGGTTATGCTTCATTCACCTGTTTTATGCTGTTTATTTTAATTTATCGCATTTGACTAGTTTAGGGATTAAAAAAAAAAGAAAAATTATATCAGAGTTTTTGAGCATGTTAATAAACAACAACTCAAATGAGTAAATGGATTATTTGTCAGAAATACTCCTCCATCTCAGTAGAAATACCTATGACTTGTGTAGATATTGAGATAAAATGTTTACCATGGCTAATAAAGAAGTGTTTTTGTAATAATAATAATTTGGAATGTAAAATTAAGTAGCGGTTACTAAGGTATGAAATAATAAAAAAAACAGCGTTAGTTTTTACTCATTTCTTTTAATTTAGGTGGCACCATTTGGTTGGATTTGCAATTTAAGATATCATTTGACTTGTATATTTTGTAAATTAGTAATGTAAAAACAACTTAACCTAATAGTTGAAAAAACTAGATTAAGAGAGAAAAAATCACGTCTCATAAATTCGATAGGTGAATAGATTTGAATTCTAAGAACTTGTGAAGGTTATATAAAAAATAATATTTATGAGAAGAAAGGTGTGAAATATATTCGGATGCGCCAAAACAGAAGGGATTTAATAAAAATTGGGATATAGGAATATACTAATTTAAATTGTTATAGGAGAAATAATTTTCATCCATTGAAAGACATCAAACTTCTTGGAATGGATCTAAAAATTAAATTGGTGATTGGTGTTGGTTACTTGGTTTTAAGGTCCATCACATTAAAGAAATGGTATTGAAAATCTAAAATTAATCGTTTACTCATTAAAATTTTGAAAGATGAAAAAAGATTTCATTGATGGACATGGTCAAGAAAATTGTAAATAGAAGTGGGTCAAGATATTTATATAATTGTATATAAGACATGCATACGTACTTTCCCTTATTTATTTCTGTTTCTCTAATCAATCAATAAATCAACCCCTTTTTAAATAAATTCTTCTGTTTGTTATTGACGTTTAGTATTCATATGCATGTACTATTATCTTGTCAAATTTGTTTTTGTGACCTTTCTTGGCAAGCTTACTTTTTAATTGACTTATATTCTCTATTTTTGGTTGTCGTGTACTAAGAAAATTTATTTAAATAAGCTTTACTCATGATGGCACGGTGATAGTTATATTATGTTCAGTCTATGATAAGAGTCTTTTAGTCTGTGTAGAGACGTATATGTGGTAAGTGGTAGAGAACCTCTAGTTATTGAATTATTGGAATAATACTTGCAAATGGTTCTGAATGGAGCAAAACAGATAATGAGGATTCCTAGAGCGATCTAACTACAATAATCTATAACAACATCCTCAGACCTCGATAACAATATTTCACTATAATGGTCAAGATTCTTTTGGAATCAATATTTCATGTTGTGTCATATTACATATTTTCTATGACAACATTTCACGATAACAGCTAAGAGGAATCGAGACAAACGACACCTTTGTACAGAGGTTTGTAATTGGGAATGAAGCGTTATTAGTATTAGTAGTTCTTGATTTTAAAGAATTGTGGAAGTATTTAAAATTACAAGGTCAAAATTAGCTACCTCCAATAATGGGAGAAGAGTGAAGTCGGATGCAGTTTATTCCATACTGATAACCATCAATGGTGACAATTCACACTGCCACTGCATTATATTACTTTCAAAATTTCACGTAGTAATTCTGCAAATTAATGCAGCTTTTGCTCTTAGAGAAAGCGTCCCGTGGTTTCTAAGTCCTTACAATAGCTAGTCTTGTGTCTGTATCGTGTCCATGGAAATGTCATTTCCATGCAACACAGATACAACAACATTGCTCTTTTTTTATTTCTTGTTCACATTTTCTGTGTGCTTTAACATTTGAATATTTGATATTCAGATGCTCACTTCATACTTGATATATGCTCTTTCTGGTAAGATTACGTGGTAAAATTTGAATACATTGTCTTATCTTTAGTTGTCATGTCCTAAGAAAACTATCTAAAATAATATTGTAAAGATATGGGTAAGTATCTAAAAAAGCAGGATCAAAGTAATTTGTCTCCATTATGGGAGAGAGTTGGGTTAATCTCAGTTTGGTCCATGCTGGAGTAACCATCCACCATAGTATATTACTCTAATTCGGCAAAGTGATGCAGCTTTTCACTTAGAGCAAGCATGCTATGTGATTTGGTTTCTGGCTTTATTAAAATTATAAATCTTGTGCGTATATTTTGTCCATACAACACTGGAAGACAACCCCACCAGAAAGCCAAAACCCAATCCCCGAAAGAAACAAGCAAATTCAAGATATTGACAAATGAATAGCTTCACTTTTTTGTCTTTCTTTTGTTTCACTTATCTAATTGGAGTTCTTTTTACGTGTTCTTTGAATGTGTATGCGCACTTCACTTAGTCTTTTACTAATAATTGAATTCCCCGAAAGTATTCTCTTTGACCAACTTAGCTGATGGTCATTTGACGTAATGAGTCTTAATCATCTTATAAATGTTTTTGCAGATACCTGGTGATGATCTTCGTAATGGCACATTGGGATCTAAGACTGCACAGCCACTGGTCGTTGAGAATAAAATGGATGAGCATGAGTTTGACAGAAGAAGGCTTATGCAGTTGAGCAAGACAGGGGAAAGCAGTGAGCCTGGTCAAATTTTTCAAACTCAAAAGAATCTTCCTATTGGTAATATGAGTTCATGCTTTTCAAATCTGAGCCAGCAGCCCTTTGGAGCTTCTCTATTTGGCAAACCGGATACTGAGAGACCAGGTCAAGGAGTTAAAGATATGTATGACTCGATCAATCAGCCGTCTCTAAATTTCTCTTTGAGTACTCCAATTGGTACTTCAAGTTCAGGACAGCCTTTTCCCGGTGGGGATATTGAAGGAAGGGAACAAAGCAAAGCTTCTCTCTTTCAACAGAGCCAAAGGGCACGCCATATATTGCCCAAGCCCCCCAAACCTAGCCCAACATCAGGCTCTGAATCAATAAAAGCAATGGCTTCACCAGCACGGATTGCAAGACCGCCTGCCGAAGGGCGTGGTGGCCGCAATCAGCTACTGCCTCGATACTGGCCTAGAATTACAGACCAGGAGTTACAGCAGATATCTGGCGAGTATCCTTGATAATGTATTATTTTTGGTTGCTATTAGTCATCTTTGAGTTGTGTATCACTCCTATTTATCACAATGGGATCAGCAGGCTCTACGTATGGTTTCTTCTACTTTCCCTTCCCAGTCTTGATATCAAGTTTTACTTTAACTGGAATTTCAGCTTGAAGTCCACTGTTGTACCTCTGTTTGAGAAGGTCCTAAGTGCCAGTGATGCTGGACGAATAGGCCGTTTGGTTCTGCCGAAAGCATGTGCTGAGGTATTAGTTACTTCTTCATATTTTTTTGTACTTTCTGAAATTGATATCTTGCCTGTTATCTTTATGCTTAATCAATGCCAATTCCTGTGCAGGCATACTTTCCTACCATAAACCAATCAGAGGGTCTACCGATAAGGATCCAGGACATAAAGGGCAAAGAGTGGACATTCCAGTTCAGATTCTGGCCTAACAACAATAGTCGAATGTATGTTTTAGAGGGTGTCACTCCTTGTATTCAGAATATGCAATTGCAAGCTGGTGATACCGGTAAATATTCATGCTTTCATCTTATAAAATAATTTCATGCTCCTCATTGTTATGGAACGTTCCAGTTATCTCCTCTCCCCCACCCTAACCCCCAATAATTCTGCATCCTGGTCTGCTTTTTAGTTATGCATAAAAGATATGCTTGTTTAGGTCATATAACCAACCCTGTTTGTATACAAAACATTCTCTTGCATGTTTCCATCTGTTTTTTCTTTTGAGTTCAATGGAGATGTTAAACCGCCATCCCACCCCAGAAACTAAGGACAATCATGGATAAGAGGCATGTATATTTCTCAATGGAGATGGGTACCCCCCCACCCCTACGTCCACCCCACCCCCAGAAACAAAGGACAATGATTGCTTAGAGGCCTGTATATTGGATAGATCTATCAGAGAAATCTTTTTCCATCTCTGGCAAAATGGCTAGTTATCTGACTGTAGATGCTGTCTTTCCTTTTTTCGGTCATTAATTGACTCTGTATTTGATAATGATAGTGATTTTCACATAGAACTACTGATTATGGTTTATTGTTGTAGTTATATTCAGTCGAATAGATCCGGGAGGAAAGCTTGTTATAGGATTTCGGAAGGCAACAAACAATGTTGACGTGCAGGTTATCTACAGAAACATCGTTTGATATTGTCACCTTTCTTTTCATGGTTAATGTAGTGATCTTGATTCCCACTTTTGATATGCAATCAGGAGTCTCAAACGCCTAACCTTACCAATGGCAATGGCTCTGCAGAAACTTCATTTTCTGGCATGGCTGAAAACTTTCCAGTGAGTGTTTACTCTAGCCATCTGGTCTTTTTGCAAAGCAAGTATACTCATATGCTTGAAGTACTTGAATTTTCTCTTTCCCGTAATGCGAATTCTTTTTGCCATCGAAACATGAAAAGAATGGAGGCAGAACAAGCGATGATTCTATGAACAGGCAAGTGCCAATGTCTGAGAAGAAAAAATCAAGAAACATCGGGTCCAAAAATAAGAGGCTTCTTATGCATGCTGATGATGCTATGGAACTCAGAATCACTTGGGAAGAAATACAAGAATTATTTCGGCCATCTCCAACTGCCAAGTCTACCATTGTTGTGATTGAGGATTGTGAATTTGAGGAATATGAAGTAAGTGCAACCAAAATGCGGAAAGCTACAAAATTCTCTCTTTTCTTTAATGTGATACGTTGAAAGTTTTACACTCTTTTCTCTTCCTCTATAGGAACCACCAGTTTTTGGAAAGAGGACAATATTTACTGCCCGATCTTCTGGGTAAGTTAAACTGAATGTACCAAGTGAAGTTTATTTGTCGTTCTTTGTTTTGTCAATGGATCAACTTGCGCAGACTTGGGAAATTTGATATGTTGTAGCTCAACGCCTCAACCTATTCCAAAAACTTCTTCGGATGTGTAAACTGTCGCATGAAACCTTTGAACTTCTTTTTCGCCCCACCTCTGGTCCATATTTCCACATGGAAGATGCAAAACCTGAAAAGCTCAGGGCAGAGTTTTGTGCTTGTCAATATCAAAACTACAGTTTTAGAATGAGTGATAGCAATCTGATTGTTGGTTGCTCTGCTGGGTATTTGTTTTTTTGTTGGAGTTCAGTGTTAATTTCTGTTGTACCTTACAACAGGGATCAGGAGCAATGGGCTCAATGTGACAGCTGTTCTAAATGGCGTAGGTTGCCGGTGCATGTTCTCCTTCCTGCAAAGTGGACTTGTTCGGACAATATTTGGGATTCAAGAAGGTCTATATCTGGCTCCATCGATCTCCCACTTTCGATTCACGTTTGAGACTAGATTAGTTTTATCTTCATTTTTCAAGATATCACATTGCTAAAAGAAGAAGAAAATTTGCCTTTTTGGCCATATGGCAGTTTCTCTCTTGGTAGGTAAACCATAAATCTGCGTGCAATTATGCTCTACCAACTTTAGTGGCTTCTTACTATGATATCTGTACAAACTGAGATACTTTTGTGACTACTCTTGGGTATGAAAGAAGGATATTCTGAGCCTAGATGAATGTGCCATGTTTTTCAGATGCATTTGCTTTCTTTCATGCGTATGTGTGTGTTTTGGTAATTAGCCTACACAAATTGTGCCATTTCACATATTTACATTTAGTTATAACTACTCATCTGGATGTTTGATAGCTGTGTTACTTTATTGCAGATGCTCTTGTGCTGCTCCAGATGAGATAAATCCAAGGGAACTGGAAGCTCTCTTTAGCGTTGGCAAGGGTATGGGATATCTTTTCTCATTAATTAATAGATATCTTCCCTCCCCCTATATTTTTTTGCCTTTTGATTCTTTGTTAATGACACACAATGTTCACACACACACACATTGACAAGAACGCTGATGTGTGATTTAAAGGGGTTTAGTTTCTGGTAGAATTAACATTTGCATGAGCTTCTAAATTCTTCGTCGCTAAAAGGTCATTTACAAGGAAAAAGTAGATCTATATACAAAACTTCAAGATGAACCATCAATTCTTAACAGATAGGTATATTTTGTAAATGAAAGTAATGGAATAAAGGGTTTAAGGGCTCGCTATGCGATTACTTGCATTTATTTGAATTAATGGTTCATTTTGAAAAAAAAATCATTTTAAAAAGAGTGAGTTTAAGGAATTTCTGTTAAACAAACTTTCTCCTGATGCTAGGAAGCCGACTTTTCATTTATATCTTGATGTTTATCGGCTCAAAGCACTACATCTAAGTAAATCTGTTTGACTATGGTTGGAGGGGAAGCTCCATCTGTGATGAAGACATCATACAAGTGAAAGCTCTTTTTACACCTAAAAATTTGTTTGTTGTGTTTTGGAATTGAAAATCTTCAATCATGCCCTTGTTACATTGATGTTCCTTTGTGATTCTAGCAATTTATTTTGTTCCTTCATGATCTTCAATCACGTGTGTGTAATTATATCAAGAATAGTAGATGTACTATGATTCTTGTATGAAACACTTCATAGATTGAAACATATGAATTATGCTGACCTTTCTTTATATAATCTAGTCGCTCACTAATCACTATTAGTGTCTTCTCATTCCAGATCCTAAGAGGCGAAAACTTGTAGAAACCAATGAAGATTGTGAGCCTTCTGGGCTAGATGCCTTGGCAACACTTGCTGTTTTAGGAGATAACATTGGTGACTTGGGAGAGCCTTCAGTTGGAGCCACAACGAAACATCCTCGGCATCGCCCTGGTTGCACTTGCATAGTGTGCATTCAGCCTCCAAGTGGGAAGGGCAAGCACCAGCCGACGTGTAAGTGCAACGTCTGCTTGACTGTGAAACGTCGTTTTAAGACACTAATGATGCGTAAGAAGAAAAAACAATCAGAACGAGAAGCGGAGCTTGCACAGGCAAAGGATCAGGTCCCTCCTAAAGATGAATCAGAAACAGACGTGATAAGTGGAATAGAGTTGCTTCAAATGAATCATTCTGAGAACGAACTCATGAATAACTCCGAGAATGAAAGGAATTCAAATGGGGATCAAGCGGAGGAGTTTGCAGCCGGGAAGGGACAGTTGGACCTTAACTGCGACCCGAACCGTGATGATGACATGCTAGTAGAGGCCACTGCTGGAATGAGCATGACCTCCCTTGTTAATGCTGCCAACCTCCCTCTGGAGTATCTAACGCAGAAAGGGCTCGAGAGCTTGGGCACCTCTCTACTGTCACAAGCTGCCGGTGAGAGTGAAGACCACCATCCAGATAACGTATTCGCGAAAACTGCTGATGCTGAACCGGAGAGTAAAGGCGACTGAGCGTGATCAACTCCCTATCTTCAGTTGGTAATTTGTTTTGTTTATTTCCAGTTATATGAGCCTCAAGTTAAGATATATAGTGTTGTTCACAACCTCATAGTCAGGTGTTGTTATACATACTCACAGTTGTAGGAATCTGCTTTGTCTTTCAAGTCCTTCACTTTTTGTGGGTCTCATACATACCTACTGGAAAATGTACTTTGTTCTTTTGCCTAATTTGTGTACTTTATCAAGGAAAAGCAACCAAAGTTCCAGCAAGCGTTTGACATCATTTGGTTCTTTTTAGGTAGGTGGCAGCATTATTTATCTCGTGGTTTGATGGATTCAAGATTTGAAGTTTATGAGCTTTAAATAGTATTTATCCGTCCTGTGGGATAAGAAATTATAATTTCGAAATACATTGCGAGATTATTTTATTTCGTAATTAGTACTACAATCTTATGGTTCTGGTATAAGCAATCTCGGTACTGTTTATAACACAACTATGGTATTAATTCCAGGATGGAACAACAAAAGGGCATATTTTCCACCCTCCAAAAATTTTCAACAAAGGAAAGGATAAATCTTATCCCAAATTATCCAGTGTAAATCACACGCATATTTCATATCATAGTTTCTAATCTTATTTTTAATCTAATGAATCCAATATCTATGAATAAAAATAGTTTCATTAATAATCACGTCATTTAATTCACATATTAATCTCGTCACTATAACCCCGGAATAACTTATTCCTAAGCTATGTGAGTCCTGCTAGTCCTGACATCAACGTGAACCATGTATAAGAGTATCTTAGCATCCAACTTAATTATAATATGAAGCACGTGAAGTGTGTAATTTCTCATCTCATTTAAACATTTAAGCAGTTTATATTATTATTATTATTATTATTATTATTATTATTATTATTATTATTTTAAAAGCATACTTTTAGGTGCCTAATTACGTATATTAAGTCTCAATATATTATCACGTGTAGGTCTGATTCTCACAGTCTTGACTTGTGAGAAAGCATGCAGCCTATTAATTAATTATACTACCACATTATGTTTCAACAGGTCACTCACATGTCGACGACGCCTTTAAACTATATTTATTTGTATTTGAGTGCTTGACCAATGCACCTAAGAAGAATTGAAATTATCAAAGATTACCTATTTGTTCGTTAATTAATAGTACTAATATTTGTATTGTCTCAACAGCATGTCTTTTCGAGCACGTCACAGAAAAGAACTGATTTCCATCCACCAATACTTTTTCCCAGTAGTAAAAGTCAAACACGTTATGTGTCACATCCAAAAAAGATAGATGAAACTACTCTCCAAGGGTTGCAATCCGAGTACAAAAAACATCTTTGTAGCATGCGTTTCCCGATTAAATGCATCCTACGCAATGCAAATCCAGATAAGTCGAGGTTTCAGTGTGGGTACCGACAAGAAAATACTCTCTTCCCATTCAAAGGGCTGCTGCTCTTCAGTTTAATTAAACCCCTTTCTAAGTCTTTTTGGTTCTCCGGCCATGACAATAGTTGACACGGCGAATGCGATGAAAATCATGATGATTATAATCATTGTGGCAACATTCTCATCTTTTCTCCCTGTTGAAATTCTCCGAGGCATTCCAATGACAGAAACCATCTTCACAACTGGTTCATAAACTAAAATTTAAAGCTTTCATCCTTTTCCAATCCATTTGATGCCAAACATGCAGTTGCAGCTTCTGCAGACTCGAAGGGAAGTCTTCCATTGTGTCGTCAAACACAAAATATGATTGCCCTCAGCCCAAGGCTACATAGCAGTGAAAGTAGCAGAGCAGCAAGAACCATTAGCAAACATGAGCTATTTGAAATCAAGACTTTCCCCGGATGCTATTATGGTTCGTTGGAACCCCCATATAGTAACCAAGAAGAAATCGAGAGACATACTCATCTTTCATAGTAGCAAATCTACTCGCTTGCATTTCATGAAATAGAAATTTTGGAGAGAGAATTTAAAGTATCAGTTCGTGAAGCTTAACAAATGCATTAACAGTGCAGTATGTGAAATTGGAGCGGCAGTTGAGGAATAAACGCAAGAAAACTGTTGTCGGTTAAAAAAAATTTGACCTTTAAAAGTGAAACTATTTCTAGAGTATATACGAACAGCTTCCTCTAGAGAGACATGATATACAACAGCATTCATCTGAAACGTTATGTATCGAACAAGATACACAGGGACATTTTGACATTTACATGATACAAAAAAAACCAAGGTCATGCCTCTGGTTTAACAAAACAAAACGTCTCCTATATAGCAAATTTCTTCAAAATAATATCTACGATATCATATTTCTCCACTTGTCCTTCAAGTCACCCTGAACAAAATAGTTTAGACTTCAAAAGTTGGAGTAATATATAACCAGTGTATAACAAGTAGAATCAGAAAGCACTTACCGATTGTCTCGTGGTAAAAATGTCACGATAAGCATCTAAGATGACCTTCCAGTTTCCAATACCATACCTACCAAAAAACGGAAAACATTTAGAGCGCTAAACCTTGTCTCAGTACTTTTCAATGTCAGAGGGAGTAAGACATGCTCCGTACTTCTGTACACCAGTTCTCAAAGTGTCTTCTTCCAGCGCACTCCATTTCACGGGCTTTCTCCTCGTGGTGATTTTTTTAAATTCATACTTCTTCAGGGGAGAAACTTTTGTCCTCTTTGGGCTAGGTAAAGTAACCCTATTCACACCACTTGGTGATCCTTCATTTATATCATCCAAGAAAGAGTCCCACTGTATATACAATTCAGAATTTGTTTCCATTAGAAAGCACAAAATTGCAAATCATTTTCAGGATACAACAACAACAACATACCCAGTGTATTCCCAATTTCCCACAAAGTGGGGTCTGGGGAGGGTAATGTGTACGCAGTCCATACCACTATCTCAGATGAAATAGAGAAACTGTTTCTGATAGACCCCTGGCCTTCCGTATATTAGGATAATTTTCCCAAATACAGTTTCTGTACCTAGGACAATTTTTTCAAACAAAAGTATTCTGTAATGTTTAGGCTCTAATTTATTTCTGGGAAAACCAAATCTAGAGCTAATATATGATCTAACCTCACTATTTCACAAAAAATCATTTTGTTACTTGGCTTGGCAAAAAGTTGTGCACATACGGTTACAAAAAAACCATTTAGTCACTAGTCTAGTAAAGCTTTGAGAATAAACAAGAATATCTTGCATCGAAGAATTCCAGTGACTATACATTCAAGAGCACATTGAAGAGTCTTGTGCATCAAAACATGCCAAGAAGCAGCATTTGAGCATTTATGTTTAAGCAGTTGGAGGCAAGTACTTTTTTTCAATGCATATACCTCAAATGTATGGGCAGCACTGCTTCGGTTCGCTAGATCTGGCTTGGATGCAGCAGCATGATGACAATTTTGCTGTGCCTCACGGTTCTCCCCACCGGCTTGAGCCATTCTGCTACTGGAAACCATTGGTTGAGGGGCCATGTCACTGTTATTTTCAGCAGGCTGATGACCCATATTATCCCTTACCACAGAAGACAAAGTCTCAGCAAAACGTAGTGCATCAGGTAGAGGATCCTTCACCATAGCACGCAGCTCCAATGAACTCAATTTAAGTGCTTTCTTAGCTATCTTCACTTCAGCTGAAGAATCATCCTGTCCACCAGATGCCTCAACTTCCGACTCAATAGAATCACTGATCCTGATACCTGATGCTCCTCTGGTGCGTTTGAAAGCAACATGTTTCTTCCTGGGCAATGCATTTCCTTTGCATACCTCTGTAAGCAGAAAAAAACAATCATCTCGACATAAAACTCAGAAAACTGATAAGAGTTCAGCAAGCAAAATGTCAAAAAAGTAATCTTTACCCTATAATAAGTACAAACTGATATGGACATTACAAGGAAATGTAAAAAGTACTTCCTTTATATCTTATCAAGGGTCCCCATATAAACTACACAAAGCATACAATTCAGTATTCAACACCAATATACATAATTTGGTCATCATGCATTAAACTAGAGGAATAAGCAGATCATTGTACAAATTTATTATCCGAAATTTGATCATATCATAAAGTTCAATAACACATTCACCCTGCATATGTAATATTACAACATTACCTTTTCCATTTTTCTTACTAGCCCCTCCTTTGTTCACCTCTCCGAAAACTGACTTTACTGCTTCATCAGTATGGTAAGTTTCCGCGACAACTTCAAGAAAAGGAGCCCCAATTCTCTCTTTAGCTTCTCTAACAAAAGCCTTAACCGCGTCAACAGCAAAAACGCCTTTACTTCTCCTTATCACATTCTCAGCACACCTATCTTCCCAAAACGCCGCCTCTATTTCATCCCTCCAACTCCACAGCTCCTCCGATACAACGCCTACATTCTCCACTTTCTCTATTAAATCAATCCTCCGTTTCCATATCCTCCTTACTGCTTCAAAATACTTCCCTTTATCACTTCCCGCCCTTTCACTTTTCAAAAACTTAACCGTACACTCCACTGCCACCGCACAATAAGCGGCTTTCGTAGCCACTGAATCCCTAATTATTCCTTCTTGATGATCCAATTCCTCGATTAATTCCATTAACTCGAGGATTTTCTCAGTAACCGAACCGTTAGCAATCTCGGATTCGATTTTTCTGACAAGCAGCGCCTTTTTGAGATTCAAATTGTCGTTCGGGAGCGGAAGAACGTTAATGAGATCGTTGAGAATGTTGTCGTCGAGTGGTTGTCGGAGAATGAATTCGAGAATCCATTGGGAAATATGGGTGTCGATACCCATTCGTAAAAGCAACAAATGGAAACCCTAAATCCCCAAAATTGATTTTTGAAATTGCCTACGTAGTTCTTCTAGGGTTTTTATCGGGTCGGGTCGGGTGCTCGTCAGCTTCTTCGCCGGTTGCATAAAAGTTCCGACCAAAATACTCCGGCGCTGCTCCGATTAAATAATTCTAGTTGTTTGTTTGAATTTGAAAGGTGAAGTCCTGTGTACGCAATGGTAAAAATAATTTACTTAGAAAATTGTGCCAATTTGACAATTGATTTCTTAAATCATTTTAAATAAGTTTTGAATAATATAAAAACTACACAAAAACTATAAAACTTTTTGTAATTAAATACTACTATCTGATTTCCTGTATAGGAACAGTGTATAAACTAGAGCAAAGAATATTTAGATCATCTCATTCCTTTTTAAGATTATTTTAAAAGAATTTAGTAAGTCGTTAAAGTAGGAGCTAGACGGAAAATTTTATGGTGGAAGAGGTCCATCACGTCATAGTTGTAAGAGGGTGTCCATTAATTGACATTTGGCGTGGTGGGCCCCACATTAATTTTTTTAAAGCCAATATAGTGTGAAAGGATGTGTCCAAAGTATAAATAAAATAGGAAAAAGGCATCGTTTCCACCTTAAATTATATCCGAAAAGTCTAAGTCAAACTTAAACTATACTAGTGACCTATTACACACCTTAACTATAACAAAATGATATTATTATCTCCCCGCAACCCTCATTCTAAGGCGCGTGTATTACACTTATTTTAGGCGCGTCCATCCTATTAAATAACAAAAGTAAACGGCTAAAAACGTTAAGGAAAAAGTCATCATTTCCATCCCAAACTATAGTTGAAAAGTCGAATCCACACCTAAACTATATAAGTGACCTATTACACACTTTAACTATAAAAAAGTGATACTTTTTACTGACGTGGTACTGACGTGGCAGCGCGTGTAAAACACTACACCACATGCAAGTGGTGGTAGCCTGACAGGGTGCAAATGGTTTCACTTTTTTATAATTTATGTGTGTAATAGGTCACTAGTATAGTTTAGGTGTGGTTTCGACTTTTCGAGTATAGTTTAGGGTGAAAACGATGACTTTTTCCAAGAAAATAAATTTGAAATGTTAGTGGATGGTGGGGTCCGCATGCATTCATTGTTATCCTTTGAAAGAAGAAATTTCTTCAGAAACCTAACAAACACTTGAAAATTCACGCCTTGTTCTTCCTTGTTCTTTTAAC